>NC_138184.1:142925397-143330397 GCF_964194105.1 Spermophilus citellus
CTTCTTCAGAAGTAGATCAGTTCAGTTTGCCTTATTCTTAGAAGCCTTGTCAAAATTCTCTACAAGATCTGGAACTTCATGATCATCATCCCTCCAGGAGCAATTGGTGCTTTTCCATCCACAAATTGTTTGGGCCAAGATTTAGCCAGTCTCCTTCAATTAGTCAGACAGTCTGCACCAAGTTGGTTCAAGATGCTGGGTAGCATTTCTGTCAGTTGCTCTGTCTCAGCATGACCTGTAATGATGAAAGTGTTTGCTGCCAGAGATGCCTGAACTTTAGGGTTGTTAAAGAGGATCACTGTTCCTTGGTTTGTAAACATATTCACCTCTTCAATACCAGAGATATTGTTTATCCCTAACTTCTTTAAGGAGAATTGAAGTTTTTTTTTATCATCTACTGTAGCTGTTCTGTGAACCACCTTCTTCTTTCTGTGAGCAGTTCTTTTCCCACCAATGTGCACTTGTGCTTGCAGTTTGGTGAGTTTTTCCTGGTTCATGATATTTTCTTTCATCTTTTCAGAGCGGAAATGGGGCTGTGTAGGGGACAAGGGTTGGCGCTCAGGGAATCTCAGGCAGACTAGCTGAGATTAGGCACACACACAAGGATGCAAGATGGCAATTAGGGGAGATCATGTATTCTTTAGAAACTTGTTTGTGGGAGGGGGTGACAGAATAGAAAGGAGGGAGAAGGGAGAAGTTAGGGAAGAAGGAAATATTCATTGAGTCTCCCTTTTCTGGACTAGACCTTATGGTGCATGCTTTGCAGGTAAGATGCAACAGTATCCTAGGAAACTTCCTGCAGGCCACATGCTGTAGGTGTATAGGGGTTTGTTTTGTAGAAGACACATGCATCTGGGCAGTCATTTGGGAAATAGTTATGCAGCAGGAAGAATATCTAATAATTACTTGGGCTGCTGTCGAGAGTTTACCATTCAAAACTGGCTTCAGGCTAGGTGGTGGAGGTACATGCCTATAATCCCAGTGGCTCAGGAGGCTGAGGCAGGAGGATGACAAGTTCAAAGCCTGTCTTGGCAACTTAGTGAGGACCTAAGCTACTTAGAGTGACCCTGTCTCCAAATTTTAAAAAAGGGCTGGGGATATGGCTCAGTGATCAAGCGCTCCTGAGTTCAATCCCTCGTACCAAAAAACAAAAAAAGCAAACAGCCCTCGTGAGCTGACTCAGACTCAAAGCCTTTTGCTTTCTGTTATAATCACCCATCAAAGCAGAGTGCTCTTTGCACTTAGCCCAGTTGGCGCCAAGATTCTTTATTCTCTCTGAGGTTTCTGTGGAATCAGTGTTTCTGCTGGAGGAGTCCCATGCTTATTGCAAGGTCATAGTGTGCTAGACTTCAGGGAGGCTTGGTCTTACAGCCAGGGAGTTTAGTATGCAGAAATGAGCTCAGGAGAAACCAAAGCTTTAAGAGGTTTCAAGATAGTGGGTTTGGCCGGACTGAGTCTGCAAGAGCAAGTGAAAGTTGTGCCCTCTTCTTAGCTATTGGGTCTTGAAGCCAATGAATATTCACAGTAGAGAAGCCAGGAGGGAAACCAGGAGTGCCCTGAAGAGGTGGGAAGACATAATCAGGAGGCAATGCGGAGCCTTCGGAAAACTTGAAGCTGAGTAAATGGTGCTTTTAGAATAAAAAAAAAGTTGAAGGAATAAGGGCAGTGGACTGGACAGGTGGATTAGCCAGAATGCAGAGAAGGCGGGTCCCTAACCTCCTGTTCCTGCCTACTCCAAGGCATGTTCATCCATCAACTTGGGGCCAACTTTTCTGAACATTCCACAGCAGCTGCTGTTCACGCTCCTGATTCCACTGTGATTTGAGGGAACTGGTTAGTTCTCATTCCCTTTCCCAGCAGATGGATTGTTTTGCAAAGAAATACCAGAACTTTTAAAAGGCCAGTTATTTATTCCACCTAAATTGAGTTGCTTTTTCTTTCTTTTTTGCTCCTAACAATTGTCTAATTTAAAAAAATTCTATATTCATTTTAAATTGCAGTAAAATACACACCACCCAGATTTTACCATCTGACCCATTTTTTTAAAAAAATATTTTTAATTATACATGGACACAATATCTTTATTTTTGTTTTATTTTATTTTATGTGGTGCTGAGGATCAAGCCCAGGGCCTCACATGTGCAAGGCAAGTACTCTACCGCTGAGCCACAACCCCACCCCCCATCTTAACCATTCTTAAATATGCAGTTCAGCAACACCAAGCACATTCACACTGTTATGTCGCCATGTCCTGCCATCCATCTCCGGGACATGTTTTTTTTTTTTTTTTTTTTCCCAAAACCAAAGCTCTATACCCTTTCTTGACAAAAATATAGGAAATAATTAGGTAAAGAACTAAGTGGTTAGGGAGTTGAATGAGTCAACATAAAGAAAGCAATTGTGTCTAATCTACTCTAAAGCTTCAGAAAACCCCAGATTTTTGTCATTTAAATTGACAGTCTGGGGGCTGGGGATGTGGCTCAAGTGGTAGCACGCTCGCTTGGCATGCGTGCGGCCCGGGTTCAATCCTCAGCACCACATACCAACAAAGATGTTGTGTCCGCCGAGAACTAAAAAATAAATGTTGAAATTCTCTCTCTCTCTCTCTCTCTCTCTCTCTCTCTAAAAAAATAAATAAATAAATAAATAAATAAATTGACAGTCTGATATAATTTAACTCCCTTTAAGGCAGTACAGCTTAAGCTGTACGTAAAGCTTGGAACGTAAAGAGAAAACAAGTTGAAAGTACTAGCTACAGGGGTCATTTTTGTGACTGACACAAAGCAGGGTTAATTCTCTCTTTGAAAGCTTTTAAAAACAACCATATGTATTTGGCATAGGAAATATTCTATACAGCCCTTCCGCCGGAGAATCTTATCAAACTAATACTCTTTCATATGGAAGATATCTTTGTACAGTTGGATAGAATCTTAATGGCTCTCAAGTCCTGCCTTTGTATTAGCATCACTTACGTAGCTTTTAACAAATGGCATGCTTGGACCCCATAGGCAGGATTGTGAATCACTGGTCTGGGGTCAAGGCCTGGTCATCAGTATTTTTTTAGACTTCTCCTGAAAAGCCCCATGTGTAGCCAGGGAGGTATTCCTACAGTTTCACTAAATGATGTGGGCTGAAAATAGATTTTAAGGAATGGCATGACTATGTGGTAGACCTTAAGCTTTGGTTTTCTTGTTTTTTTTTTTTTTTTTAATTTGTTCTAATATTATACGTGGCAGCAGAATGCATTTCAACACTATATACAAATGAAGCGCAACTTTTTATTTCTCTGGTTGTACTTGATGCAGAGTCGCACCATTTGTACAATCATATACGTACATAAGATAATAATTTCCATTTCATTCCACCATCTTTCTCACCCCCATACTCCCTCCCTTCCCCTCACTCCCCTCTGCCTAATCCAAAGTTCCTCCATTCTTCCCTTGGCTTCCCCCATTATGGATCAGCATCCATGTACCAGAGAAAACATTTGACCTTAACCTTTGGTTTTTCTTAATTCAGAGACCACTTTGAGATTCTGATAAGGCTGTGGATCATCTCCTAGAAATACTTGTGTGATCACACATGGTCACAAAATCTACAGTTCATTTCAGGGGCCCAGTTCCACTAGAAGTCCACCCTCATGTGTTGGGCAACAGCCAAGGAGGGAACCTGAAGGATAGCAGCAAAGATGGGTTATCAGGGAAGATTCCACAGAAGTAGCATAGAGGAGGAAGCAACTGTGAAAAGAAACTACAAAGAGGCACCTATGTCAGAGAGGTCTCAGAGGAGTGGTGGCTGCAGAGGCCAGAATGCTGCAGGCTGAGTTGTAGATGTGGGGTTTTAGACATGATGAGGACAAGCATGAACAGCTGCAGGGCCTCCCTCTCTGGATCTCATCCTCCCCCTTCCCTTGTGTACCTGTGGGTCTCTTTCCCTATTTTTGCCCCAGGCAATCCTCCTCATTGACCTCCAAACTCCAACACTGAATGCCATCTCTCTCTGACTCATCTTCATGCAGCTGCTTCCTTCTCCATAGTTTTATATATAGTTCCCATCATCGCTTTTGCAAACGTCCTAATCCTACTCCTCCTCCCTTGTGGAAAAACATCTTGAATTCCATAGCACTTTCCCTGTGACTCTCTTCTGGTTTACAATCTTCTATTACTGACACATGAGGGCCTGCCAGAGTTCTTTAGGGCAGATTGCATTTTCCAATAATGGCCATAGCAATATTTCCCATTCCATATGTCCTTTTTCAATGGATACTGATACTCCTCCAGTAGAAGCAGGGTCTAGGTAGCCTCTTCTTGAATTTGGGAAGATTTCTGACTTATGTGAATTGAAGGAAGATGGCAAAAGAAACAATGGATCGTCATTGATAGAAAAAGACCAAGTTGAAAAAGGCAACACAGCTTTCATCTGGTTTTGTGGAATTTCTGTGTTTGAGCTATGAACTGATCTGACTGGCAGGCTACCAGGCTGCCATGTTGTGGGGAAGCCCGGTGTCAGTGAGTAGACATTATCAGATGATTCCAGATGAGCTTTCACAGCTTCCTAGCTGAGATCCTGGACACTAAAGAGTTAAAAATTAAAAAAAAAAAACATGTACCCTGTGCACCCTTCCAGAATTTCTGACCCATAGAACCCATGAACCTAAAAGAGGGTTTTGTTTTATTGCCACTGAATTTGAGGACATTTGTTTTGCACCAATGGTACCTGTTACACTTTTCTACAGGGTGGTTAGTGTCCTGAGGTAAATAGGGTCTCTATATGATTTTCTGTGAGTAGAAGTATACAGATATGAGGATACAGTGACATTGGAAATAAAGCAGCTTTCCATTTTCCCAATGAGTAAAGGAGATTAAGAAAAAAGTGTTTTGGTCAGTTTGAATACACAAATTTTTAAGGCCTAAGAGGAAACAGTTAATTGTTCACTTGCATATGATTGACACATGCATACTCAAAATCACAATTGGATAATATATTTTGAAATAGTGATCTTTTAATACCCACACTTTATGAAGCAATTTTATCCAGTTCTTGATATATCATCAATATTGTCTTACATCATGGCAGAGCCATTTTTTGAGTAAACTAACAGGTTCTGGAGCACACCATCTTCACAGCCTGTCTTAGATAAAGCTGTCTGTAATTTTGTGTATGAGGTCACTGGGAATGTTATCCCATCCCTAACCAGGCGCTTACATAACAAACACAAGACCTTCTGATTCTATTGTCTGTAGATGTATAGTCATTACCAGCTAAAAGTCACCACACTTCCTTTATTGCTTTTTTTCATGAGTTAATCTGAAAAAATTTGTGTACAGTGACATCTAATCTGCATTTCTGTGAGGGCAGAGCCCAGGCATAATCACTAAAACACTGTGAATTTGCATCCTTTTTAAAGTCCTCCCTGATCTCTACAAGTTATTTACTTAAGGGAACTGCAGTAATATGTACTGACCAAACATTTCATGGCTCAAAGTAAATAACTGAAGAGTAGTTCTACTTAAGACAAAAACTATGTATAGGAAGGTAAAACCAGTCCTATGTTCTAAGGAATCTTTCTTTTTCTTTTCTTTGCTTTTTTTTTTTTTAAAGAAAAGCAATCACCATATGTTTGGATTCATACCTGGAAAATGTGTGTAAAGTGACAGTGATATTTGTGGCCCTTAGAGAGTCTGAGCTCTGAGTAGTAAGTAGGTCCTCAATGTTATAAGAGAAACAGAGCCCCGTTGGGAGGAAATCATGGTACTACAGTGACAGAAGTGATAACTCACAATTGCTCTCAAAGAAAACATGAAAGATACTAGCAAAGACCCAAGTAGCAGAGCGTGGCCAAGTTAGGGAAAACAGTGAATACAATGCAAATATCATACCCCTGGCCTGTCCTTGAGCAAGTTACTAAACCTCTCTGAACCTCAGTTTCCTTCTCCATTCTGTAAAAGAATGGTTTAGAAAATAATTTGAGATGGCATATAAAACTGAAGAAAAAGTAAATATCCAGCTGGACAGATAGTTTCTGAAGACATGTGATCAAGGACATCATTATGACTGATGAGTTACATATGGGGGTTGAGGGAGAGAATTATCATTGCTTTCAGTTTCTTAAGTTTTTCCTAGAATGGGTCATTCCCAGATGTTTGTATTAAAAAAATGCTCTAATTTTCCCCATAAAAGTCCAAGAGTGTTATGAGGGATGTAGAATGCAAATGCAAAGATGTTTATTAGTCTTGGGTTATTTCTAAATTATATTCTCTAAGAGCTATAAATTACATTGTCAGAGGGGGACAAAAAGTGGTGAGTTGAACAAAGGATCCACTGTCTCTGCTACTAGGAGACACCATCGCACATGGCACCAAGCACAACAGGTTTGGGGTCCAGAATTCACAGACTGGTGAATTACACAACTGAATAAAATGCTCACCTGAAAGTAAACTCCATACTCTATGGAGGGCCAGGAGTAATAAGAGGAAGATACTGCGATATGATGCTAGTAAGTGGCTGAGCTTCCATAAGGAACCCAGGTTGGCAGAGCAAAACCCAGGCCTGGAAGTGGGATCCCTGGTGCTGACCCACCGAGAGATCACCTCTTCTCCAGGGTTCGCCTTCACTCAGCCACCCAAAGGGCTTTCCAGCAGCATAGCCCTGAAGTCCCTCTCCAGATGGTTATTCAGTTCCACAAATTCAAGCGTGGAAATACTGCCAACGAGGGAATGCAAAATTAATCACACTGAACCCTGCTTTACAAAGGAAAGAATATTATCAAGTACTTCAATACTTTTATATTTCAAATACATAATGCATCTACATGACTCAAATTCAAAACTAGATAGAAAAACATACACAGAACCGTCTTGCTTGGGCTTCTGCCTCCTGTGAGTAATCATTTTTCATTAGTTTCTATTTATATTTACATTGTTGGCCTGTTTTTCTTCTAGCTTTACTGAGTTATAATTGGCAAATAAAAATTGTGTGTATTCAAGATATACAGCGGGATGATTTGATGTGTGTATGTATACATTGTGAAATGATTGCCACACTCAGGTCAATTAAAATATCCATCATATCTATCAACATACAATTATCGTTGTGTGTGTGTGTGTGCGTGTGTGTGTGTGTCTGGAGGAAGGGATGAGGCAACTTCAGATCTACTCCTTTAGTAAACTTCAGGTATACAATATAGTATTATCAACTATAGTTACTGGAGACTCCCGGAATTTATCTTATAAATGTATCTTATAGTTTGTTCTCTTTGACCAACATTCTCTCTGCAAATAGTATTAATATAAAAAATGTGCATACATAATATATATGCCTATGTAAATATACAGTGAATATACAATGAATGCACACATTCTTCAACCATCTTTTCTTATAAAACCATAGCACTATTTATTCTCCTGTACCCCTTTTTTGCCACTTTTCTATATGCTGTAATCTCTCCATATTCATACATAGAGTTATTCCTTATACTTCTTTTTCATGGCTGCATGGTACTTTACTGTTCATCAAAATAGTTCCATGTAGCTGAACATCTGATGTTTCCAACCTTTGGGATTATAATACTGCCACTGCAGTGACCTCATACATATGTCATTTCACATTAATGCAGATAGGAAGATAGAAACAGGATTGTACTTGCACTTCTATTAGATAATGTCAGATTCCCCTTTGCAGAAGCTGTACAATTTTACATACTTATCAGTAAAACTGAGTTCTGATTTGTTTTGCTCATTTTAATGTTTTCCGTCTGTGTGACTGTGTGGTTCTCACACTGTCAGAGCAGATGTATTTATAGAGGGACTGACATAAGACTGTCCTCTCTACTATGAAGCATATTAAAACACCTCATTTTACAGTGTCAAATGGATAGCACAGGTTGGGAGATGAAGCCCACTTAGAAGATTTTATGGAAAAATGGGTTATAACCAGACCTTTGAGAAAACAGAGAAGCAAGCAGAGAAAAACTGCTAGGTTCCCAAACAAAAATCGACATAGAGGACACCAGGGAGGATGGGCAAATTGACTTGAGCAAAATATTGTGTTGATTCTTGAGCACAGAGCTGAGAAAAGTAGTGCAGGGCCCAACCAGATAACCTTCAATTCTAGGAGAAAGTCTGGTCTTCCCCACCAAGGCTCCAAGAAGTATGCACTTAAGTCCATGGTTTGCCCAGGATAGTCCTGGTGTATCTCTGTTGCCCTAACATCTCTTTAAATATCAAGAGACTCAGTGCAGATGATAAATCATATCATCAGTCATCCTACCTAGAGGGCCACCAAAACTGTGCTCAAAAGAATCAAAGAGAAAGATTGAAAGTAAAGATTAAAATAGAAAGATTAAAAGTTTCAGCACAATAAATGTGAGTACTTGAGTATACATAATGGGTAAAGTAGGGAACTGGGGACAGAAGGCTAGGACATCACAGAGCAGGGTAGCATGAATTCAGAACCAGGAGAAAGAATGGCGGACCTGACTCTGCTCCAACTAGTTTAGAACAGGGCAATTTCTTTACCCCAGTGGAGCTTGTATTTCTTTATTTGTAAAAAGAAGGTGATCTGGGTACAGAAGGTTACCTTCACCTCCATTATTCTAGGATCTACAAGATCATTGCTCCCGTCCAGGTGCAGGGATACGTGGAAGAGTGAGAGGACAAAGACAAAGGGATGGTGATGAAGAAGGGACAGTTGGAAGGGCTGAGCATGAGGGACAAGCAGGGCAGAGGTCCCCTCTGAAATATGAAGGGGTGGAGATGGCTGGGCTGAACTGTGAGAGTCCAAAAGTGCAGTTTCAAACATGCCCCAAGACCACAGAGCAGGCCATGGAAGCAGTGTTTTATAGATACATATAAGAGAACACAGCTGTGTGACAAGCCCAGTGGGACTACAGGTGGTATGGACCATACTTAGAGATTTCTGAGAGGGTTGGTGGTTACTCCATAGGCTCAGGTGCTGTGAGCACACGTGGGTACTAAGTCAACAGGTGAACAAACCAAGGTTGGGGGTCAGAGATTCAGGCCAGGCACTTTGGAAAAGCAAAGTAGATTTTTAATGACAAGGACAGCTCCAGTCTTCATCAGCAAAGTCTCCGGAGATCAACTGCTTTGACCCAGGAGATATTTCAATATCCATGCTTATCTGGTTGGCTTGGATTCCAAGAAAGCACCATGTCCATTGCTTTGGATGTGCTTCTCCAAGGACAAAAGGGATTTGCAGCCAGAGCACCTTACTATTTCCAGGTCTTCGGCTGATGAAAAATCTGATCAGTAGATCTGGGTGGAGGCAGGCATATGCCCCTCCTCAGACACTACAGAATTGGATCCTTGGATTGCTGGAGTATTCCTACCCTGGAGCTCACATACAAAGGCCTCAAATGTCAATCAAAGAGCATCCGTGCCAGACATCCTGATGTAGCTACAATTTATGTTGAATAGAAAATGGGCTCTAAAATAATTCCCTGAACAAGTAATCCAAGCAGAGCAGCTTCTGGAAGATTCGGGAAAATGAAAATATTCCCCTCCCCACCTTCCACTGAATGTGTGTGGAGTGGGAGGGATATGGAGAGATAGGATCAGAGACAATTATATTACCTACAGGTGTGCCACACTACCTTCATTCAAAACCATATAGTGAAAGTTAAATACTGTAGTAATGTTCTAGTGAAAACAAAGGGAAAAATGACCTTTTCCCTCCTGAAGAGTGTTCACATTGCAACCTTTTTTCTTAAGAAAGAACATTTTCAATCAAAAAAGAAACATTAAAACCAAGTAGGGGGTGGGGTTATGGCCCAGTGGTAGAGCACTTATCAAGCATATGTGAGGCACTGGGTTCGATTCTCAGCACTGCATATAAATAAAATAAATAAAATAAAGGTCCACGACAACTAAAAAATATTTTTTAAAAGAAAGTGGGAATGAGTCATTAAACTCTAGCATTATTAAAGTCTTCTCACACCGTCATGTGACTCTATGATTCTGAAATAGACTGAGAAGTCATCTGAGGCTTGAGGGCAGGGCTATGTCTCATCCATAAACCCCAAACATCTGACACACCCTTGGCCTAAAAATCATGTTCATGGCATGACGGTTCCTCGCTGTGCCTAGCACTGACCATTAGCCAATGGTTACCGCTCACCTTAACATCACACCAAGATGTTAACATGCAGTGAACAAAGAAGAAGAAAGAGAAAAGGCACCTGTTACCAGCCAAACGGCTCTGTCTGAAAAATGTCCACGCTGGTTGTCAGGAACTTAAATACCAAAGGAATGGAAAAATTGGATTAGGTTACATTTGGAAAAGAGTTCCAGGAAGAGACTTGGTAACTTCTGATTGCATTTAATGGCATTAAATTAAATCAGTTTCTAGAAAAATGGTTTCTGCATACCACAAGTTGCATTTTTAGATTCTGTCCTTCCACAAGGTACACCAGAGGAAAGGACTAGGCTGAACACGGCCTGCAAAGAAAGAAGTGATGTCAGCAAATCATTCCAATCCCCACAATCGCCTACCAAGAAAAGGATTTATAAAAGGCAGGGGGTTGGTGATAAATTATGGCTATTTGTTCTGTTGTATAAAAGATCCTTTCCGAACTTGAATTACCCAGCTTGCCATCTTGGCTGTCTGCAAGATCTGTTCCAACTAATTGCTCATTTGTCCTACTGTCTGTTTCACACAATCTGTAAAACACTAACTGAAACTGAAGAGAAAGACTAAAGGAAAGGAAAGGAGAAAAAGGAGAATAATATTCCCAACCAAGTTTTTATTTTTTTCTTCTGTTTGTGAAGATCACACAGCTTCTTCTTCCAATCTCACGCTGGGGAAGTTGGAACAAAGGGTTCTCAGATTGGCAAACACTCCTTCCCCTTGCTTCATGATTATTCCTTCTTGTGTCCAAAGTTTCAGCGCAGGATGGAAGGTCGCACAGGCTAGGCCACCTGAGGCACACTGCACAGTTACCACGTGAACCCTCCTTTACCACCTTTGCTCTGCCAAGATGAGGCTGGCTGGGCTATCAGGGGAGCTTGCTGACTCTGTTTGGAACCTCCTTGGTCTAAAGCTGAACATCTGGGACAGTGACCAAGCAGAGGGAAATGCAGAAACTCTACACGTGATCCACCCATGCTCCTACCCCTCCTCCTTCTCTGCCAGTCTGCATCCCTCAAGAGCAGCCCACTGTCCATCCCTGGGGGCCTGCCCTCAGGCTCTTGAGTATGTTGCCCTGAGCTCTTCACTATGTTCCTTTGATCTTTCAGTGTCTCCTTCTAGCGGTCTCACCCCTGTGCGACCTGGAAGCTGTCTCGGTGGGACAACTGCACCCAGTTGCTCATAATGAATTCTGTGCTATCCACTACATTCTCCGACCAAGCTCCTTGACCAATCTTTTAGCAATCCTGCTAGAACACTAAAAACTATATTTCCCAGTTTCCTTTGCAGTGATGGGTCTAAAAATGAATGAGGCTCTGATAAGCAGACACATTCATAATTTGGAAGGAGGCATTAAGCAATAACTGTACTGGGAGATTGGTTCTTCTTACAGATCTGGCATGTATAATTTGTCTAGGATAGCTACAGCAGAGAGTCTCATGTTCAGTCCCAAATAAAACCAATATTGAGCCAAAGTGGTGATGTCAAGGGAGTTATTGATGGAATAGTCCTAGTTCTTTAAGGTCCCTAATATCCTGTAATAGATCTTTTCTGCTTAAACTTGTCAGAATAGATTCTGTTGTCTCCAACTAACAATGCCAATCAAAATAACTTATTGTCCTTATACCTCCATTCATTTTCCTTAATACAGAGAGCTTGATGAAGAAGCTTCAAATACAAGTACCAAAGCTCACTTGAGAACTGGCAAATCTTAATTATTTTGAATATGCTTTATGATAGCATAAGCACAAGTTGTCTCAATCATTTATTTACCTAATTAACAAGGGTCAGTTAAAGTATACTGTACTAAGCACAGAGACTGCCATGGTGATCATATCAGACATACTTCCTGCCTACATGGGGGGAGCTGACCATTTAGCAGAAAAGGAATAGCTACATTTATTTAGTATACTAGTACCAAACACCACATAGTCAGCCACATCAGTAGGTTCCACATCCATGGATTCAATCAACCACTGAGTAAAAATATTAGTGGGGAAAAGGCATCCAAACTGAACATATAGGACTTTTTTCTTGACATTATTGTCTGAACAAGTCAGTATAATAAGTATTGACAGAGCAAATAATTATATTAGATATATTAAGTCATCTAGTAATGACTTGAAGCATTCAGGAGGATATGCATTAGGTATATGCAAATACTATGCCATTTTATATAAAAGATATCTATAGGTTTTGATGTCTACAGGGATAGGAAGAATCCTAGAATCAATCCCCCATAGATAGCAAGGGGTGACCATAATTAACACTTTAATATTTAACTCATATAATTCTCAAAATAACAGATATTATCATCCCTGTTTTACAGATGAAGGAACTAAGGCTCAGAGGGTAAGAAACTTACCCATGACCAAGTTTCTTTATCTAGTTAGGATTCGTACTGGAATTCAAACCCACACAGCTGAGTCTGGAACCTGCTTCCAATGTGAACTATAAATGCCTTGAGGCTAGGAAATGAATTAAGTGTGAGTCTTACAGTTGGAAGGTTCCTCTGTCCAATTTGCTACCTATTCCAGAATCCCTTTCATGGTAGACACTTCTAATTAATCTACCCCGAGTCCATGATCCCCTGCTTCCTTGCAAATAGAATACTTACTTTGTTCAGAGCAGCACTGACTGGAGGTCAAAACTAAATTTCCCAGTCACCATCACGTTTTCTTGGAGAGGTCACAATGACCTAGCTCTGGCCAATGAAAATCATGCTGAAGAATTCTGGGGGAGTTTTCCTTTCTTTTTTTTTTTTTTTTTCCATCGTTTTTTCTTTTATTTTAGAATACACATACACATTTTGATCGTACTTCTCCCTCCAGCTCCTGCCTCATTTTCTCTGTATTCCTTTTTTTTTTTTTTTGAGTTGTACACTTTTTAGAGGTTGTGAGGGAATGGGAAAATAAACAAGGAGAGAAATGAATTACAGTAGATGGAGTTTTGCTTTCTTAATGTGGGCTGCCTCTTGCTCTTTGACCCTTCCTTTCTTCTTCCAGCTAGAAGGAGCACCTATGTGAGGCTAGAGGTAGGGCAGCCATCTTCAGGTAGCAAGGATTAAAATCACATTTAAGAATAGAATTAACTGACAAAGAAGGACTCTAGGTCCCTGACAGCGTCACAGGGCTACCCTACCAGCCCTACAGAAACTTTCTGTGAATCCATATTTGATTAAGCCCCTGCAGTTGAGTTTCTATAACACAGACTAAAGTGCAATCTCACGCTGATACACTGTCCTTAACACTCTAGATGGCTAAGACTACCCTACATCTCCTGTGATGGGAAATGACTGCACTATGACATGCCACTTACATGGCTGTATGGTCAGGTAGAAACTAGTTTTCTTCTTCCTAAACAGAAATCCCACTGTATATGGGGTAGCACTTTAAGACATGTGAATGTAATTTTAAAAAGTAAAAAAAAAAAATCTGTATATTTCCATATACTTGTTATAGTAGACCGTACTGTGTAACCTTCTGTGGTAAGTTTTATTATGACCAACTTGAGTACAGAAGATGGTGCACCAGTATATAACAGTGCACCTCTGACAGGCAGTTGTATTAATTTCCTGGACTGCCATGACAAGGAACCACAAATTGGTGGTCTTATAGCAACAGAACTTTATTCTCTCACAGTTCTGGAGGCTGGAAGTCCAAAATCAATCGAGGTGTCAAGCAAGTGAATTTCCTTCTGAAGTCTCTAGGGAAGAGTTCTTGCTTGCCTCTTCTAGCATCTCTTGGTTATCAACAACTCCTGGCACTAGTTGACTTCTGGCAGCTTCATTCCAATCCCTGCCTGCATCATCACATGACCTTGTATCCTGTGTCTATATATGTCTTTCCTTTTCCTATAAGATCTGCTGTCAATGGATTTAGGGCCGACTGTAATTCAGCCTGACCTCACCTTAACGAATTACATCTGCTAAGACCCGATTTCCAAATAAGACCTCATTCTGAGGCTCTGGCTGGACAGGAACCTGGTGGGGGGATGTTATTTAGCTCACCCCACAGAAACAGAGCTTGTACCTAAACCTAGGTTAATCTCCTAACTCAGAGCCTTTCTATAACTGTTTAGGGGATAGAGATAATGAGTTTATTTTACTTCTGAATTTTAGCATGTAAGATTCTTGAGATGGAATATAAAATTTAAAGCATCTTCAAAAATTAATAGAACAAACCTCTGTCACCCTAATTTTAATTGTTTGAATCTTTAAAATAATTGCCATGCATCATCTTCCAGTCTTGAATTATGTGTGGGTACATGTGTGTGTGCACATGCGTGCATGTATGAGGCTTCTGTTTCTATGATGAAGGCCTTACCAGTTCCAAATTTGGCTTCACTTTCATAGTTGAAGATAAACATTCACAGTTTACATGTACTGACACATTTCTCTGCATTTGAATATTAGAACACCATGTTGGGGAGAGAGTGAACTCTGCCTATCCAAACATTACTAATATATCTGGATTGTCTTAACCTCTTCTCTCTGAGATTCTGCATGTAAGTTACTTCCACACAGTTACCTTTAAAATACTACCTAGCATTTATTCAGTACTCACCTCATAGGTGCTTTGCAGCATCTCATTCCTACAACAATTCTTAAAAAAGTGGTCTTATCTCAGGAAGGCATCTTAAGTTAAATTGCAATCCTTTTCAAAGTATTTGACACAGTAAATACATAATAAATGCCTATTGATTCATTTTAGTATTTCTATTCAATTTTGGCATCCTTACCCATAACTTGCAATTAATTAATTAATAATTATAAATTGTTAAGAAGCTCGGGCACAAAAGGAGCAAGTCTACCTGCTAGATGTGGTTGGTGCTATATGTATATTATTAGGCATAAACAACTAGGAAGCATCTCAAGGAAATTAGAGTTCCTAGTCTAAAATAATCAATTATTTATTTGTACTTTCACATTCTTTAACGACCCACACAATAACTCTTGCGAGTCTCATGTCTTTTGTACATTCCTGAAGCAGAAACTTCTGTTGGTGTTGCCTGCTTTGCCAAGACAGGCCCTCCTTACACTGGTGAAGCACAACTAGGTTAATCTCCTATCTGTAACATTTTAGGATAAAAAGGAATTTTAATTCTCTCACAGAATTATCAAAGAACCACCTTTTGGTCATTTAAGGATTAGAACAAAAGCACTTCTGATCCAATAAATCTCCTGTCTAATTTTAATAATGGATACATAATTTCATTTTTGTAATGCAGATAAAAGGATATTAAAAATGGGAATATATCAATAAAGGTGTTGCTGTAAAAGCTATAAGTAGCTGCTGACTCCTGATATTTTTCTTTCATCTTAGAGAATGCCATAACACTTTAACTGCTGACAGAAATCTGAGCTAACTGGAGTCTCTGGTGGTGAATAAAAGCAAATATAATTGACAAAATAATTGCAGATGAACAATAATATCACAAACCTTATGCTAAATAAGGTTAAGTTAGTTAGATCTTGGCAACACAGATATCTTCAGGAGCCCTGCACTCTCTTCACAGGGAGGAAAGTTGGAGAAAAGGATCATTCTTATACATAGTTTCACAACTGAAAGTGCTACTCACTTAAAGCCACATTTCTAAATTTAAAACAACTCGAATTGATTATTGATATTTATGTCACTACCATTCCTGAGATAGCATTCCTATTTTTCTTTCCCCTACAGGTGCAAAATAGCATCAATTAATGTAATATCTGCATCTATTTATCTGATTGCACAATATCCCTCATAATGGAATGGCTGGAAAGCACTTGGTTTCCTGGATGCTGCAAGACACACGTTGAGGAAAAAAATACTCTCCTGACACACAATGAGGTTTTAATCAAGCAGGGAAACCATGTAAAACTTAGAGCAGAAAGGCCATGGGACCAGGCTAGTGAGTGGAAAGAGAAATCATTTTTGACTGCTGGAATCGTAGACCTGCTGAGGAGGAAATAGCACATGACGTGGAACCTGGAGAGGAGAGTTCTAGTGAGAAGAGGCAGGCCAGGGCACAGGACAGCACTGATTTCCAATCCTCGTTCATCCACGTCACATGGCCTGAGTTTAAAACATGAAGAATTCATTTCATTGGCCTGTAATACCAGCAGCTTGAGGGGCTGAGACAGGAGGATCACAAGTTCAAAGCCAGGCCCTAAGCATCTTGCCAAAACCAGTCTCAAAATATAATATAAAAAGGGCTGGGGATGGGGTGTATTCAGATTCCAGCCCCCAATGGCCCAATATGTGTCCTTCAAAGTGGGATCTGAGGGTTGTACATTTAACAAGCTCCCCGGCAGATTGTTCTGAGGGGCTCAAGTTTGGGAAGCACTGGGCAAAGAGATGAGAGTGAAATCTAGAGGAAAGAGTCAGAGCACATGAAAGGCCAGGCAGAAGGCTGCTTCAGGGTGTGAGACCCAACAGAGATCTCTGAGTAGGGGAATAACATGATCAGAACAGCTAACTGGGTAAGAGCAGAGCCTGAATGAAAGTCCTGGCAGCAGAACTGCAGAGGAAGGAAGGCAAGCTACAGACATCTGGTGGAGACTAGATTAATGAACTGGAGGCACACTAGAGGGGCAATTGGCAGGGGATATAGGATGAAGGCAGATCTGAGTAGGAAGCCCAAAGCCCCAGGCATCCAGTTGAGAGTCCAGCTATCTGGTCCAATAGCAGGTGTCAGTTTTTGCTGATGTCACCTCTAGCCACTAGGACCACTGCCTGTTATATAGTTTCTCTCAGTTCCTCTGGGTCTTACCCTTCAGCTGCCTGGACATTATTCCTCCATTACCTACAAGAAAATAAGATACAAAGACTGCACTTTGCTGAGATGGGCAAGGTCTACATTTCAAGTTCCAGGTACCTTCCAGCCCACCAACACACTGTTACTACTGCTGTGCTCTCAGACTTGGTGGACTGGCCCTTCTCAAGCATCAATACTTGAACAAGGAGAGCATACATGGCTCCAACACAATAATGCTCTTTCTACAAAAATAACATCTCCCCTAAAAACAAGAAATGTAACATTGACCATGGCAAGATAAAGAGTAGAAAGTGTCTGGGGTTTGTTTGGCTTTTGCTTTGCATTGTTTTTCACTGGAAAGCAGAACCCTGGAAAAGGAAAGCTGGCAGTGGGAACAATAGAACAGTGTCAACGCTCCTGTCCCAGTGGATCAGGCTGTGATTCGATGAAGGTCAAGGCTGGCTATGAGAAGGTCAGGTCTTGTGATGCACCATCAGGCACAGTAAGCCTTTTTGTTTGTTTGTTTTGTCTTGCTTTCTGTAATCCAGGAGCTGACAATCTTTGTAAGGGAGAAGAACAAACACGCTCCAGTCCCTTGTAGGCCACTGAACAGACACTGTGGAGTGCCTGGGTACCCGGATGATCTCTGTGCAAGGCAGCCCCCACAGCTGCACAGCCCAGCAGCCTGTATCCTTCTGGCTGCACGTGTTCACTGGACAAATGGGCACTTGCTTTTGCAGAGGATGCTGGGCAGCAACTTTCATAAATGATGAAGAGGGGTGGAAGGAGGCAGCCACAGCAGGCCCAAGTGCCATATGGAGAAAGAAGAGGCCTGTTTGGCCTCATTGGGTGAGTGTGTTATTACATAAATTACCAGCAATATAATGAAACAGAAAACCCAAAATTTGTGATTCTGACATTAGATCTGTACTCGCCGTGTTCCAGTTATGCCAAACTGTTCTCTGCTCTTATCTCTGCACCGGCTCTTCCTGGAGTACCACCCTCACCTTCTCAGCTGGGTAAATCCCATTCACCTTTAAAGACTAAAACAAATGTCACCATTTCTATGAAATATTCTCTGACATCCCTAGACATGACAGACCTACCTTTCTCTGATTTTTAATAGCATTAGGCACATACTTCCATCATGCCCTCCATCATATGACACAAGACACTGTACTGTTATGGACTGATGCTTGTGTCCCCCTAAAATCATGTGTTCAAATCCTAACACCCAAGGTGATAGTATTAGAAGGAGGGACCTTTTGGAGATAATTAGATAACAAGGCTTAAGCCCTCATGAGTGGGATTAGCACCCTTCTGAAAGGACCTTGGAGAGCTCCCTCATCTCTTCTCTCATCTGAAGCTAGAGTAAGAAGATGGCCATCTATGAGGAAGCAGATCCTCACCAACACCAAATCTGTCAATGTTTTGGTCTTGAGCTGTGTGAAATAAGTTTCTGTTGCTTATAAGCCACCTAGTCTATGGCATTCTGTTACAGAGCTGGAATGAGAGCTATGACATGCACTTAACATGTGGGCCACTACTCGGCCATGGATGTTCCTGATTTATCTTTGAATCCACAGCACCTGCAAGCAGTTTCTCCATGGCCACTACTGAAGGCATTAAGATCATGCACCAAATTCACCAACTTACTAATAGGAAGATCAGTGAGGAGAAACTATGTGGATGATGGCCTTACCTTGACCCTTCTTCACCCCTGGAAATATGGAGGGGAGAAGCTGTGCCTCTTTTCCAAAGGCCTATTCTGGTTTAGCACTCTAGAAAATAAGTTCTGTCTGAGACTCTGTCCACCCCATGCCAGTGCCCCCTTCCCTGCCCCTGGGCTGTAGGGACCAGGACCAAGAAGAAGACAAGAGAGCTCTGGAAACCTCTCTGTCCAAGGCAAGAAGCAATCCAGTTCCACATAAGATTCAGACAATGACCTGATCCTGGGTGTCCCACAGCCTCTCCTGTAAAACAGGGAAAAGCTGTTCTATGCTGGGAGGAGAGTCATTCCTATATGTTACCCAGTTGTTCCTGTATGTTACCCAGGCCTTACCAAGTGTTCCATGGATGTCTGCTGAATGGAACAGATTTCTATCGCCTTTCATTAGGTGTTCTAACTTCACCCTTAAAACCATACTAATGGAAAAAGAAGCGATGTTGGAATTAATGCATTCATTTTGCAGGTGTGTACAGAGCCCCATGGTTATCAGGGTCCCTGCTGCAAGAGGGAGACAGCAAAGGCTTCAGGGAGACAGGTGAGATGTGCCTGAAGCTTGGGAAGCATTTCCACAAGCTGAGCATTGTGCCGAGGAAGAGTGTTCTACGTGGCCTAATGAGCCCAAGTAAAGGCCTGGAAACGACAGCAGAGAAAATGCTCAGTGAACTGCTAGTCCTTATCACATGCTCCCAACTAAGGAGGCCACGCCAATCCTGGAAGTAGCTCGGGTTCTGAAGCAGACATCCACTTATCAGCTGCTTGTCCTTAAGTAAGTCCCTTAAACTCTCTGGGCCTTAATTTCACTATTAGTCAAAAGAGATGATAATATATCTTTCAGAGTTGCTCCAAGAATATACAATGTAGGGAAAGAACATGTAAAGGAATATACATTAAATAAGAGAAAGATAGTATCATTGATTATTATTATTAGCTGGTCAACAGTCCCTTGATCACAGTGGCTACTTCCTATTCTTGTCTCTGAAGTATCCACCATTTTACTTTGCCTAAACTCAGCAGGTATCAAATATGTGTTGACCTAAATGAATCTTCTTGCCACTTTATTTCTTGTTTATTGCTCTTGCTTTTTGTTTTTCTCTTTAAATAAATGTTTGGTACACTTTGTTAGCGTGATTAGACAATGAAGAGTCATGGGCAGTGAATGCATCAATTTTAGGTCAGGTCTTGCCTACAATGAATTTACAGACTAGTATGGACAATGAAACTAATGCAGTCAATTTTAATAGGTCATGAAATGATGGAGATTGCATTTTAATAAGCAGAGAAGGCAGAAGACACTAGCTGTGGACAGGAAAGTATGGAGCATATTCTAGGAACTGTGAGTAATCTGGTCTCATCATCATGTATAGGGACTTGAAGACCTGACCTAAAAAGTAGTGTAGGGTTAGACAGAAAGAGGCCTAAAGGTCCAGATGAAGAGCCAGTACTTAACTCATGGACAGTGAGTGAAATGGCCTGGGATGATGGAACCTGAGACCTGGAAGGTTATACAGAGGGAAGGTTCACTCCTCTCTAAAAGACCAGGATCCCCAGACCAAGCAAGACCAACGTGCTCAAGGTTACACAGCTCATTCTGGGTGGGATTGGGATGAATTCTTGTTTCCTGATCATACATAATCAGGATATGTAAGCTCCATAAAGGAGATGAGGATAGATGGTATTTAAACCGCTTCTCTCTCCTTGGCCCAAGGGAGAAGTGTCTCACCTATACAGACGCTCTTCCCAGGAGTCCAGGCCCAGCCTTTCCATCCTCAACACAGCAGCCCAGTCTCTCCACCACCAGAAGGTGGTGCTGCCCCTAGAAGGCCAACTTGGCCCTCTTGCTCTCTGTCCTGCTGCCTTAATACAAAAATGTGCACTTTGAAATTCTTACAGATTATAGCAGAAGTGACCAGGGAGGAGTCAGTCACTTCCAACAGTCATTGGTTAATGCATCCCTCTGTCCCCAGCCAATAAGAGTGATTAGCTACAGCCACCTCTGCTCTTATGCCACCTCTCTCTCCAGCAGTTTTTTTTGTTTTTGTTTTGTTTTTTTTCCTCTTCCACCTCACAATTACAACTGCAAGGAGAAGAGGAAATCCCAGACTCAGAAATGAGAGTCTGAAAGCATAAATACAGTGAATATACAACTTGAGATGATGGTGCAGGTAAGGGGAAAGTAGGTGTGGAGAAAGTAAATAGTATTTGAGGCCATAAATTAAAAATTAAATGCCATTCCATGTTTCCTTTTTAGTTTAGAAACCACTAAATAAAAATGAAGAAAAAAATCAGGAAGTTCCCTCCTTAGTGTTAACAATAGAACAATCCAGCGTGCTATTTCACAGGGCAATTTCTTTTTAAAAGGAGAAGCACTAAATGTTCAGATCTGCCGGATCCTGACGGTGGTAGTGTGACTTGGGTGCACTCAGGCATCTATAAATAGCTCTGCAATCACGATGAACTGCAATTAACTTCAGACTTATTTAAATTATGTAATTCAGGATGGAAAGGATATATTGGCAAGAAAGTTAACAACAAATGTGGGAATTTGGGGCTCTTTCCTCTGTAGCTTTGGGGCTTTGTTAAGTTCATCTTGTTCCTCTCATCTAATTTTTTCACACATCCGTGATAACATCTACTTGCACAGATTTTGCAAACAAATTTCTGAAGTATTTTAAGGTTTTTCTAATTCAGAAACTATATAGAACACACAAAGTAAAAATATGTCACTTATACATATAAAAATGCCTATGAAGTCACAGTAAACTAGAATATTAAAATCTAAATTTTAAAAATAGGTAAACTGAGATACCATCACATAAAATGTTAATTCATTTCTCCAAAGACTCTCCATAGAGTCCCCTTCAAAGAAGGGTTCCTTTTATGTGTGTATTTCAAATGATTCAACTTAGAAAATTCAAGTGTACAACTTTTCAAGGATCACACCTGAGACCTCAAATGAACCTCATCTCCATTATGTGGACAACAATGGCCCCAAATGAGATAGAAAACGCCACAAATGGGATTTTTTTTTCTATGAAAAAATGAGACATCAGGACAGAAGGAGCATATTTTTTAAAGGTTGTTTATTTTTGTTTCTAACGTGGCTTCATAGTTGCTCATTTTCTGAAAAATCACCTCCTTCCCATGCTATCTTTAAAATTCAGTAATTAATTCATTAGATAAAAATGGAATTCATCATATAACTAAGTCACCTCACAGAAAACATAAAATGTCTATTTTGTATTTTTTATAATTATCTCCCTTAGCAATATTTATTTACAAGTATGTTATTAATAATATAAATTTTCAATGAAGACATTAATAAAAATGAATTTGTTTTCATACATGTGTGCTATATCTATCTATCTATCTAAATATCTATCTATCTATTTATTTTTAGTTGTAGGTGGTCAGAATACCTTTATTTTATTTGTTTATTTTTATGTGGTGCTAAGAATAGAACTCAGTGCCTCACATGTGCTAGGCAAGTGCTCTACTGTTGAGCCACAGCCCACCCCCTGAGACTATTTTTTAATACATATGAAAGGTTTCAATTTTTTTTAATTGTCGTAAGTTGCCAAAAACATACATTGGAGAGAAGACAATCTCTCTAACAAATGTTTCTGGGGAAACTGGTTATCTATATGTGAAGAATGAAACTAGACCCTTATCTCTCACCCTGCACAAAAATCAACTCAAAACAGATCAAGGACCTAGGAATTAGATCAGAGCTATGCAATTCCTAGAAGAAAACATAGGGTCAACACTCTAGCAAACAGGCACAGGCAACGACTTTCTCAATAGGACTCTTAAAGCTCAGGAAATAATGACAAGAGTTAACAAATGGAATGGCATCAAATTTTAAAATTTCTGCATGCAAGGGAAATAATTAAAAATCTGAAGACAGAACCCATAGAATGGGAGGAAATTTTTGCTAGCTAGTCTTCTGACAGAGGATTAGTAGCCAGAATATATAAAGACTTCAAAAACTTAACACCAAAAAAAAAAATCCCAATTAATAAATAGGCAAATTAATTAAACTCAAAAGAAGAAATAAAAATGGCCAACAAATATATGAAAAAATGTTCAATATGATTAGCAATTAGGGAAATGCAAATCAAAACTACACTTAGATTTCATCTCATACCAGTCAGAATGGTCGTCATCAAAAATATAAATAATAGTAAATGCTGGAGAGGAGGTGGAGGAAAAGAAACACTTTTACACTGGAAATTAGTACAACCACTATGGAAATCAGTATGGAGTTTCCTCAAAAGATTAGGTGTGGAACCACCATATGCCCTAACAATCCCTCTGCTCAGCATTTATCCTAAATAAATAAAGTCAGCATACTACAGTGATCCGGGCAGATACATGCACACCCATATAGCAGCACAATTCACAATAGCCAAACTATGGAACCAGCCGAGGTGTCCATCAACAGATTAATGGATAAAGAAAATGTATATATACACTCAATAGAGTTTTACTCAACCATAAAGAAAAATGAAATTATGTCATTTGCAGGAAAATAGTTAGAACTAAAGACCATCATGTTAAGTAAAGTAAGTCAAACTCAGAGGTCAAGAGTTGTATGTTTTCTCTCATATGTGAAATGTAGACAGGAAAAAGGAAAAGAAAGGTGGTGTTGGATCTCATGAAAATCAGAG
Source organism: Spermophilus citellus (assembly GCF_964194105.1). NCBI lineage: Eukaryota > Metazoa > Chordata > Mammalia > Rodentia > Sciuridae > Spermophilus > Spermophilus citellus. Next base: position 142,948,675 of record NC_138184.1, read on the forward strand.
GGAGATCAATACAGGAAAGGGGCCAAGGGGTAGGAAGTAAGGAGGAAGTTGTGTGTCTGTGTGTGTGTTTATATAGTTACATTGTGTGCATGTACAAATATGTAACAACAAATCCCATCATTATGTACAACTATAATGCATCTATAAAAATGTGGGAAAAAAATAGAAAATTGTCATAAAATAAAAAGACATTCACCCTGAGAACCATAATTACTGCTTTCCTTATGGAAATATCATCTGAATATTTCACTTTTCTTGTCAATTTTTTTCCCCAGAAGGAAAATTAGTGTTGCAGCTTCTTCCCGAATTACAATCAAAGAACCTCACACTAGGAATTTAACATTTCAACCTGTACCTTTTGTTATCCAAGACTGCTCTAAACTAAAGCAAATGACCATCAAAGAGAGATCCCAGTGCTTTCTGAACATAATGAATATGTATTCTATTTAAAGGGCCTACCCACTAGAACCCAGCTTTCTGGAGTTCTAGGGATAAAAGTCTGAAGTATTGATGGGCCTATGCTGTTTCCACCAAGACAGATCACTAACTGCCTTCGAATAAGCTGCCATGGGCTACACCATTTCCTATATTAAAAAAAAAAAAAGGGTAACAACACCAACCTCAGCAGGATGCAGAGGGAGGCTGTAGTTAAATGTGTGGTTCCCACTGCCCTTTAAATTAAGGTGGGTGCTCTGCCGATCTGCACTTAAAATTTTGACTCCCAACAATGCCAGAGATGGTTTTAAAAAAACACAACAGCACAGTCTCAGGTTGCTAGAGGTTTGTAATCAGCCTCCCAAAGCCTTTGGTGAGAACTGTGACATGGCAGACAGAGTCCTGTTGAAGAACTGTCCAGGGCGATTACTATAGAGGCAGCCATCTAGATTCCATGCTGGGTTTGCTGCTCAAAAGCTTATATGACAAGAGGGCAAGTCACTCAGCTGTCTAGAGAATTAAATGACTGAATTAAATGATCATGGGTGGCTGTGACAACTCAGTGAGTTCCCTCAAAGCACCTGAATACAGAGCCCTGGAAACACGCAGCGCATAGTGAACACCAGCAGAGCGTTTGACATCGTTATCATGTTCTGTGTCCCCTGTGGATGGCATGAGGTCTCCAGGGAATTAATGAAGGTTACATCAAACTTTCTTTTTATGTTGCTTCAGACGGATACATTTTGGGAGAAATAAGTGGGATTTTGTCCATTTGTTTACTGCCGCAGTCTTGGCTGGGCACAGAATCACGAGCCACTCAAGCAGGAACAAAACTTTATTTTGAAAAAGCCGCCAATACTCCGTAGGCCTGGCAAGCCAAACCCGGTCCTCCCACGCAGGGCTCCACCGGAACCATGCGTTCCCTGAACGGGGTCCCCCGGACCTCCCCCGGAATTCCCTCCTACTATCCTTCCCCAACCAATGGGAACTCTCCATGAGTCCCGTAACATGAATCCGGTAGCAGGCCAAGGTGAACAGCGGGAGTCCAATTTCCATATGAATGTAAATCTTAACATAATCATCTCAGTGGCTAGCTGGCGTCACTTTACAACCAAAGGTGCCATACATCGTATATTTGCTTGTGGCTCCTAGCAGTTTACTTCTTAAATGGAGACTAGGCCTGCTGGGCAGGTCTTTAGAGCAGATGGGGAAACATGAAGACCTTTCTTCCCCCTCCTCTGCAACAAGCTTCTCTAGAACCCGGTCCCTGGCACTCCTGGCTACCCTGGATCCCTCCCTGTCTGCTCAATTTGCCCTCTCTTTCACACCTACAGCTCTTTGCAATGACTACAGAGTTTCTGAATTCCTCCATATTCCCAGAACAAATTTTCCACAGGTAGATTTCCTTATTTTTCAAATCTTGGCTGGGTCATTACCAACCCCCCAAAGGCCTCTTAGTTAGTTAGTTCGTTGCTGGGGATGGAATCCTGGGCCCCATGGATTGTAAGCACACACTGTACCACTGAGCTGTTCCCACAGCCCACAGCCGGACACCGCCCCACCCCCAGTCTTAACTCTATGGCATCAATACCCCACTGTCCTTTTTTGCACAGTTACATTTGCTGTTGATATTCGTCTCTTCTATAAGGCTGTGAATCTCTGAGGAGTAGACTGCATTTCATCATTTTTCTGTACACACAGCAGATAGTAAAATAACCGCCATCTAGCAGATATTCAATACATAATTGTTGGGAAAATATAGTTCCTCCTACCACCCGGAAAACTAACTTTCTCCCTCTGATTGTCTCTTGCAATCTTTTGAACCATCAAGCATTTAAGACAGAGGTGCTGATTCAATAGCCTTACCTGTCTCACACAAGAGATGGAATCAATACTCATTCTGCTTTTGAAGTGAGATGCAATTCTGGGAGAGAAGGGGGTGAAACAGAACAGGATGCCAAATGTTCCCCAGAGTTCTTGGGATAGAGCCTCATCCCTTTTAGAGAAAGAGGTTTTGGGAGCCAGGGTCAGGAGACAGTATCCTCCAGGATCATTCCCAGAGTAAAATTGTTCATGTTCTCTGCCTGCACTGAGGGAAACAAGGTAGAAAATTCCAGAGGTATTGTCCAGGAGCCAAACCCAAAGCCCAGCTGGTCAGTGCATCTAACAGGTCATTGGTGGTCAAAGACTGATTGCCGGTGGCTGAATTTGGGCCCTAGATATATTTTGTTTGGCTCGAAGCATCCTGAAAAGTGTTCAGATTAGTGTTAATGTTTAAAAAGTCAGAGATTTTGCATTTAAAAATCCAGCTTTCTGACTTCACTGGCAACAAGAGCTGCGGTTCCCAGTAGGAGTTCCTGAAGGGAGGGGAGCAGTGCTTCCCTCTTTAGGTGGGAGATGTACTCTGCAGTTCACCATAGTCCCCACCCAGCTCAATTACTCTACCAGCCTGGGTGCTATGCAATTGAGTTTGCAATCCCTGGGGTTTTCAACAAGAAAACTCTAGCACTGACATGGAGGACTCAGACAAGAATGCAAAAAGAAGTCCTGAGCCAAGAGAGGTTTTTTTTTTTTTTTGGTTTTGTTTTGTTGTTTTGTTGTTGTTTTTTTTTTTTTTTTTTTTTTTTTGCTATCCTGAGGACTGAACCTAGGGCCTCTCCTGCATGCTAGGCTTGCACTGTACCACTGAGCTACATCCCCAGCCCAACAAGAGCTTTATATAATATCTTTGCTTCTTAGGCCAAGGTCAGGAGGTGCTTCAAAGGGTAGTGCCAAGGGAAAGCCATAAGTGATGGCTTTTAAGAAGTATGCCAGGAAAGGCCAGAACTGATGGGTTGTTTGCTATATATATGTATAACCACAAGAATGGGATCCTAATGAGTTATATTCCATGTATGCAGAATATGTCAAAGTACACTCTACTGTCATGTATATCTAAATAAAATAAATATAAATATGTATCTCCAGTCAGGATCTCTTTTCTGAATTCCAGACCCACACATCCAACCGCCTACTTGACACGTCTACAAACCTGCTCCTCCTGCCATCTCTTCCATCCCAGTGAATGGCACTTTCAATCATCATTCCGGTTTTTCAGGCCCATAACTTTGATGTCATTCTAAATCCACATTCTCTTACTCCCACAGCTGGGCTATCAGCAAATCCAGTTCTAGCTCTGCCTTCAAAATACTCTCAAATTCCACCATGTCTCACGAGCTATCACTCTGGCCTGGATCATCACCTCTTTCCTGGATTACTGAAAAAAAACTACTAACTGTGGCACCTAATTCTGCCATGGCCCTGTAGTTATTCTTTTATTTTTCTTGTGCTATAGATATTTTTTACTTGTTCTAATTATAATACATGATAATAGGATGTATTTTGACATATTTTACATATATAGAGTATAACTTCTCATTATTATGGTAAGTGATCCTCTGAAAGTAAGTCAATTCATACCTGCCTGGGTTCTCACCTTCTAGCAATTTCCCAGTCAGTTAGAATGACAGAGCCTTGCTATGGTCTTCAAAATCTACCCCAATCTTGGAAACCCCCTCTACTCACACACATCAAATTCATCTCTTATTGTACTCCTGCAATATTAATTATGCTCTAACCACGTTGGCTTCTTTGCTATCTTTGAACTTACTATACCCTGATCTACTGTTCTTTCCCCAGACATCCACTAACTATCCCCTTCCATCCCTTTAGTCTTTACTAAGAAGTCCCCATCTCAGGAAAGCCCTACCTGATCCTCCTACCTCAAGTTCAACCCTTCTAATACTTTACATTCCCATCCTTGTCCTATTTCTTTTCTTCTCCATATTTTACCTAATTTTGTCTATTGTCTCTCATTCCCAGCTAGAATATACACTCTTCAAAGACAGTATTTTCATGTATTTTTATTAACTTCCATGTCCTCAGTGCCTAGAAGAATCCTTGCCACATGATTGATGATTAATAACTAGGTATAAAATAAATGAATGAACAGTCTCTATATAGTCTATATATTTAAGATCACACTTACATATAATCATTCCCATGAAAAAGAAGATTTGCCTGACAACATTAAAGTGGAGGACAATACATGTATTAGGGTTAAGGTTTTGATTTTTCAATGGACTTGATGTGAGTGAATGTAACAAAGAGTCAAATGTTGGAGTGACTGAAATTCACACTACCATTCAACACAACACTACACAGCAGGAAATGTCAGGGCTGGTCCTTTTAGATCCCACCCTGGCCTGGTGGAAGAATCCTGCAGCTGGAACTTGACTGGGTGAGACCTGTCCACTCTGTACTATTCTATTCAAAATCTCCTTGGCCTCACTTGTCTCCTATTTGCATCTTTAACCCCTCTGGCTTGGGAAGCTATGTCTGAGCCTGACACCTGCAAACCCATTGCCCAATCTCCTGGCTCAGAGTGGATCTCCTGCCTCCATTCTCAGTCTGGCAACCTGAGTTTCTCACTGCGTTTGCCTGGAGGGCGGATGTTGGGGAGAAAGAATCCCCCGAAAGTTTTTGCATAGGTTCTTGCTCTATAGAGATTACCCCCTGCTCCTTTCTCTTTTCTACCAGAATTTTGAAATTATCTGGGAAAAGATGTCAAGTTGCATGATTACTTCTAGCAATGAGAATATAGAGTAAAAATTTTTTAGACAAAGACATATTTCAAAAGTATATCATGTATGTCCAAAAATGCAATGTGAAGCACACTTTAAAAGGCAATGGATAAGGAGTTACTGAAACACTCAGGAATCTGTTGAGGAATTTATAGACCTGCAAAGGCAAAGCACAGCCTGAAACCTGCTGCCTTCTACCACCTTCTCTTGTGAGCCAAGGGTGAGATTAGACACTACTAATTCTAATCACATTGAGCACTTTCTATTGTGTATCTGATAATGGAAAATGGAAAATAGGCCATTTGGGGATCATAAAGCTTTATCTTTTTCCAAACTTGGGTGGGGGAGGCCTTAGTTCAAAATCTTTATCAGAGAAACCCCCAGGACTATTTAGGAGGTGTCATCTTGACACCTATGGTAGGCAGAATAGTGGCCCCAGGATGTCCATATCCTGATCTAGAACCTCTGAATATATCACCTTCTATGGTAAAGGGAATTTTTCAACTGAGATTAAGTTAAGAATAAAAAAAAAAGAACAAGGGATCTAAAGCTCAAAAAAAAAAAAAAGAAAAATACTTGAAGAAATGATGAGTAAATAAAAAAAAAAAAAAAGAAAAGAAAGATGATCCTGAACTACCCCAGTGGGACTAATATAATCATGAGGGTCCTTAGAAGGAAGAGCCTGGGAATCAGAGAGAGAAGGCAATGTGATAAGGGAAGCAGAGATCAGTGTGATGCCCAGGTGCATGGACAGCTCCTAAAAGCTGGAAAAGGCAAAGAAACAGATTCCCCTAGAGTCTTCAGAAGGAATGCAGCCCTGATGATCCGTCTTAGAATTTTAAGCCTCCAGAACTACAAGATAGTAAATTTGTGTTGTGTTGGGCCATTGGATTTCAGGTAATTTAATATAGCAGCAACAGGAAAACTAATATATCCCTCTTGTCTCACTGTCACATCCGGTCCATCAGCAAATCCTGTCTGAGAATGTCCTTGGTATTCTAAGGAGGAAGATATTGAAGTTGTGTGTAAAATCACAACTCATATACAGGCAGCTCCTAGTGGTCTGTAAAAGGAGCAATCTTGCAGAAATCCATGGTGTTCCCTGCAGAGGCCACAAGAGACACCTGACATACTCGCCCAACTGCTGCACGTTCTGAGTCATAAAAAGAGGCTTCTAACCAGGCCTGGCCTGATGCCCTACAACCACCCACCATCCTCTCTGTCTCTTATGGACTCTTTAAGGGAATTTGTCAAGAATAGTCTAAATCTCAGGGGCTGGGGAAATAGCTCAGTTGGTAGAGTGCATGCACAAGGTCCCACGACCTAAAAAAAACAAAACAAAACAAAACAAACAAACAAACAAAAAAAAAACCAGAATAAGAATGGCCTGAATCCACAGAAAGGGAAGTCCAACATGAGGGCAAGATTATTCATCAGCTTGAGGAATTGCTTATCATCCTTTCTTATCAACTCACAGAAATCCTACTCTCTCCCTCAGGCTCATATCCCACTCCTGACCTTTTCTCCTCCTCCAGTAAAAGCTTATTTTCAAGACAAGATCAGATAAACCCATTCACTAGCAAGTACACAATGCTTACAATGAGAAAACTATACCTCCCCAGGGCATTTGCTTTTCAACTAGGACCAGGATAAGACTGCAGGCTTCTCAAGGACAAAACTACAACCAGGTTCTTTGTCATCAGCATCCATCATTCCCAGCAGCATGTCTGGAATTTCTTTGGCCTTGAACCAATGCTCCTTGAATCAATAAAATCACACAAGTAAACAACTCACCTTTCTCTGAGCTACCTCCTCTAAAAGTTAACACTTCCTGTAAGAGCCTGTTTTCAGGACTATTCTAAAATCAAGATGACCTTATAAAAAAAGCTCACAGAAGTCACCAACTCTCTAACAATGCCTTAGCTTTCAAATCACTTTTTAAAATGTCAATGTGATTATTCTAGTGATAAGAAATTCTTCCTAAAAATGGATGATATGAGGACAAAAGAGTCATGTGACTTGGGGCATGATGTTGCTACAGTACATTGAGAAATGAAAGATAAGGTTCTAGAGCTTTAACTATTAGTTTGCTATTGCTGCTGTAATAAGTAACCCCGTACATGATTGCTTCAAATGACACAACTTTATATATGACGGTTCTGGAAGCTGGAAGACTAAAATAGGTTCAATGGGTGTGGGGACAGCTTTGTTCTTTCTGGAGGTTCCATTTCTTTCCTTTTCCAGCTTCAGGAGGCTGCCCGAAGTCTTTGACTGGGAGGCCTTTCCATCTTTAAGGCTAGCAATGGTCTATGGAGATGGAGCCTTTTGCACTTTGAAGCCCCTGACAAAGGCTCTTCTGCCTCCCTCTTCCATATTTCCAGGCCTATTTCCATATTTCCTTATGAATATACCAGGCCTACCAGGAAGATCTAGGGTGATCTCTCCATCCCAAAGTCAGATGATACCACCCTCAACTGCATTTGCAGCCTTAATTCTCCCTCTCCACATGATCTAATACAGTCACAGCTTCCAGAGATTAGGATGTTGTCATCTTGGGGGCCATGACTCTGCCTACCATAATTACTTAAGAAGTTCCTTGAGCACCCACTTCTTTTCTGAGATTTTGTCAGACATTTTGAAGATAAGCTGTTTTGACATAGTCCTTACTCTCAAAAGACTTCTGAACATTTACTATATGCCAAGCCCATTTTGAGTAGATTATATGACTTAATTCATTTGATCACACATCCACCTTAGGAGTTAGGTATTATTATTATCACCATTTTAAAGAAAAAGAAATGGGGCACAAAGAGCCTAAATTTCTTGCCCAGTACATAAAACTAGTTTGGTGGGGTTGAAACACAGATACTCACACTCTGGAGCATGAGCTCTGAAACTGTGTTAGTTTTTTCTTTAATGTAACCCTGGGAAAAAGTAAAGAAAAGGGCACTTAATTGAGTAAACAAAAATTCCACCAACTTTGTAAAAATAATGCAAACATTCAAGCTATTATAAAGGGCAATTGAAATTAAGATAAATAAGACATAACAAGGGATGTTCAAAGACTGGACCATATTATAGACACATGAGAACAATTCAATGAAAATAATCAATGAATAGTCATTGTCACCACTGCTCCTTTAAAATAATGTATGTTGTAAAAATAGCTGAAATTTTCATGGAGAGTATAAATAACAGTTTAGAAAGAAGCCTGCAAAATTTAATGTCATCCTGCATCCAATGAACATTCAACAACTCTAAAATATGTGAGTGCACACCCAGGGGATACACAATCAGCTCAAAGGGAAAGGAATGGCCTCCACCAACCCCATCACCATGAGCAAGATGCACCTTTGTTCTGTGATGGAAATAAATATCAGATCACTTATCTCATTTTCAGATTTGAAGCTACCAGGATGAAATTAAGTCTATGAAATATAAGGAAAACTATTTCCTAGACATGAAAATTGTATCTGTTGATTACAGCTCTATGAAAGAGAGACAGAGAGAAGGAGAGAAGGAAGATTGTTCCTCAAAGGAAGAAAGAAGCTGTGATTCTGGAAGACAGCAATTTAGTAAGATTTCCTGGCTATAGACAGAAAAGAATGAAAAGAAATCTGACAAGATGAGAGGAAGAGCTGGCCACCAAACTAAAGAAAAGATCAGGGAAATACAGGGGAAAAAATTTTAAAAGTAGAATAGACAGGAAGCTAGGAAGAAAGAGTAAGAAAAGAGGAATTCCTATTTTAAAGTCCCATTTCACTCAAATTCTGACGATAAAAATGACAGCAAGGTCCTGAATCTATTGTCTCCTATGATATCCTCATAAAATGCCTTAGGTTTACAAGTCTGTTTACAATTCCGAAGATGAATTTCCTTGCTGGCCTCAGTCAACTGCAGCCTGGGGTCTCAGTAGCCAAAGTGCCCTCTCTAACCCTCAAGCACTCAGGAATTATATGATTCAGAAACAAAGACACTAGCGGGAAAAGTTGCTGCCATTTTTGTAAGGAAAGGTGGTTTACGCTTCCAACGATTGAGGGGTTCTCTAATATTATTAGTAATGAAAATAAATACTTAAACTGCAACAATCTGAAGACACCCAGTGAGACACTCAACTAACAAGATGATCTGTTCATGCAAGAATCACGATCATACATAACGATAAAGGTAAATAGCTACAACCAAAAAAGGAAACGTTCTGTTTAACTAAAAATGCAAAATGTTCAAGAAGCAGCCTCTTTATATGCTATGCCCAATAATCTGAAGTGCTAATGATAGTATCAGAGCTATAATTTGGTCCCAAAGGAAACATCTAAAAAGCTCAAATAAATAAGCTGGAAAACGTCCATTTCCCCAAATGGTTGTACCATCTTTTTAAGTATTTCCATAGCAGTACCCCTGTGCTACTTCAATTTTTTGCTGAGAATAATATATTATTATTAAGGAGATAACATTTTGTTTCTGTGGCTTAAGATTTTCACTAATGCCTCTGAGAGAAGAATTTCACATGAACATGGAAAGGTGATAAGGAAACAGGACAGCATAGAATATTCTTCAAAGACAGACTCCAAAATCTGAGTAATTTGGGAGTAATTAGAGTAATTAGTCTACTAAGTTCCGTAGATAAAGACAGGAATGCAAACAGCACAATCCAGAACCTAAGGTGGGTTGGCAATGAGTCTCCCAGAAAAGACAGGAAGATAATATTGTTCTTTGAATATAAAGATGATGCCATTGAACACTCTCCTTCCTGCAAGCACACACCTTTCCCCTGCTGCTGATACATTTTTGCTAACTTAACCACACTTTCTTCCAGTTCTGCGAACACATAACTTGCTTGCTGTGGCTGCAAAACCCAGTGACAATAGTTAATAATGCCCCAAGGACCAAGGTTCCACTGGCCCCCTGTGCAACCAATTTTGAACTGAAGTTAAGCTGGCAGATGTACAATGAAAGGCAGAATATTTTTCCCCAAAGGAAACAGGGTGTGGGGCCAGACACATGCACTAGAGCTTATTGGAGCTGTTACATGTCCTTCTGCCAGACTCATCACAACACACTAGGTAGTGGAGTTAGCTGGAAAAAGGCTTATCAGTTCCTGGCTATGTGATCATAGACCAGATAAGTTTGCTGTGCTTCATCAGCCAATTGGGCCTAATAAAAACCCTTGATCTCATTTGCAAAGTGGGCATAATAAAAACACCTACTGGCCTCACAAGGTATTTTGGGATGCAAACTGTTGATATACCTGAATGCACTCTACCATAGGTAAATATTATCAGAGTACAATGTCCAGTTCTAAGTACAAAGAATTGTTATTTCAGGGAATGCAAACGCAATGCTTTCTACATAAGCCACAAAAAACATGTCAAGATTTGGGAATATTAACAAGGATATTATCTTGTGGGGGGAAAGGGGACAAAAATTGGGCTATTTGACAGTCTTTAAATATTTGAAAAGCATTCATTGAGCTGCTGGAACAACAAAACTAAAACCAAAAGAAGAGGAATTGGGTTTGCACTTTATTATAAAAGATGTCAGTAAGTTATTCTTACAAAGAAGTTGTGATTGGTGAAAGTTGGGATACAGTGAGACAATACAATATTCAACCCTAGAAATCTTTTATAAACTGACAAACACTTTTCTGAAGCCATAAAATACAAACATTCAAGAAAATGAACAAGTGATTTTAGTATTCTAAAGCAACGTTGGCAAATTTTTCTATAAAGGGTCAGATGATAACTATTTTAGGTTTGCAGCCATATGGTCACTGTCAGAAGTACTCAGCTCTGCTGATGTAATGAGAGAGCTGCCATAAACAATACTTACGTGAAGGGGCTTGGCTGGGTTCCAGTGAAACTTCATTTACAACAGTAGGTGGCTGGATTTGGCTGGTAGGGGATATTTCTAAAAGTTCCTACCAGTTCTAGAATTCTAATCTATAAAACATACCTTTAGCAAATGGTGACAATCAAATCAAACAAAAAAATGCCACCATATTATCCCCTATTGCTACTGAGTAGAATGTCACCAGAGTAAAGGACAGTCTTCCTATCTAGATCATGAGAATATAATTAATTGATCTTCATAATCAGCTCATTAGGATGATACATCATTTGTGATTTCTTTCTCCTTTTTAGCAAAACATAAAAATGTTTACATATGTTTATGGCTGCAATAGCCAGACTTTGTAATCCAAGTGTATGATATTACAATCTGGTGCACTAGGAAGCATATGCCATATGCTCCATTTCTTCATCTTGTCTGCCAGCAGGAAGTATTTTTAGATAAGGTAAAGACATGTGGGAAGATGCTACCTCTGTCCTTTTTCTAGCTGCTCTTCTTCCTCTCCCCACCCTACTCTTGCAAGGAATAGTGAGACAGCCCAGGTAGGAGGTCAAGGGCAGGCAGTAGAGGGTCAGACAAGGTGAGGGACCCAGAGCCAGGCAGACCATATTCTAGGATGCGTTAAGGGTTAAAGCCAGAAATTGATTCCATCCTTGAGTTCATGGGCCAGAAAGGAGTGTTCGCCACTATGCTGGGAAATCAGGCCAAACTGGAAGAGAGTAGGAGGAAGAGTGGGCGTGAAAGGAGAGTTCAGGAAGGAGATGGGGGTGTAGTGCCATAGGCCCATTTCTCTGGCACCTTGCCTTGAGGTGGGCGGATTGACCTCCTTGAAACCTCGAGGTCAGAGCAGACAAACAACCCCCCTTTATTACTGTGCCTGTAGCCAAATCAACTTGGACTTTGATCACATCAAATTCTCTGCTGTGCATTTATATCTTGACACTGCCTGGTGCGAAGGCTGCAGGGGTTTTGTTTGTTTGTTTGTTTTTGTTTCTGTTTTTTTAATCTAATAAGTGAAGTGCACTTGTTGGCCTAGTCATTCCAAAGATTTAACACACACACAAATATGTATTCTATAACCTGTAAACATATTTATGTACAAGTATGTATATATGTGCATGTATATTCAGTATCCTTAAGAGATTGTTTGTGGAACATCCTGCATATACCCAGGTTTGTGGATGCTCACGGATTTTACATAAACAACATTATATTTGAATATAGCTGACACACATCTTCCTGTATGCTTTAAATCACCTCTAGATTACTGATATTAAAATAACATAAATGAAATGTAAATGACAAGGGAAAAAGGTCTGAACATGTTCATTACAGATGTGATTTTTTTTCTGAATATTTTTTCAGTCCATGGTTGGTTGAATCTTCAGGTGCACAAACCAAACACACAGAGAACCATCTTTCTGTGCATGTATTTTTTAAATTAAGGTATCTTTTTTGTGCATTAAAAGAAATGACTTGTAGACACCCTTATTTTAAGTAATTTGACATCATGTTTAGAACTTAGAAAATATATAGGGCTGAAGACTTTCATACAACTCCAAGCCTTTATGGACAACAACCAGCTTGATAAATCCTGGTATCTATATATATGAAGGTTTTGAAACCTTGATTTATTTGTGGAATTACTTGGGATAAAATAAGGACAGACTGATGTTCTTCTGAACGTGGACTGCAGATACTATGCCCATATCACTTTTTGTTATTTCTGTTGTGAGTAACAGAAGTTAGAAGCCCCAGCTAGTTTAACGGGAAGAAAAAATATGGGGGATCCAAAAGGCCATAAGCAGAAGTTCAGCCACTACTGGATTTCAGGTTCAGATGACAAGAACCAGGATGCTGTTCTCCATCCTGACTGTGCTTCCAGAGGAATGGATCTATCTCTGGTCCCAGATGCATGACTACAAGCAAATGGCCTATGGTTCCCATGGGGTCATATGCCCTCTCTGGCCCAGTCCCAGGGTCTGGGAATGAAAGCCACCCCTGGAAGCTGCAGATCTAGATGGACTTGGGTAGGAAAAAGTAGGCCCCCATGAGAAAACTGGGAGCTTTACCACAAGAAGGAGGAGCAAGGCTGAAGAGCAGACAGACCTTTATCTGAGAATTCAGGGCATCCACTGCTGCAGAACAAAAAGCAACTTAATGGAGTGCAGCTGGCTAATGGCAGAAAGGAGATCACTGAGCCGGGAAAATGAGTCCAAGTCAGAAAAATATGAAAATGGGAAAGTGGATGATTTGATGTGGGCTACAGTGCCTAGCAAGGCACAGAGACATGTCCTCTGAAAGCTACCTGCTGTCAGGGGGCTGCACTGCTGTTTAAGTGGGAGCCACTGGGGAAACAAGACCCACTAACTGCCAGCACAGTTACAGTCTGCAGTGATGGTGATTCAGCATTGATGTGTGCCGCCCTGGAATGTTCTAACCATATTCTGTCACGTCTCACCATGGCTCTAATGACCTGAGATCCAGACACCTCTGTCACTCCTTTTATAAGTACAACTGTGACAGGAGCTCTGTGTGTGTGTGTGTGTGTGTGTGTGTGTGTGTGTTTCCTTCTGGAAACACAAGTGTACCTGACGTATCTCACTGCTTTGAGCAGCCTTTTTCATTCTCCATTTTGTAGATAGGAAAAGTAAAGAAAACTTACTTTAAAGGAAAATGAAGAAAAAAAAAACAGTTTATCAAAATCTATTCGTTATCCAAATATCTTAAAATTATACCTTCTTTCTGTTAATTATTTGGAGCCTACATTGAGAAAAATTTAGATCATCAGGATAATTCCAGAGAAAACTTGAAAAGCCATTGATTGGGCAAATCAGTATGAACTCGATTCTGATCCATATAAATGAATTTTTCTTTTCCATGTAGAAAACAGGGGATTTTCAACTCTGCACATTGCTGTATTTAAGAACATATGACATTTTAGCCAAGATCTTGAAACTCACAGACCCCGACTAATGCTAGTGGTTATTGTGCACTGCAAATAAAAATGAAATAAAGTTCTGTGAAGTTTCTAAGGAGGTACTAAGACAGTCAGGAAATTTTCTTTCCTTTTTTTTTTTATTTTTTAGTTGTAGTTGAATACAATACAATATTTATTTATTTATTTATTTATTTATTTATTTATTTATTTATTTATTTGTGGTGCTGAGGATGGAACCCAGGGCCTCATACATGCTAGGCGAGCACTCTACTGCTGAGCCACAACCCCACCCCTCTTTCTTTCTTTTTTAAATCACATTAAACATTCTGCTCTCCAGTGGGCCATTAAAAAAATATTAATGACTCATGTTTATGTTTCATTCCATCCTCGATGGATCTATCCCCAGCTTTACCTAGCTTACTTACATCATGAAGTTTCCAAAAAGTCTAAATACTTTAGGACTTTGGTTCATTTTTTCTTACTTACAATTAGAGATTTCTGAAAGATCATTTTAAAATGTTAAATTTCCCTTTGTTTTTCAAAGCACTTGGAATGCTACAGGCAATCAATTGAGAAAAGACAGCTCATTGTTCTATGTTTTTTCCCCACAGAGAATTTATGTCTCAAAAGATGTTTTTAAAAAAGGAAAGTTATTTAATATGTCTTTCTAGCCAGCCCAGAAACTGCTATAAATTCAAAATTCATTCTCATACAATGTTCTTAATTATAAGATAAGTAATCTTTCTGTGTTCATTTAATTCCATCCTATTTATTTTTTCAAGTGGAATGACACATTGCAAACACCATTTCAGGAGTTTTATTAATAAAGGCCTAATCCCACGGCTTGTAGGACATGTCTCAGAATAATGTCTTAACTCCAGGAAAGCTCAGTGACTCTAACATCCGCTCAATAATTAGAACTTCCCCCGCATGAGGTAAGTCACCTTTGCCAATACAATTAGTGGTGATTTCTAAAAGTGGGTCTCAAGGAGCTCACAGCAGGTAATCTGCTCCCCTCCTCTGTGCCTTGGAGATGTAGTAAGGATTAAGACTTTGTTCTACTCCAGGATTAGGTTTTTCCAAAAGGCAAAAACTAGGATAAGAAAACAAGAGATGCTGAATACTAGCTCCAATACCAGACTCGGTCTCACAAAGAGAATCAACATTTTGCTCCAAACATACATGCACACTTCCCCCCTACACATGGACAATCAGAAAGCATGCTGTGCACATGTGTGCACACACACAAACACACACACACACACACACACAGCTTCTCATACTTGGCTTCAGGAGACTGATTTGAGATTTTAATCACTTCACATATGATTTTTTTTTCTTAGACTAGCCCACATGTATAGATGAACCCAATAACCACTTTACAATAAAGTAGACCTATTTGACAGCAAACAAATCTTTCCAGACTAATTCACCATATCCAGATTTAATAGGGCAACATTCTTATCAGGCTATATCCTTCCCCCCTCTTAATTTAGACAAATTATGGATTAATTTAAATAATTTGTGAAGCATGCGATGACAATCAGGAAAGAAGATTACATTCTTATTCTGTCTGCTCTAGATCTATAAAGAGTTTGAAAAGAGCTTGGTTTCAGAGTTGCAGGGCTAGGACTTCAGTAATTCCCTGCAACTAAAAGCAATCTCACTGTGATTGAAAATGGAGGTGTCAACTCAGGCAGGCTACAAATTGCCAACAGAGGGAAGAGCCATTTTAAATTACTTCCAAAGCCCAAATAAATTCTCCTGAATGGAAATCTGCCTTTATCCTTATTTCCTATCTCCAGGAGATGATATGTGTTTTACTTATTATGAGTCATTCCCTCCACTGCTTTCTACTAAGGCCAAAGAGAAATGGGCAAAATACACTTGCAAACAGCCTGCACCAGACTTCACTTATGGCAAAGGGCATATAACCAATAAGACTATCCGGTAATTTATCATATAAAAAAATATACCTTACTTTTGAATTGCACTTTACCAAATACAAGATTATTGTAAATTTAAAAAATGAAAATGCGTAGAAAGTGCTTTGTTAACTTTAAAATTCCTATATGATTAGTTATTATAGGTCACTTCAATTGTTCCTCACAATAACCTTTTCAGTAAACTGAAGGTGTAATGTTCCATCATTTTTGTAGATTCTGAAGACTGACACAAAGACACTGAATAGGGCCATGCAGTTAGTAAAAGAAATGGTGCCTGAGCCTGTAGCGTTTGACTTTTTCTCCTGTAATCTCTTCTTAAATAATATAGGATTTAAAAAATAAGCCTGTTTGTGCATTCAACAAACACAGAAAGCAAAAAAAAAATTTTTTCTTTTTTTTTTTTTTGGCGGGGTTTTTTTTTTTGGGGGGGGGGGTAGGGTGGGGGACCAGGGATTGAACGCTGGGCCTTACCAGGTGTTGAGCATGTATTTTACCACTGAGCTACATCTCCAGGCTTAGGTTTCTTTTTATCATAACTTAGTTATATTACTAAGTATGTATGTAACTTACTTAAAATTTAGTAGCATTGGAATATGTCCTAAAAGTCAGTCCCTTATGGTTATACTTACTATGGTCACATGTAACATCACTTAATCATAAATTGTTTCATAATTTTCCATAGTTTGGAAATTTATGGGGGAATGAATATATTCATGGTTAAGAAGTAAGAGCTTCTCAATTAAGGACATTAATTTCACCTAATGGTTTCTCTTTTGGTAAATGGCCTTAGGATGGTCCAACTGTGGAGTTGGGACCATCTTTCCTACCATGTTTGTTAGCTTCTGCTCCACCTATGGTGTTTTCTACAGCTTGGTCAAATGTAATTACCTTTCCCTTGATGAAAATCTTCCTGTTCGTCAGTAAAGGAAGGGGATTGAGGAGGAGTGAGGGGGAGAGGGAAACTGATCAAATTATGCTATGTGGATGTATGAATATATCACAAGGAAAACCACCTACATGTATAATTATAATGCATCAATTAAAAAAAAATAAATAGAAGGG
Organism: Spermophilus citellus; assembly: GCF_964194105.1. Lineage (NCBI taxonomy): Eukaryota > Metazoa > Chordata > Mammalia > Rodentia > Sciuridae > Spermophilus > Spermophilus citellus. The sequence continues at coordinate 142,965,528 of NC_138184.1, forward strand.
AGACCAGTAGAGAAAGGGGAATTAGAGGGAGGAAGGAAGGGAAGAAAATACTGAGGAGTGAAATAGAACAAATTATGTCATGTGTGAATATGTCACAATGAACCCCACTACTAGGTATAATTATAATATACTAACAATTTTTTAAAAGAAAAGCATCCTGTTCTTAAAATAGAAAAGAATGGAATTTTACTTCTGAAAGGATTTCAGAGAGCCAAGTCAAAAGAATTTTCAGAGTTTTAAGTCAATAAGAAAGGGGGCATAGGTATGGAATAGATATGTCACATGTCAAATCTTCATACTTTGCTAAATGGAAGGGTGAACTAATTAAGCCACTTTAGAAGACATCTTGGACATAATTTGGAAAGCTGAATATATATCTACCACATGGCCTAGTAATTCCCTATAAGAACATCATAATAGCATATTTTTGCTAATAATCCCGAAGTGGAAACAACCCAAGAGTCTATTAATAGCAGAATAAATAAGTAGATAGAGTTAAATACAAAGGAATTGGAATATTCTACAACAATTAAAAAGAATGAGTCACGGGTAGACACAATATATGGATGAGTCTCCAAACTGTATGAATCTCCATGCACATAAAATTCAAAATCGCGCAAAATCTATAGTTATAAAGTCAGAACTGTGATTAAGTTGGGGATGGTGGTAGTGAGAAACAGTATTGTACTGGAAGTTCTGAGTACATTGGCATCCTCCTGAATGGAATAAGAAGACTGAGTGCAAAAGGCAAGAGGAAACCCATGGGGGATGATTTGGGTTACTACTATCAAAATTTAGAAGAGCTAATCATACAGAATTCTAACCATGAGGACAGAGTAAATAGTGATACTCTAGATCACAAAACATCTGTAATTACAGCTCAATATCGTCAGTCTTTTTTTTTAATGTTAGCCATTTTTGTGGGTGAGTAGTGGCACATCATTGTTATTATTTGCATTTCCCTAATAAGGAATGATATCAAACCTCTTATTATATGTTGATTTGTCAAATTTTTAATTGGATTGACTATATTTTTTCAATAGGTTTATAGGATTCTTTATATAGTCTGAAAACAACTACTTTGTCAGGTATATCTGTAACAATTATTGTAGGATGCTATTCCTTCACTCTATTCAGGTGTCCTTGAGGTAAGACCATACTATTTTAATTGTTATGGCTTTATTGAAGGATCAATATCCAACACTACAAATTCTCTTTTTCCTTTTTTTCTTTAACATTTATTGGTTATTAATGGTGCTTCACATTTCCATTTAGATTTTGGACAAGTTGGATAATTTTTACAAAAAGCAGCTGATTTTAGATTGAAATTAAAATTGACTCTATAAATCAAAGTGGGTAATCTTTATAATCATCTAACATGCAATGGTAACATCACTCCATTTTTAAAACAATCTTTGATTTTGCTTAATGCCTTTTTTAGTTTCTATTACAAAAGATTTGCACATCTCTCATTAGATGTATTGCTAGTTACGTGATTTTTTTAACATTACTATAAATGATAGTTTCAAATTTTATTTTCCAATTATTTGTTGTTAATATAGATACATTTGACTTTTGATATTGAACTTGTATTCAGTAACCTTATTAAATTCATTTATTATTTTTAATAGTTGTTTTATAGCTTTGTTTAGATTTTCTACACACACAATTATGCAATCTGCAGAAAATAATTTAACTTTTTCATCTTCAATCTTCATGACAACTTTTTTCATGCCTTATTGCATTGGAGAGAATTGCCAGAGCATTGTTAAATATATGCAATGGTAGAAAACATCCTTGTCTTGTTCCCAACCTCATAGAGCATTTATTATATTATCAGGTATGAAGTTACCTACCATCAAATTGAAAAAAAATCCCTCTACTGGCAGTTTGTGGATTTTATAATAACAAATGTTCAACTGAATCAAATTACTCCATCTACTGAAATAATTTCCTGCCTTATTCTTTTAATGAGGCTTTAATTGTTTTTAAATGTTTAATCAACCATGGAGTCCTAGAATAAATCCTATTTGATCATGTTGTATTATCTTTTAATGTCATTGAAATTGATTTGCTTAAAATTGTTTTAGTTTTCATAAAAGATACTGAGTGGTACTTTTCCTTATATGTTAGATTATGTGGAGCTGTGATGAGATTGACCTCATAAAATGAGTTAAAAATCATTCCATTTTTTTACTCTTCTCTGAGAGTGTTTGTGTAAGATTGGCATAATTTCTTCCTTAAACATTTGCAATAATTTATTATGAGTCTGGAATTAATTTCTGGAGACATTTACCCATGGTACACATTTTAAATAGTAGGTATCAGATTATTCTGATTTTCAATTTCTTCTCCTGTCCATTTTGGTTCACTGTATTTAAGAAGAAATTTGTCAAATTTCTCTAAGTAGTCAAATTTACTAATATAAAGTTGATCATAATATTCTCCTACTATCCTTTTAGTACCTCTATGATCTGTAATGATGACTCCTTCCCCCCCCCACCCCCCCACCCCCATTAAGTTCCTAACTTGTGTTTTCTCTTCTTTTTTTTCTTGATTGGCCTGTTAGGGATTTATCAATTATATTAATTTGTCCAAGCTCCACACTGATTTTTGCCAAATTTTAAATATTGCATATCATTTCCTATTTCTTTGGTTTCTTCTGGTATTTTGATAATTTTCTTTTTTCCCCTATATGTTTAATTTGCTATTTCCTAATTTTTTTAATTGAATGTTTAAATCATTCTTTTTTTTTAAACAGTTCTTTGCAACATTTATATACATATGAAAAGTATAAATTTCCTTCTGTGTTAGTTTTTTGTTGCTGTGACCAGAATATCTGACATAAACAATTTAAAGGAGGAAAAGGTTATTTTGGCCCATGGTTTTAGGGGTTTCAGTCCACGGTCATCTGGCTCCATTGCTATAAGTCTGTTGTGGTGAGGTAGAGTGTCATGTTGGAGAGGGCGTGATGGAGCAGAGCTACTCATCTCATGGTGGCCAGGAAGCAGAAAGAAAAGAGGAGGCTGGGAACAATACCTTTCCAATCACCTACTACCTGCAACATGCCCCAGTGTATACACTTTCCAGCGCCTCCCAGATGTCCATTCAGGTATCAATGAACTAATACACCAATAAGGTTTGATCCCTCATGATCCACTCACTTCCCTAAAGTCCCACCTCTGAAAACTGCTGCATTGAGGACCTAGCCTTCCCCTATGTGTTTAACACATAGGGATAACACAACCTATTTATTTATTTTATTTAAAAGTGTTTTTAATTGTAGATGGACACAATATATTTTTTTATTTATATATTTTTATGTGGTGCTGAGGATCGAACCTAGTGCCTCACATGTGCAGGCAAGTGCTCTACACTAAGCTAAAACCCCAACCCAACACTACTGATTTAAAGGATTTAAGGGGAAAGAGATAATACTATAAAGCACTCAGAACAGCGACTTACACAAGAGACACTGTGGGATATTCAAGATCCAAACTATCACACCTTCTATGTACTACTATAGTTTCATCTCACATGTTTTTATATGTTAAATTTTTATGATCTTTATCATTAATTTCAAAATAGCCTCTTATTTACATTGTTATTTCTTCATGAGTAAGTTATTCAAAAGTGTTTTGTTTAATTGCCAAATATTTGGAGATATCCTAGATATTATGAGAAATAGAAAGCCATTTTCAGAATATAGTATTTAATGTTAATTGGGATGTAAGATCCAAACATTAGCCCTTTTGAGCTTTCCAATCTGTATCCAATTGTAGTCATTTTAACTGAAGCCCTTCCCTTTGCCCTCCCCAATCTTAAAATTAGCCACGTGTGTAGATTGTAACCCCAAGCTCCTCCTATCAAAGCAAGGGGCAATGCTGCATTAGGGATAAAAACAGGGGAACTGCCCACCGGAGTGTGCTTGCTCCCAGCACTTCCTCCTGTAGAAGTAAAGTTGGCCTTGCCGGCTACCTCTGAGCACATATTTGATTCCTTGCAGCACCTTAGTATTTCTAACAGTATCTTTGTACTATTGAGTCCTAATTATACTCTATATTTTTCAGAACATATATAATGATTCCAGTTCCTTGATGTTTACTGCAGCATAGTTTATGGCCAACATGTGTTTGATTTTGTTCTATGAGCATTTAAAAGAAGAACTCATGTATATTTAAAAGGAATGCAGTTGTTTGTTATAGTATTCTGTTGGTTAATCAAATTTTTCAATTTCTTTATTGATTTTTTTTAAGAGAGAGTGAGAGAGGAGAGAGAGAGAGAGAGAGAGAGAGAGAGAGAGAGAGAGAGAGAGAGAGAATTTTTAATATTTATTTTTCAGTTCTCGGCAGACACAACATCTTTGTTGGTATGTGGTGCTGAGGATCGAACCCGGGCCGCACGCATGCCAGGCGAGCGCGCTACCGCTTGAGCCACATCCCAGCCCCTCTTTATTGATTTTTATCTTCCTAAAATTTTTGACAATGATTTTTGGATTTGTATGTTTCTCCTTTGAATTTTGCCATTGTTTGCTTTATTAGTCTGAAGACATGGCAAGGACCTACGATTTAGGATTGATATAACTTTGTTTTATTATGAGAGATGCCCTTCTGTATCTTTCATAACAAGTCTTGCTTTAAAGTCTAACTTTTTTATATTAACATAGTGATATAAAATTTCTTTTAGTTAATTTTTACATGATCTATACCTCTAACATTTTACTTTCAACTCTTCTAGTCATCACACAAAGTATCTTAAATTTTAAACTTTGTAAAATACTTTCAATTTTAAACCTACTACAATTGGCTACTTTTAGCCAATCTGTCAATCTTTGTATTTTAATTGGAATGCTGAAACTGCTTATATTTAATTACTGACATAATTTCTTTTAAGTCTACCATCTTGCAATTTGTTTTCTATTCATCCCAATCTTGTCTGTTATTCTTCTTTTTCACTGCCTTTATTATTATTATTATTATTTGTCCTTGCTAGCACTTTAGTTATAGCTTCTTTTATTATTTCAATTTTTACCCTAAAGATTACAAAATACATCCTTGATTTAGTTCAGACTTCTTTAAATTAGCAATTTTACCCCTTCCTAAACAATATCCCGAAACATCCTAAACAGGGTTGGGAAACACTGAATGTATCTTTACCTTGGCTGCACATGAGGAACACTAGTCTTACTTCCAAGATATCCTAATTTTTTAGATCTGGAATGTGGCATGAGTCATTGTGTTTTTGAAAACCATCTCTAATGCTTCAGGATTAAGAAACACTGGGTCAGCCCTGTGGAGCCTGCCCACCCTGAAAACAGCCTAAATTTCTGTCTGTATTAAAATATAGCTTTAAGAAGTGTATCTCAGTAGGACACACCCTTTCAACATAGATGCTGAATGACGCCACTCCACGTGTCAGTCTTCGCTAAGCATGGCCTGCGAGTCTGGTATTTATGGCTACAGTACAAACTTAAAAGGAAGGGAGCCAGCTAAGCAGCTGAGAGCAGAAGGGACAGCTATGCTGTCAGTGGGGGTGGCGGGGAGGCTGAGGGTTGAGGAGATGAGTGGGAGGGGATGTCACAATCCCAAATAAGATTAAAATCTCTCAAGGCCCTGTAGAATTTCATAATCAATTCCAATAAATTGTTTCCTTTGAAGTATTTTTTTAATGTAAGATGAAGTGAGTTAAAACTATGGCTAAATCTAGTTTTATTAATATCTGAACTCTACCAATTTTATGTTTTAAACAAAAGCTAATGTCTTTGATGGCTTATCATGATGATAACCATCCAGGGCACTCTGATTAGACTGCTGCCCTGAATCCCAAGGGATGGTGCTGAGATGGCAAATTACCAAATAAGTATCTTTCACTCAGATAACCTTACAAGCATGCATGCACTCTAAAGGAAATCGCTTATTTGCTCCAAGCTACTAAAGGAAGAGCTAGAATTAAAAACAGTAAACCCAAAGGACTTTAGAGCTTTAAAGACATCCTGTACCCTATATCCCAACTAAATATTTATATTCAAAAGGAAAAGCATTGTTAGAATTCTTTCATTTTGAAGATTGATTTTCTATTTTAATTAAAAGGCACTGATACCTCACAACTTTCAATGCTGTTTCAGATAACAAAAGGGCTAACTGTTCCCACTCCCGCAATGATCCTCCCAGTCCATCAGTGTTAACACTGGACACAATGTAAGATTTCTTTTTCATTCATATTGAAAGGGTGAAAAACAGCACTCAGTAGTTTCCAGATAGACAGGACAATCTACATAGAAAAAACGTTCCATATGCACATAGTTAGTTAAAAATATGCTGAGTCTTACATAATTACTGTGTTGGAGAAAAGGCCATGGTAGAGCAATAGGTCAGATAACTACTGTGGTTTTCTCTTTGCAGCCTGAGATAATATAAAAATAATTACACACACAAACCAGATTTTCCAAACTGCTTATTTAGTTTCTAGGTCAGTGTAGCTGGACAAATCCTCTGAAAGTTAAGTTTTACAACTGACCATGAATGGTTAGTTCACTTATGTTACTTCTGTAAAATGCTGCATATACTTAGACGTTCAAGGGACTATAATGTTTACTCCTCATTCTCTGGAGGTTTTCCCTCCTAATAAGCACTGTTCGAAAGAAGGAGCAGATCAAAAGCCATGCTCCTATAAAAGCTGAACCACATCTTCATTACCATGTAATTAAAACTTCAGGTATACAAATAAGCTCCAATCTACTTAAGACTCTTTCCATCCAATAATGCAAACTTAGCATTTGCAATGTAATGTAAGTATTATTTTCATAAGTATAGCCAACCCTATGAGAACATGCTAATTTTCCCTTCATCCCAATTTAACCAATTTGTACACACACAAAAAAATGCAATTGAATTATTTGTCTCTATAGAAGAAAAAAAATGATACATCAATCAGCCCTTGTGGTCTCAGATATGTAAAGCATCCTCTATCTTGTGCCAACACAGACTTGAACTAGCTCACTGAGATGCTGACTGTTAAGGGAGAGAGGGAGAAGACCCACACTGGCTGCAAGCACAGGAGAGAGTAGTGCCCACTTCCTCACCAAATGATAAGTTAAAGGGCAACAAAGAAAGCAATGTATTTGGACAACAAATCCTTTGAAGATTTCCACAAAGAGACAAGAGATATGAGACATGGTCAGTGGATTTCAAAATGGGCACATTTACTCCATTAAGAAGAGAATGCAGTAGATGCCATTTTTTGGCAGGCTGCCAGCCTTGTCAATTATCTCAATCCTAGTGAAGTCTTCAATCCTGGTGGGATTTCCACCTACCCAAGTGTCCTCTACCAATTTCCCCAATCCTAATTGTCTTTTCCTTTTCCTAAGATATACTGCGGAGTCTCCATGTCTCTGGAAATTAATCACTATTTGAGAGATTAATTGGAATTTTAAGGCTATTAATTGAAATTTCCTCCTTTTCTCACATTTTCAATTTTGAGAGAAATCTACAAGGACTCTTTTAGCAACCAGAACGTATATTTAGAAAAAGAGAGAAGTTCCAGCCTCCTAAAAATAGCTGCTTCTCTGACATTTTGACTCTGGATTGTCAATCATCCCACCACCTAGAGAATTACTTAGGCTTCTTGCAAATTCCACCTGGAGATTTTTAAAAATTGGTTTACATAATAAGATTAATTAATTATAACTATTAAATGTTAAATGACATCATTTCCACCCTTTAAAAGAACTCTTTCATATTCAGAATCAATCACTTGAGGAAGAGGAATAAAAAATTCAAAACCAAAAGACAGTAGCTAAAACTTTGTCCCATAGGTTATGGTTCTTTCCAAGTTTTCTTTCCCTGGGGAGCTGAATTGGCCTATGACACAAAGACACAAACACATGCATGCATGCGAGCACACATAAACACACACACACATATGCTCTAAGGATATAACTTTCCACCAGAAAAAAATCCTTGCCCTGGAATGACATAGCAACAAGTATTTTAATTCCTGTTGTTAACCAGAAGTAAATGTCTCCTGGCACACCATAAACATAAAATTGTAACTCAACTACAAAAAAAGACCTCAGAAAACAGACTCAGACTTGCATGCTGGTTTGAAAATGCTTTCCTCCTGGTACGAAATTATGTGACTAGAGGCCTGGCTCCAGGCTAAGCAAGACCCTTAATCAGGACATCCAGAAGGTCTCCCAAGACTGTGTCATTTATAGTACCAGAAAAAAAATGGAAAACTGGGAGTGCTTCATGGAGACAGAACTACTGTGCCAGGAAAAGTGAATGGGTGATAGCCTCCCACCCTTCTTGTTCTCAATCTAGGGGCGGAGACCTGAGCCACTGTTTGTAAGTGTCCCCATGTAGAACCTCTGCTGGTGTCTATGAGAGGGTGTAAATAACACAGAAGTGGTAGCAATGGAAGCAAGGAGTGTGAACAACAAGGATTTATGACTAACAATGACTACACAATTCTGCAATGCCTCACAAAGTTCACACTCACTCCTCAACTTCGGGCTGTGAACTCCTTTACAGTGAGGGCCATTCACTTAGTCATCCATCCAAAAAAAATTTAAGAAGTGTGTGACAGTCCTTCTGCCAGCAGCGAGTGACCTCAGGGTCTCTGCATTCATGGAGCAACAGTCCACTGGAGACAAACTCAGAATAAAGTTCCAACAGGGCTGCTTCACATCTCCTTATGTTCCTAGAGCCTAGCACCAGGGCTCCCAGCAACCAGAGAAAAGAGGGAAAGGAGGGAGAAAGCAAGGATGAGAAGAATAAGACCCAGGGTATTGCACCTCCCTGACAATTTTCATAGATAAGATATTTGGGTAATAAATAAATAAGAGATAGCCAAGAGCAGATTAGTATATACCATGTATTCAAACGTAAAAATATTTATTTATCATCATCTGAAATTATAACTATTAAACATGTTCAGGGGGCTGGGGTGATGGCTCAGTGGTAGAGTGTCTGCTACATGTAAGTCACTGGGTTCAATCCTCAGCACCACATAAAAATAAACAAATAAAATAAAGGTATTGTGTCCATCTAAAACTGAAAAAAAAATTAAATTCAGAAATGACAACATTTTCAAAAATGTAACCCTTATCAAATAAGTCTGCAGTCAAAAATTTGTTAATAGAAATGAGGGCAGATACCACTAGAAGATGAGCACTCCAGCATTGATAAGGCTCATGGGTTTGTGAAATAGAAGAGATAAAGAATTCTGTAAGAACTGAGCTTAACTTGAAGGTTCCTCCCAGAGAGCGGATGTTGATTCAGAAAGGCTCTCCATCCTGGTACAGATGAGACTTTCTAGAAAAATCAGGGTTTCAACACAGTTGCGACATATGGCCTGTGTTTGTCAGATTTTCATCACTGTGACAAAATACCTGAGAAAAACAACTTGGAGACAGAAAGATTTATTTTGGCTCACAGTTCCACAGATTCCAGTCAGTAGTTGCTTGGACCCAGCTCTGGGCTTGTGGTGAGGTAGAATGTCATGGCAGGGAAGGTGGAGTCTAGCAAAGCTGCTCAGCTTGTGCTGCCTGCCATGAAGCAGAGAGAGCAGAGGAGAAGGAGCTGGAGAAAGATGTAGTCCCTAAGAACACTCCCTTCAATAGGTCCTACTTCCTAGAGTTTCCACCATCTCCCAATGGTCCAGTCTAACGACGAAACCATCAATGAACTAATCTATTGATGAGGTCAGAGCCTTCATGACCCAATCACTTCCCAAAAGCCCCGCCTCTGAACACTGCTGTATTGAAGACAAAGCCTTCAACACATGAGACCCTGGGGAACATTTCAGATCCAAAAAAGGAGTGACAGGCTGAAGGCTAGGGGAGAAGTTACTCCAACTTCTATAGAGAAACACAAGTAAAATATTAACAAAAATGTGAGGGCTGCTGTGTGCTAGGATCCGTCCTAAGTCCCTGGGATGGTACAAAGTTGAATAAGATCCATGACCTTATGCAAGGTATTTACTGTTTGATTAGTCAAGAGCCACAGAAAAGCAAGCTGTATTTCAGTATCAGTGAAAGTATTAAAAAAGAATCAGGATTGAACTGACTCGTTTTGAAGGATGGAACAGCACCTGCTTCATCAGGGCTTTGGAAATATCCAGAAACACCATCTACAGAAAAAGGGGAAAGAATGCACAACCACAGGTCTCCTCCAAGAAGGTCTCCTGAATTTCCCTTTGCAAACTAGTGAACAAAGACACTGCCAATCAGACTGTGTGAGTGTGCATCAACATCAGAGTAATACTGCATATTTTCTAAATTTAAAAAGGATTCCCTATATTTTAGAGAAACCAACTGAAATATTTACAGATGAAATTATGCCAGGCCTGGGATTTGTGTCAAAATAATCCCAGGGATGGGGGTGACACCTGGCCATGATTTGATCACTGTTGAAGCTGAGTGATAAGAAGCCGAATAAGGATGGAACATATCTGAAATTTTTCACACAAAAATTTTTCATAAAAAAGTTATTTAAAGTATGAATTGGGAATAAATATATTAATGAATATGTGGAAGAAGAAAAAATTTATAAATGATCATGCAATATTATAGTGCTCTCATTGCAGCAAGTCAAACACAAAAATAAACTTCTTGAAAATCATTTTAACATATGACTACAAGATCTACATCAAATGCTGTATCTACCACAACTGTGTTTGGCACAAAGAAACTGAATCTACCATATTTCTGAGGTCCCAGGCCAATTTATTTTCTGTTTTACAAAATGCTAGCCACTGCCCTATAGTGGATCCTGAAACCAACTTGCGGATCCTGATTTTTTTTTTAAATTTCTTACATACATCACAATAGAGGAGTGCATTACCTTCATAATTTTTTGCATTACAATTCTTAATACACCTTTATACCACAACTTATCAAATCTCTGTTTGTATATAAGGTATGTTGACACCAAATTCACATCTTCATACATGACTTTTGTATAATGATGACCGTCTCCTTCCACTATCCTTGCTATTCCCATTCTCCCTCCCTTTCCCTCCCACCCCTATTCCCTATCTAGAGGTAATTTTCCACCCATGCTCTCCCTCCCTACCTCACTTTGATTCACCCCCTTTATCCTGATTTTTAAATGAATAAGTATAAATACAATAGAAAAGACAATATCAGAAGCATCAGGTATGACAGGGTAAGTGCTGTTCGTAGAACTTGTGTTTCTATGTGTACATGCACACACATGCACATGCAAGCAGAATATGTATTTGGTTTACTCTCAATTATAATATCCAGAGTGGGTCTTTCAGATCATGGCACTCTCTTCTAGAACCATCCAGGGATGCCAATGTCAGTGTAGAAACCCAAGTCCTTATGAGGGCCAGCAAAGCCCACTATGATTTGCCAGCCTCCTTCCTGTTCAGTCCCATGTACCTCCTTCACTCTGGCCCCATTGGCCTTGTTCCTATTCCTGGGACATTCCAGGTGTATTCTCACCTATTGCTCCCTCTGTCTGTAATGCTGTTTCACAGATATGGGCACAAGGGTTCCTTCCCTCTCAAATGTCACTTTCTCAGTAAAGCCTTCCCTGACCACACAACTTAAAATTCAGAACCCCCCTACCTGTGGTATTTCCTATCTCACTTTCTCATATTTTTTTTCCATAGAACTTATCACCTTCTAATATACCAAAATAAATTACATACAATACAATTATATATGAAGATGCGTATACATACTATAGTTTCTTATTATAGTTTCTTTATTTACTATCTCTCTGTTTAAAAACTCCATGAGGAACAGAAATTTTGTCTATTTTATTCACTGCAGTAGTATCTATCACCTCTAGAAAATGGTTAATATTCATTAAATATACATTGAATGAATTGTGCATTTGTGTGAGTGAATGTGCCTTGGATTGTGATATGAAATGTATTCCTTAGTATGAGTCATATTCCAAGAGGTTTATATGACACTGCCCTGGAATATCCCTGGGCTTACTGAGAGTGTGGGCTGAAGAGCAAATGCAAAGCATGCACCCAACAGTCCTTTACATCTTACAGACTGGGTACCAGGAGCAAATGATGCCCAGGGTAGCCACTATTTGAAATATGTGTGTATGCAGATGGGGACAACTATGCTCCCTTGGGGGAACTACCACAGTATCTTATATTAGCAAAAGGAAATAGGCAGAATCAGAAAATTTTCAAAAACCCTTTCAGATGATCTAGTCCAACCTAATAATTCTACAGATGAGCATCAAAGTTACAAAATGATAATGTCATTTGCCCCAGGGCTCGGAGAAAGTAAATGCTGAGATAGAACTATTGTAGACTTGGGTCATGTGACTTTTAGCCCAGGAATCTTTACATCCCTTAGTCTGCCCTAAAAATGAGAAACACAAACCTGCTGTCCAAAAGCTGTTTGGGGCCTGTTCTCTTTTCTTTGCAAATAATCTAAGATTTTCTCTAGTTAGGTGCCAATCATCTATTCTACTGGAGCCTTGACAGTTTGCAGGGATCTCTATTTAAAAAACAAAGAGCTGCTAATGATCACTACTTCTCCTAAATAAAAGCCTTAAAAATTCCTTGCCATAGCAACCAGGAGGGGTTGAATCATCTATTATTTTCCCCTGACTTTCTAACAATACAATTCCAGCTTGTGTCAGGCCCTTGGATGTTCCTCTGTCAAGAATCAAAATCTTTAACACACACTGTCCCACTTTTCATTAGGGCTAAAGAGTCTTTCCATTTTTTTAATTAATGGACCTATATTTTTCCATAACTATACACAAAGCACTTCAAACCATCAAGCACTAACAAGTGAAAGCAACACATCAGTAAAAGCTGTCATTCGCCTTAATTTGGTAGGGAAGTAGCTCACATTTTCAGGGAGTGATATTATTACAAAGGAAAGGGCTGCAATAATCATTTGGTCCTTGGCTAAGTTATACCAAGTCCTTTGATTGGGAGAAGAGATGTGTCTTAAAACTGTTTTGTGGTGGCCTGTTTTAGTCAACTTTTTCACTGCTGTGACTAAAAGACCCAACCAGAACAATTTTAAGGGAGGAAAAATTTATTTGGGGGCTCCGGGTTTCAGAGATCTTAGTGCATGGTCAACAGGCTCCATTCCCTGGGGCTCAGAGTGAGGCAGGACATCGTGGTGGAAGAGTATGGCGGAGGGAAGTGGCTCACATGAAGATCAGAAAGCAGAAAAAGGTGTCTCCACTTGCCAGATACAAATATATACCCCAAAGCCACGTCCCTAATGCCCCTCTTACTCCAGCCACACCCCACCTGGCTCAGTTAATCCCACCAGGGCATTAATTCACGGATTGGGTTAAGGCTCTCACAATCTGATCATTTCCCCTCTGAATCCTCTCACACTGTCTCAGGACACCTCACATCGAAACCATAACATGGCCTTAAGAGATTCCAAGGTCTGAGGACATTCATGATCTACCTGTGGAAGACATTTCTGTTCCTCTTTTCCCTCCTCCTTAACAAAACCCTGTTCTGTCCAGTTCCCACTCCTTCACCAGAGACTGACCCATCCCCATTCCAGGAAGAGATCATGGCTGCATGAAGTGCATCATGGGAATCCTATTTCCTTGCCAGTGATTGGTTCATATCTAAGTATGTGACAAAACTATAGCCAATGAGGCAAGGGGAGGTTTGCTGGAGAGAAGATGTTTCTGAGAGTTTTCTCATTTTCCACAGAGAGAGGAGGAAAAGAGTATCCCTTTTCTGTTTCTAGTTTTGATGCCAGGGATTGTTGTTGCCATCCTGACACCATAAGGAGAGGGAGAGACTGAGGACAAAGCTTACCCACTGAGATGGCAGAGCTGGGAGAACTGCAGAGAAGCAGAGAGAGCAAGAGGCCAGCTCTCAGAACCATGCTACCTGGGCACTTCCAATTAGGGTTTTCTGTGTTTGCAGCTGAAACCTAACCCATAGAATAATTGCAGCCTCATCAGGAAGTGGGGAGGTAGTTACCCATGTTGCTGTTAGCCAGAGGAAAAAGTTTGAATGGATGACAGATTCCAGGATCACTGATTCTTTTGTTACAGATAGCTTGGCCTGTGACATTAAATTAGGAGGAGGAACAGGGTGCCGTGGTGCATGCCTGTAATCCCTGCAGCTTGGGGCACTGAGATAGGAGGATCACTAGTTCAAAGCCAGCCTCAGCAATGGCAAGACACTAAGCAACTCGGTGAGACCCTGTCTCTAAATAAAATACAAAATAGGGCTGAGGGTGTGGTCAAGTGTCCTGAGTTCAATCCCTGGTACCAAAAAAAAAAAAAAAAGTCTTAGGAAGATTAAGACAGAGGCCAGCACAGGGCATAATATCTGTCCCATGAGTGTGATTGGAGACCAGGGACCATCAGATTTCATCTAAGGGAGGACAAAGAACAACAAATCTACTGTAGCCTATACTTTATTTCCTCCTCTGGATGCCAGGAAAATACTCTGAATGGGACATTAAGAACTAAGGAAGAAATGTCAGTGCCTACTTTGTCTTCACACACCTTTGAATGGACATTTATTTGTATTTGGTGGGGGAGGCTATCTCAGTTGTCCCATGAGGACAAAGAAGGAGGACAGGTGGTGAAGAGCATAAAGGAAAGTAAGCCACAGAGAGGCCACAGAAGATTGAAGCCTGTCCAAGAAAGAGGCCTCCCAGGGACTCTGTTCCCCAAAAGACACCAGTCTTTACTTCCATTAGCACCATGCCAGAGCCAATCTCTGTCCAACCAACAGAAAGACAATCTTGCACTAAGAGTCACTAAACACGGGGGAAGAGGAAATATCTAGCAACCTGGCATTTGGAATCAGCAGGTGTTTAAAAGAAGCTTATTAGTTGGAGTCATTAGAGTATACTGTATGTTGGTGTACAAATTTTTATATTTGTACTAATTCATATTTTAGATCTGATCAAGTGCATTTTTCTCTACTTGTTAGGTAGAAAAGTAAACACTATCAGAACATCTGAGACAGCTTCACCTGTGTAGTATTTTGTCTTTCTAACAAAGTATTCATAGTACTGTGATCTGGGTGATCAAAGTGTATCAGCTCTTTGATTAGAAACAACAAAAGAGCCAGTAGACGATATCCTTGGAAATGTCTGCACGGGCACCCGTCTGGTGGGGGCATCAGGAGGCAGCAACAGATGCATCACTGTATTAATAGTCAGGAGCACCAGGGACATAGTGGAAATATTTGATTTCTGGATGACTCTTCTTCTACTATGAGGGCATAAGAGTTGTACCCAGGGTTTTGTTTTTTTTTAAATATATTTTTAGTTGTAGATGGACACAATATCTTTATTTGTTTCTTTTTATGTGGTGCTGGGAATTGAACCCAGGGTCTCACGCATGCAAGACAAGCGCTCTACCACTGAGCTACAGCCTCAGCCCCTATGTACCCAGGGTTTTGAAAGCTGGATAAAAATTCAATTAACTAGTCATGAGAAATGCACTAATTGCTTTGTCCGGCATCAGCAGAGGAGACCTGCTGTCCTTACTCATTCTTAAATCAGAAAGAGAATGCCACAGATCTTGGGGGTTGCAGGAAGGGAGACATTTGTGCAGTTAAGGCTGAACTGACCTTGGGAACCCGCCATAGTCCCTTTGTGCCCCTATGTGACCATCAGAGGAGATCGGCAGCTGGCAGTAGGAAAAGGATAAACGTGGAAATAAAAATGGGAAGAAATATTTAGATTTGATCCAATGAAGTGCATTTTTCCCTCTGCTTGCTTAAGATAAAAGTAAACATGACCAGAACAGTTGAGACAGACACACCTGGGTAGTATTTCAGCCTAGCAAAGCAGTCTGGGTGCCACAGAGATGAAGTGTTGATGACGTTGGTGATATTCTCAGTGAGTAGGACAGAAATGTCTCCTGTCTGATTATAGGCACCCAGTCCAGGACCAACTCGATTCAAGGGTTTTTTTTCCCCCCATCCGCTGGTCTTATAATCATTTTGCCTTATTCTTACTATATCCATTTTTGACATTTATTTTAAAATATTTTTGATTGTGGATGGACACAATATCTTAATTTTGTTTATTTATTTTTTTGTGGTGCTGAGGATCAAACCCAGTGCTTCATGTGTGCAACACAAGCTCTCTACCACTGAGCTACAGCCCCAGCCCGGCATTTTGTAAAGTAAGTTTCGAAGGGATATAATTCATATACTCCACAATTCGTATGTTTAAATGTGAACAATTTGATGACTTTTAATATTATATTATATATATATGTACATATGTGTGTGTGTGTGTGTGTGTGTGTATATATATATATATATATATATATAATAGTGCAACCATTACCACAAACAGATCAATTTAATTAACTCAAAAAGAAACCCATGTCCATTGGCAGTCACTCCCTATTTCTCTTCAATCCTCCTAACCCCAAGTGGTGAGGGGAAACCTAATCTATTTCCTGTTTTCATGATTTGCCTATCCTACAGGTTTCATATAAGCAACAGCACACAATACTCAGTCTTTTATGACTGGGTTCTTTCATTTAGCATAATGTTTTCCAGGTTCATCCCTGTTGTAGCATGTAAATTACATCAGTTGTAAAATATTTCTCTGTATCCTTCTGTGTGGAACTCTACTTTGGCTACATATGTTTCCTAAGGGTCCACTGTTCACTTCTGAACTGGGCTTGTGAGCTGCAAATCAAATTAGGAAGTCCTTATACAGCAAAGATCATGTGATTTTGTTGGGAGTCTATTGCCACTAAGTGAAAAAATACATGAATTTCCTTTGTTAAAAAAAAAAAATCTGAAAACCATTGAAGGTATGTAGCTAAAATGAACCCATGAGGGGGTCTTCGCAGAGCTGATTTGCAGACAAAAGGAAAACGAGGGGCTACAGTGGCACTGCTATGACACAGCACTTGGCATACAGATGTACTCATTTGCCCAGCATCTAGTTAGAGTGCTGACTGCATGTCAGACCCTGTTGCAAAGCACTGAGGACTCAGCACCAAATAAAGCAAACATAGCTGCTTTTGTGGAGTGTGTGTTTTAGTGATATGTGACAAAATTATTTTTAAAAGAAAAGCAAGAGGGCTGGGGATGTGGCTCAAGCGGTAGCGCGCTCGCCTGGCATGCGTGCGACCCGGGTTCCATCCTCAGCACCACATACAAACAAAGATGTTGGATCTGCCGAAAACTGAAAAATAAATATTGAAATTCTCTCTCTCTCTTAAAAAAAAAGAAAAAAGAAAAGCAAGAGAATAAGAAAGTTGAAGGGAGTGGTTACCTTTGGAGGGAGGAAATAAAAAAAGATGAGGAAAGGAAAGGAGAAGAGTACAGAGGAAAATTCAAGGATAGGTAATTTTCCTAACTTGGGTGGTGGCTTGCTTGTGATTTTTTGCTATGCTTTATGACTTGCATGTCCATGATGGATATTCTTTTGCACATTCAGACTGTTCCCTGATTTAATGATTTTTCACTTTATGATGGTGCAAAAGCAATGCATGCAGAAGAAACTGCACTTCAAATGTTGAATTTCAGTCTTACACTGGGCTAAAAGTGGGCAATAGGTACTCTGTCGTGATGCTGAGCTGGGACAGTGAGCTCAGCTCTCAGTCAAGCACTTTACCATGCAATCCCAGTGACTTGGGAAGCTGAGGCAAGAGGAGCACAAATTTTGGCAACTTAGTGAGTCCATGTTGCTAAGCTATGAGGCCAGTCTTGGCAACTTAGTGAGTCCATGTTGCTAAGTTATGATGTGTGGTTGATTAGAGTTGTATTTGATACATTTTCAACTCAGGATATTTAAAATTTACAATAAGTTTATTGAGAGTAATCTCATCATAAATGGAGGAGAATGTGTATTGATTTACATAAATTTTAATTTTAAAAAGAGCCACTCCTCTAGAAGGGAAAGTATAAATAGCAGTGTCCCAAGCTAATCTAAAATATCACTGGGATTGTAAGACACATACCACCTTATTACAGAGCAGAAAAATTCTCAACTAGTGAAATTGCACTTCAAGATTTTAAAAGGCTATTAAAGAGCAGGGTGGGGGGCGGCTGGGGTTGTGGCTCAGTGGTGGAGTGCTTGCCTAGCATGTGTGAGGCACTGGGTTTGATTCTTAGCACCAGCACCGAAAATAAATAAATAAATAGGCAAGCAAGGTGATGTACTGAGGGAAATTTTTTTTTATATATCTGAGAAGATCATGAGCTCTGAATGATTACCATCCCCTAGGAAAGGAATCTACAAAGCATCTTCTTAGAATGTGAACCACTTGAAACCTAATATTTTTATATTTTGTTTCATATTTCAATGTTCAAGTTTCTTTCACACACATTTACACCTCTGATTCTTACGAACAAGTGGAAACTCAGAGAGGTCCAGGTTAACAGGGCTAGCTGGTACTAATGCTTGGACCAGATCTCCGACTTCCAAATTCTTGTCACTCAATGCCACTCTTGAAGTTCACGGTCCAGATGAAACCACGTTTATTTACAAAGCCCAAAGGTGGATGTTAGAAACAAGTTTCAGAGAGCTAAATAATTTAAATCTATAGAAAGAAATACCAATCCATTCAATGGGGAGAGAATGGGTGGAACTCGTTACTATAGAAGGCACACAGATGAAACTCCAGATGGATGCGACCATGTCTCCAGGAACTCCTGAATGGCAGCTTTACACACAGCTAGTTAAGAAAGTAACATTCAGTAGGGCATCTCTTCCCTGAAAGGCTGCTGTGCATTATTGCAAAATACCCCTACTGCTACCACTGGGGTTAGAATACAGAACCAAATAGGTATTATGGCAATCATTTTGTTCTTGGGACAAATGACATTCTAACTTGAAATCGTGTTTTACATGTGCATTTACCTAGGATTTGCTGTGGTCATTCTTAATATGAATTAATGATTTCAGCAGCATTTACAAAGCCCCTACCAATTGCTTTTCCTTCTGAGAAAGAATTCATATTTAGAAAAAAAGACACATGGGTTAGTTTGACTCTGTGAAAACCAGCATAGGGCTCCCATGTGGCCAAAGTTCAGTCCTAGGGCATAATTCCAGAGGGAAAAAAATGTTTGTGCCCTGGTCACTGAGTACCTTCAACCCCAGATATTGCTTATGAGGGAGATAGCAGAGAAGACACCTGGCTGGAAACAACCAGAAACTAACTCAAAGGGCACACACTGAGGGAGACAGAATTGTGCACTCTTTGCATATGCAAGCCAGGAGATAGCATTATTTACCTAATAAACATGGTTTAATGTTTTCACTGTCTGTGGGGACCAGCACTGTAAAATAAAATGGCTAATTTTCCTATAATAAAGTGAATTTAAATGAGCAACTTAAATCAATATTAGGCAGCCAAATTATGTGTATTAATATCTACACATCATTAACATAATCCCAAGTGGATTCTTTCATTACTAAAAGTAATGCTAGGCTTGACTTTCATTTCCCTTGATATTAATGTGTAGATATGATACAAATTCAGTTAGAAATAACTTTTGTTTGAAATCTAATCCACTTCCACTCTCTGTGTTTATATAAATACACCGAAACACAAACATAACCATACGTGTGCACACACATACAGATTTATAGTAGAACACCTTGTGCAAAGGCTAGCAAACAAGAGTTTTCTACACAAGAAGAGAGAAAAATGTGTCCCTTGTTTCCTCAATTCCTTTCCAACTTCAGAACATTGCAGGATTTCTCTGGAAGGAGTAGTGTACATAAATCTAAAGTCTGGAGTTATAACAATCAAAAACAAAACAACAAAAAGCAAAATTTGTCTAAACAGAAACCTGACAAATGTCCCAAACTGTCCCTCTCTATGGCACATCATTTCAAAAATCAATGTAAGATTCAGGATCTGAGAATTAAGGCTCAAGGGCCTTTGGACAGAGGATGAGTTTCTGGCTTGCAAAGTATGCAAGGCTGCAATCATGGGGCCTCTGGGCAGTGAGTTAGCAGGTTGGGTTTGGTGGATTCTGTAATGAAGGCTACAGCATCCTCACTGGACTCATCCAGACCACTGCTGTCCAGTACAAAGATAATGTGAGCCACACGTAATTTCAAATATTCTAGTAGTTACATTAAACATATAAAAATAAAATAAAATTAGTCTGGTGCAGTGGTGCACACCTGTAATCCCAGTGATTCAAGAGGCTAAGGCAGGAGGATCACAAGCTCAAGGCCAATCCCAACAACACAGTAAGACCCTCTCTCAAAATAAAAATAAAATAAAAAATTAAAAAGGCTGAAAATGTTGTTCACTGTACAATGCCCCTGGGTTCAACTCCTAGTACCCAAAATTTTAAAATAGGGGCTGAGCTATAGCTCAGGGGCAAAGTGCTTGCCTGGCACATGTGAGGCACTGGGTTCAATCCTTAGCACCATATAAAAATAAACAAATGAAATAAAGGCATTCTATCCATTTACAACTACATTTTTTTTTAAATTTTAAATAAAGTAAAATTAGTTTTAAAATTCATTTCATTTAGTCTAAATATTTCAACATATATTCAAAATCTTAAAAAGTTATTAGCAAGATATTTTGATTTCTTTGTGTTTGTTTTTACTATCTTTGAACCCTGTATTTTACACTTCAGCACATCTCAATTTAGACTGGTCACATAGCCGCATGTGGCTGCCATATTGGACAGGGAAATTTACGTCTTGAGAATCAGGCCCTTGTAGGTCAATGCTGCAGAAGACTTACTCCCAAAGCCATGTCCTTGCTTCCTATTTGTTTACTGTCCCATTATAGTCTCTCAGATTTATTCCTTGGAAGCAAAATCATTAAACAAAAGGCATTTTACTTTGCAAGTGTGGCATTTTATGTGAAATAAGGAAGTGCTAGGTTTCCCTTCCTTGAAACTCAGCCAGTACTATAGGGGCATGGAGGGCAACGATGGGTGTGATGAAATATAGGAATTGGACCTCTGTGGGAAGCCATTTCTGACACGTGATTGGGTGGCTCCCGTTAAGGGTCTGAGGCGCTTTGGCTCTGTCGAAGCTTTCCCGACCCTTTCCTGATGAGAGAGCCCATTCATGTGGGGGTGAGCCTGACCACTGACCCCGGGGACCCAATCACTGACCCTGACCTTGGAGTGCAGCCCCCCCTCAACCTTCATTGGATGGAATTCTCCCCTGAATCTCTTGTTCCCCAATAAAAGGCTACTCCCAGGCGTGTTCACTCTCTCTCCTGTTAGCCCTGAGTAATCCTTGCTGCCCTGCTGGGCGGTTAGAGGAGGGAACCAGAGAGGGGAGCCCTCTTGGACCTAGCAATATAAATAAGGTAACTGAGTCTGTGTGTTTTATTTCGATCTCATCTAGCTAACTTTATGCCTAGAACCTCATTAATGAAACCATTGCGCAGGCCGCGTGGTGGAGACCTCTGATGAGAAAAGAATTGCCTAAGATTATTACCCCAGTGATTCTGTGATTCATACTGCCCTACATCTGTGATCTGAGTTCATGCCAATAAAGAATAAGCCACACATGCCAGTCTTCCTGACTCCAGTGGCCACAACATCCACCTCTTTCTTGACAGTTGTTTGACACTTTAACGATATCTTCCACCTTTACACCTTTACACTTTATTGTACTTGAAGATGGTAGAAGAAGTTCAAGGAGGAGAACTACTTCCTTTTCTCAGGAACTGTCATGTTCCTGCATCTTATTTGCATACATTTTCTCCCAATTAAATGAGCTTAAAATTCCAAAAGCCAACTTTATTTTCTAAAAAAAAAAAAAATCCAATGCATTCACTTTGCCCTGTATGTGGGCCTTTTGTCGAAGCAAAATACTTCTAGCCAAACTGTTCGCTGATGGCCAGGTTGGTAGAAAATCTCTTTTAAATAACATGCTTGTATGTGCCATAGCAACCTCAGTCCACACATTCACAATTTTCCTATTTTCTTTATGATGTTTTGGAAGAGATACAACTGTAAGATCCAAACTTTTTCTGGACATGGACACGTTTTTCCTTTTGGAGGGTGAAATTACAACTCACTGGGTTTATTTCAAGAAGAAATTGAGTTACCATTAGGGAAACAGCAGACCTTTTTTTTTTTTTTTTTTAACTTGAATCAAGCCTCAAGACTAAAGGAGTTTTACAGACATTTAATTATTGTTCCAAGCATCATTCTCCAGCTGTCATTCCAGAGTTTCCCTCAAAGTTATAAAACAAATGACATTTTCTTAAAGTCAGTTTGTGAAATTAATGAAATATAAGCTAAAGAGCAAAAGGAACAAACACTGAAATAAGAGAGCCTTTGATCAATCCTTAGCTTATTCATTTTGCTTAGGTCTCTGTCTTAAAACTACACCAGTGCTGTTCCACAGAATTTTCTTCCCAGTGATAAAAATGTTCTATATTTGCATAGTCCAATATGGTAGCCATCAGACATGTATGCTGTTGAGTACTTACAATGTGCTTAGTGCAAAGAACGGATTTTTTTTATTTTATTTTATTTAAATGTAAGTAGCCTCCTGTGGCTAGTGGCTCTAGTTGTAGACATAGAGCTCTATAGTTGGGGCAGGCCTGGCTCACTTAAATCTCTGTGCCTCCATAGGCACAACAGCTTTAAGATCTAAGACCCATTTAAAACACAAGGCACTTTATGACTTCTTTTTAGAAAGTATTAAATAATTAAACAGAACAGCCTTCATGAATCCAGACAGGGAAAAAAAAATCCGCAACAAAATCTCTAAGGATGATGCTACTCTCTGGGGTGAGCCAGGAAGGAGGTTGGAGAATTGATGTTATGGGAGCCTGGGACCTGGATGACAGCTCTGGCTCTAGCTCCACCAGCAACTAGCTGAGAGGCACTGGAGGGTCCTGAGTGCCTGGGATCCTAATCTTACTTACACAGTGTTAAAATCTATTAAACAACAACCTCCTCATTCTAGACCTATCAGTCTAACTTGTATTAAGGATGAAGGAAATTTAAACATTGGTTGATTTAAAATAATACTTTTATACTGTTAATGTTACACTGCAAAAGGGGTGAGAGTGTGTGATGTTAGCAGGCCAAACATCAAAAATAAAGTGATGCTGTAATTCTGCCATACTGTATTCAAAGATAAACTCCCACAAAGGTGTATGATTAATTATAAATGAGGAAGAAAGCAGGTTATTTGCACAAGCAGCTGGTGGCTGGCTTACCAGAGGTGCACAGCAGGAAGTTTTCTCACCTCATGAAAATGTTCCTATCCCAGGACTTGTGCCTTAGACCCCAGTGGACAGTCACAGAGGTTCCTAGCAGATCTGACAGCCTCTAGGGTCAGCACATATCTAATACCAGCTGGCTTACTCTAGCTATGGAGGCTTTAAATAAACCTTTGCATTTGTTAGTAACTTTGAGACACATGTCAGTGTTTTATGTCACAGGTTCCCATCTTGACCCTCTGACCTGAAGCCATGTGTAATTCCTTTCCCACATGCCAAATGGAAGGAGAGACAGCAGGGTACTCCAGGGTTTGGAAATGTTCACAACAAAGTAAACCAAATGCAAAATTTATGAAAACATCCCTAAACAGAAAACAGACAAATAACAGCTTGGGGGTAGGGAAAAAGAAAGGAGGAAAAGAAAGAGGGAGAGGAAGAAGCAAAGGAAGAGAGAAAGGAAAGGGGAAAGGAAAGAAGGAAGAGAAGAAAGGAAAATGAAAAGGAAAGAGATATGGAAGGAAGAAAGGGAAGAAAAGAGGAAAGGAAAGAAATAGAGAAAGAAAGTGAAGAGAAACTCATTTGTTTTGAAAATTAAATGACATTTCAGAAGTCATGTGATGCAAATGCACTCATAAAAGATAAATGACCAGGAGGTGATAGGTGGGTGCTATTAATCATAAGCCTATCTAGCATTAGGTCCGTTTTTCTTTCTCCGTATCTGTCTTGGCAGGAATCTGGATCTTCTGACAGAAAACTCTATTCTAAAACATACCAGTGTGATACTGCTTGTGTACAGGTTTTCCAAACCAAATGTCCACTTATTTTCACTATTGGGCACAAACAGGAGACCCTACGGAGCAGCAGACGGCTCTCAGCAGGGCTCACACTCAGGCCAGGCCCCAGGTAGCAGGCCACAGAACACAATGTCCAGATGAACCATACACAGATTGGCCTTGGAAAATACCTGGTGTTGGCATCCCTCAAAAGTGGAACAAATGACAGATTCATCCAATGCACTTCACAGGATTAATAGGGAGGATCCACATTTCAGCAAAATACATACATCAGTCGGCCCCTTGTCAAACGCTGCAAATATGCAACATTGTGTTAGCTCTCCACCACTGTGACGAAACACCTGAAACAAATCAACTTAAAGGAGGAAAGAATTAATTTGGCTCCCAATTTCAGAAGTTCTAGTCCACGGTCACTTGGCCTCATTGCTTTTGCACCTACAGTAATGCAGAACATTATGGTGGGCCACATGTGACAGAAAAGGTCCATTTACCTCTTGGTGGGGGAAGCAAAGAGAGAGAGGAAGGGGTCAAGGTCCTTCAAAGCCACACCCCCCAATGACTTAACTTCCTTCTCCAGGCCCCATCTCCTAAAGTTTCCATTGTCTGCTTATAGCACCACCCTAGGGATCAAGCCTTTATCAGGTAGCCTTTGGAGGGTGTTTAAGATTCAAACCATAGGGGCTGGGGCGAGGTCTCAGTGGCAGAGAGATTGTCTAGCATGTGTGAAGCACTGGGTTCCATCCTCTGCATCACATAAAAATAAATAAATAAAGTTATGGGTCCATCTGCAACTAAAAAAAAAAATTAAAAGAAAGAGTCGAAACATAACAAACACACTCAAAACAAGTATTTTTACTTCTCAGATTCTGTATTCCTGGATTCATCTGAGTTACTACAAATTGACAGTGAAGGCACAAAAATGAGATATGGAAAGGCCACCAGCAAAATAAGGACCCATGATCCTCCTCTGAGTGAGTGATTTCTCTTTCAGGGTTAATTTTAACTTTGCAATGTTATTTGCAATGCTTTAAATCAGAATTTTTGTGCACATGATTTAAAATTTAAAAAAAAAGGTAATCAAGTCTTCCTGCCAATCTATGTAATTGTGAAATTTAGTTTTCAACCGTTATCATTAAAACAAAGGTAAAGCAATTTCTTTCACACATAGTTGAATATTCCAGAAGAAAACTTCTGGAGAATCCAAAGCCCCAAACGAGAACTTCTCAGTGTGAGTATCTGTTTCAGTGATATGGTTTTATAGTTTGGACCCACTGAGTTTCTAATTACACATACACAAGTCTTTTCAGAATTACTAGAGTTTAGTTTTGCCTTCTGCATTAGGAATATGGAAGACTTGTCACTGGTCACAACCTATCATTTCTAGGGTCAATGCCAGTATGACCACAGAAAATAGCATTATTTACCTGGCCCCCAATACTGCTGTATAAATCCATATAAATAAATAAAATACCTCAATCCATTCAGGAATGTTCTTTTCCCAATTAATGTTTTGATGACTTTGCACAGAATGTTGAGTTTTACCTTTTTCCATTTGCATTTTAATTTAAAAAGTCTGCATCAACTTCATTTTTATAATATTGTGTACCTGTGTTTTCAAAATCTTAACTTCTTATCCTGGGGGCCTTTTTAATATTTAATATTCTACCTTGTTCAGTTACTGGGAATATTTCATTTACTTATTACTTTGCTTGGGTTCATTTTTTTCTTGACTCAGTGAAATGATCCATTTGACAATCACATCACTAATGCCCCCAAAGTTCCTATTTCAATTATAAAAGCAAATGTAACCCATGATTATTAAGAAAACTGTTTTGCAAATCATCCATTGTTTATTTCAGAATATAATCAAGTACCACAGGCAAGATTAAAAGCTTAAGGATAAGGACTTTTCTTTCTCTCTCTCTCTCTTTTTTTTTCAATAATGAAAGCAATCAAACCTTCCTGCCAATCTAGGTGATTGTGCAATTGAATTACCAACAGTTATCATTAAAACAAAGGCACAGCAATTTCTCTTATTTCTAATTGAATATTCCAGAAGAAAATTTCTGAAGAGTTCTCAGAAAATATATTTTTAAATTAATTTTAACCCGATTATTTCATTTGTTATCTCTCAGTTGGTAATGCAGAATAAATGACACACTTGTGTGATGTAGTTAAACAACAGCAAGCGAGAGACTATCCTCAGCAAAATCAGATGACTTTGAGCTTAATACTGAGTAAATTATTAGAGCTGTACTCTTTGTACAAGCACAACCAAACCTAAAGCTCCTGCAGCCTTTTCTCTAAGAAAAGCTTAGCCATGTGGAGATCCCCTTGGTCTGTGCTGGATACTACAGAATCAACTGTTCCTTTTCTAGTGCTCCATGGCCCAACTATGTCCTGGGGCTTCCTGTTCCATGGAACCCACTGCTACCTGAACAGAAAGAAAGCCTTCTGCATCAGCAGTAGCATTAACTGATCCAGCAACTCTGTGCATGCTGTTGCCTATGGGCCAATCATCATGACTGCCAGGCAAGAGTACCTTCCTCCAAAGGAAAAGGATCAAAGCCCTAAGGAACCTGAATAAGGCCATGAACTTCCCCATATCCAGGCTTTTGCCTAAGCTCTTCCCTCTTCAGAAATGTCCCTCAATCGGTATGGAAAAACCTACTCATCCTTCAAGGCCCGATTCATATGTCACCCTCAAAGGCTGCTCCAAACTGAGGCAATCAATTCCTTCCCCTGTACTCTGCTCCACAAAATTGACTTGATTGAACTGGAACATAGGTTGTTCTTGGCTTGTCCATCTCTGTTGCACATGGTAAGGGGAAGAATCTTATTCATCTTTCCAGACCAAACACTCAAAACTATGCCTGAAACCTGGAAGAGGCTCAATAAATGCTTGTTTAATGGAGCCCAAAACTCAAGATCAAATTTAGCTTATGATGGAAGAAGCAGATTTCATGTGTGTTGGACTCATTTCTGCACCCAAAGTCTAAGACAATGAGCACCCTCTTTTCATCTCTCAAAAGACAAGATTTTTTTGCACCAAGGACTTAATAAGTACCAACCCCCCTACTAAATACTCTACACTCCTTATCTGAATCCCCTCTTATCTGAATCTCCTGTTAAATAGCCCTATTAATAGTATTAGCCTCATTTATGGAAGAGAAAACTGAGACTCAAACAAGATACCGCCAAGATACCCAGCTGGTCAATGGTGGAGCCAAAATTCAAAGACACTGATTCCAGAACATCAGAGCTAAAAGGAATCCTAGAATTATCTTCCTCACTTAACCTCTTTTTTTTTAATTTTTTTTATTTTTAAAACATTTTATATAACTCATAAAACAGTGCTTGTACAAAAATTCACACAAAGTTGCTAGAGAGCATACAATTTCCAAAAATGTCGTGGGTTTTTGTTACATTCAGTTTTCTAAAGATGCACTCAATTCAATGGTAATATGCAGACATTATTCGATATTTCATTATCTTTGGTAAAACTATTCTCATTATTTTGTCTCCTCACAGTATTAACTCTGATATCCGCCTTGTGCAGGGTCTGCTCTCACTAGGATGTCAGAAAACATTAAGGCTGGATCTACTTGAGGCAAATATTCCCAACAGCAGGGACACCCCTGGCCCCCAACCCCACTTCAGAATCGTCACCACAGCCAGACAGGGCAAGAGCTCAATGACCTCCAGGGGTCTCAAGAACCCTTGGGGTTTGACGCTGAGGATTATACAGGACTACCAGGCACATAGTAGGCCCTGGAATATGCTGATTAATAGGTTAATGAAGTTGCCTTATTTTTCAGATTCTGGCCTTTGCCCGAGAGAACACAGCTGCTGAGACAAGCAGGCTCTATTCTTTCCTGCCCAACACCTCTCACAGGTGTGAATTGCTTGCATCCTCTGAATTATTCATGATCCACACAATGGTAAGTGTGCTTAAGAGGAACTATAATTCTGTATTTCTCAAGACAAAGTGCCTCACGGATTGGTGAATGAGCCAATATACAGGATAGGTTGATTCACACCAAATAACAAATCCATGTCTACTTTTCTGAATTTCAGCTTTCATGCAATTTCTTAGTTTCTGCTAGTATTAAAAACAGTGGTACATAAAGCAGCAAAAAGAACCATCCGAAGCATCCCTACCCTATCTGCAAAGCAATTTCCATCATCCAAAGCTTATAGTGTATTGCCTTAAATCAACATATTCTTCCAAGGGCTGGGTTAGGATTTTCAATCAGGTTTCTTAAGCTATTTAAAGATCTGAAAATTCTGATGCCACAGCATCTGCAATTTATGCCACCAGTAAATCGCATGATCGTACTATCTTCCTTGTCCTTCCTCCATTCTTCTTTCCCTTTGCCATCTCTCTCCCACCAGTTTACTTTTGAGTGGGCAGCTTTCTGAGAGGGAGAACCATATGCTAATAGGAAGCCAACATCACTGTATTTTAAATTCAATGTTAGTCAACCAAAATGAATTGAAGAGCAGCAGCAGTGGTTTGAGGGTACTAAAAATAAGCTGTAGCATTTGCTGAGTTCTCAGAATTAAAACCACAGGCGGTCAACTTGTTGCTGCTCTTAATAAGATATGACTGTTCTGCCCCACTGGCTGCTACTATCAGAAACTTGAACTACATGATACACCTAACAATACTGTTTTATATTAGTTGGCAGTGGTAGATAAAGGAAGTGCCATTTCCC
Organism: Spermophilus citellus; assembly: GCF_964194105.1. NCBI lineage: Eukaryota > Metazoa > Chordata > Mammalia > Rodentia > Sciuridae > Spermophilus > Spermophilus citellus. The sequence continues at coordinate 142,994,187 of NC_138184.1, forward strand.
TGGAACTGAACTTGCCAAGAAAGATAGCAGATGGCTTTCTAGAGATCACCTTGTGCCACCTCACAATTGCACTTTAGTTAAACTCACCTTTCATTTATGATTTAATTAGTTACACATCTAGGGATGTGGTTCCCTTTATGCCTGGCCTGCTGCTCAAGACCTTTAAAAAGGATATTTCTTCCTGAGAGTTTAATTTTGGGGTAATATAAAGGAATACAATATGACATAATACAATATTACTATATTGAGCATTTCCGATAGGACTTTGAGATCTTGACCCTTGAATATCGTATACCACGCTAAATGTCTTATCGGCTATTCCTTTGGGGTTTGTTATTAAAGTTTTCAATGACCAGAGAGGTAGGGAAATTCTGCCTAATGCATCACTCTGATTAGAAACCTGTCATACTCAGAAACCAGTGGGGCTGCTTCTATTGATTCCTACTCCTTCAGATTCATTAGCAATTTTTTTCTCTTCAATTAGACCTGCTGATCAACCATAGAAAAGCTGAAAGAAGCCCTCCCTTTGCCCAGCCACACTTAAAAGGGGGTTAGGATACACCTTGAAAGTGAAATTACAAAGTCTTATTGAGAAAATGCCTTAAGAAGTAACACAGGAAATTTTTACACACACACACACACACACACACACACACACACACACTTGTAAACGTGCCAAGAGTCAGAGGCTGGGCTGGACCCTCCCTTCCCCTCGCCCACTTGAATCAGGACCAGAAAGGCACAATCTCTTTATTGCTACTATCTCAAACCCATGCACCAAGCGAGTGTCTTCACGGAGCTAATTTCTGAAACAAACAAAGAAAACCAAGTCTGCGAGGAGCGAGGGTCTGCTCCCCTCTGCTTCAGATTTGGGTATCCAAGGTAGCGGGCGCAGCACCGCAAACAGGTCTGGGCGCCCAGTTTCGCCCTAACCCTTCCCCGCCCCGCCAGCCCCCGCTCCAGCTGCGCCAGAAAGTGAGAGCCTGCCCTGCTCCTTTCGCCGCTCGCCCTCTACGCCCCAAGCCCCTACACTCCGGTGCCCGTACACTAAGGGAGCCACTGCTCTCCCACCTCTTTGCTGTCAGATATCAGGCGCCGAGGTGCTAAGGACACCCAGCTGCTGACAAACCAAACAAGTGTCACACTGGACGCCTGCCCCGACTCCAAGTGAGAGGGCAGGATGGCCACAGGTAGGCTTTCTCCACCCTGGGGTGCAGGGTGCAAGACCCCGCGCGGCAACCGCGCCCGACGAGTTGAAACTCACCGGAGGATACCGAGGAGCCGGACAGGCTAGAGTTGCTGGACGCTGCCATCTCCCCGCGCCCCGCGCGTCTCTGCTCGCTCAGCCCCGGTGCGGGCGCCACTGCCGCTGCCCTTGCCCGGCTGCTCGCAACCTCCTCGGCCCCCAGCCCATGGCAAAGTCCTGGGGACGCGCAGAAAGCACCAGCCTCCGGACTCTGCCTGCACTTCCTGCTCCACCAGATGACGCGCTGCTGCCGCCGCTATTTATTTGTGGTTTCCGTCCCTCTCTGCGCCTTTGCACGTTTTTCTCCGGGTGTCGGGGGCTAGATGGGAGCCTGGGGAGGCCGAGGGGCGGCCGGGGCGGTTGATCTTGGCTCTAGCCGAGTCTCACTGCCGTCCACGCTTCCCCGTGCGCTGTTGGGACCAGGGCGCCCAGGCGGCCCCGAGCCGCCCCGCCAGCTCCCCGCACCCTCCCCTGGGCTCCCGCCTTCCCGGCCGCACTTCGAGCAGACCCGGCAAAGACGGCGGGAGACAGACAGACAGAGCGACCTCCCCCTTCTCCCTCCGCCCCAACTCCGCTCGCGCGCACACAAAGGAAGGAGAGAATACGCGGGCACTCGGGGGCTGGTTCAGCTGCCGCAGGCTTGACAGCTCCTGCGACGGGGGTTGAAGGGGGAGGATGCAGACTATAGGGCGTTGGGGAGACTGGTCACAGGAGCGACCCCCGAGGTGCTGGCGAACGTGGGCCAAGACCCGTTGCCGAGCGCTTCGCTGCTTCTGGGGTTTGAAGGGGACGAGGGTTGGGGGAGGTGGTGAGGCTTGCCGCGCCTGGCGGAGCTCTGGAGCAGTGAGTCGGAGTGGGTGGGGGATTCAGAGGGCAAAGGCGGGATCACTTAGGACTGGGTGCTGTGCAGAAGGGGACCTGGATGCCAGGGACGCTGTGGAGCGCCTCTCCCAATCCCCTTCAAATTGTCCTTTGTTGCTCTGGAGCTGATGGCCCTTGCCCTGCAAGAAGGTGCGTTTCCTAAAACACCCAGGAATTCTCTCCTACACTTAAAACCCGACCCCAGACAGGGCCTCTAGGGTCCACTGGACTTCTGAGGCTGGCCTTCAGAGAAATAAGAGAGTTCCAAACGTGTCATCAGGCCTACACAAAGCCGGGTGTCAAAGAGAAAGAGACAGTGCCTCCAAAAGGAGCCTCACAAAAGACTAGCACTTGGCTGCAGGTGTCTGTGCCCTTTCAGGATAAGAAACTGCTTAGGTGTGTGAGAGAAAGCCACCCTCCTGTATTTAAACCTAAATTAATTTCACTGGGAGGAAATATCATGCAGATTTTTTAAGTCTATTTCACGCTCCCAGCAGGGTAATCGGTTCTTTCAATCCTGAAGCAACAGAAAACTGTGAAATTTGAACAGAAATTGTTAGATCAAAGGAAAAAGCAAACATTAAAGGAATGAAAGTACTCTCATTATATAGCAAAATGGAAAGTGTTCACATTGGGGGTAGTTCAATTTTTAAAAACATGGTTAAAAGGACATAGTCCATTTAAAAATAATCAGGAGTGACACAGGAAGCCAGCCAGGTCCTAGGGGTATCCACACTAACCAAGCACCTAACACACAGTGAATAATAAATGTTAAATATGTACAATATGTACTCCTGTCACATTTTCTAGTTGATTTAAACTATTTTTTAAAACTTCCCTCCAGGATACCATCCCAGTAGGCTGGCGTGTGTGCTCACTGGCTCTCTCTCTCTCTCTCTCTCTCTCTCTCTCTCTCTCTCTCTAAATATGGGTTGCTGAAGAGTTGAAGGACTCATGAGCACTCTCTCCTCACACTGGACCATGTCTTCCTGGCCTCATCTGCCTGAACCTTGAAATAGCCCTTTGTGGTACAAGGAGACCCAAACACCACCACTTCCCCCACCCTCACTCCATTTCTTATTGTGCCCTCAGCCTTGATACAGCCTCAGCCAGATCCCTGTGGGACATGTGCCCATCATGCCCTAGACTCCTCTAATCCAAATGGGATTTCCTGTTTCCCCAGAGTTCTTTTGAAGGAAGACAGTATTTGTTTGTTTGACTATTAATCCATATTCCCTTCAGATCTTTAGGTGGTAGACTTGGCCACGTGGTCACCTAACAGGATTGTTGCCATCTGACTTTGAAAATGACAAGACCTGGGGTCAAACTCTGGTTCTGCTGCTTATTAGCTATGAGGCCTTGAACAATTATTTAGATCACTGAGTCTCAGTTTTTCCACCTGCAATGAAAATATTGATAATGTGAAATGTTGTGAAGATTAAACAGGATGCTATGTGTGAAGCCACAGTATACCTGGAGTAGTTTTGACTATAAACTATTTACTTGAAAGATGGAATCTGTGGTTTGAACAATTTTGCTTCCTCCATTGCCATGGGGATAGAACTAATCAGCAGTGACTTAGGCTACTGGAGAAATATCTCAGCTTTAGCCCAAAGTTTATGTGATTTTTGTCCCAAATTGAGCTGTAGGCAATGGGTTTCATTACTCATTTCTGAAGTCTCAGAAGAATATCAGATGCTGTTTGGATGATAGAATTGCCTTCATAGAATTTTGGTTAGTTAGAGAAATAGATTATTTTATTATTCCAGATTGATAGATGAAGGGGCAGAGGGGCACTTGCTATGAATGGCCCACCCCCAAGCCACCCTGTGCTGGGCAAAAGTAGAAAACGGTGGTGACTGAGTAAGGTGAGGCCCAGCCTATTGATAAGAAATGGACAATAATTCAGAAGCCCATTATTTTGAAGAATAAACACAAAGCTCCAGATTCAGAACTGAAATCTGAAAGCTGATGGATCATTTGGACTGTTAAAGCATAACCAATGGAAAAAACCCAGCATGCATGGTTGTTCACTATCATCTTTCTTCAATTCAGAGGCCTAAAGGCCTGCTGCTCCCTATGAAATGTTTTATATCAGTAAATTAGCAGGCAGGGCCTGAAACATAATGCTAACCTTCTTCTCCACCAGTAGGCTCAGAAACCTGCTTGTGAAGTTGCTTCCAAAGTATTTCTCCAAATGGAACCAATGAGAAAATTAGTTCATATATTTCATTCATTCCTGTATGGCATTAGGTCTTTCCTGTTTGCAGTAGAAAAAGGAATATTGGTGCTACTGAGATCTTAGATCTGTTTTAAATCCAATTTAGTCTTTCTGTTTTTAGATAGCTGTACTGTCTAGAAGAATCAAATATTAAAATACCTATGGATAAAAGTGGTATAGGGATAATCTGGTCTACATAGGATTAAAAATTACCATTTTGTTTTAATTTAGCTTCCACCTGGCATTCAAAGCCTTCCACCTTTCCCTTTCGAAGCTTAATTCCTATTGTCCCCTTCACAAAAGTGCCTTTTTCTCACTTGTGTCCTATCCCTTGGAGCTGACAGCACTTGTTTCTACCCAGGGCCCCTCTGCAGCCCATCCAACCCCTGGTGAAGGTCCACCAGGAATATACCTTGTCTGAAGAATCTTATCTGATTCCCAAGCCAGAAGCCAGCTCTCCATCTGTTGAATTCCCCCAGTCCTTTTCATTCCTCTTCCATTGGCAGATCTCTGCTCTGTCCTATTTTAATGGTGATTTTGGTGCATATTTTCTCTCCCTAGTCTATGAAAAGCTTCCTGCAGGCAGAATTCTTATCTGCCTAGCCCTTGTATTCTCTATCATTCTTTGCAAGCAATAAGTGCTCAGGAGATATTTACTGTATAAATGAGGACACAAAGGAATCAATGAATCCATAAATGGTTCTCCGGTGCACCAATTACTTTGCACCCAAGTGGCTGTGACCACTGAGCAACAGGACAGGACTTTGAGCAACACACTGGATCACAAAAGGAAGTTGATTGGCAGTAAGAACACCATCTTTGCCAGGACCAAGAAAAACTGAAATGATGAAAACAAAAGAATAAAATTTGATGGAGCAAACCTTGGCAGCCCCCATCCCACACCACATCATGGCTTTGGCTGTTATAACTCGTGTAATTTATTGTTTACAGGGTAGCTCTTTCGTTACTATAATCTGTTTATTTTCTTTTAGTGTTCCTTTGAAGTATAAAAGCAGACAAGAAAATACCGCAGGGTGAATTCGCTGTCGTGGTTGGAGCTATGCTCTGTCCTTTCAGGCACTCTGGGGTGCTTCCTCCTGAAGGTCATTCACTTTGCCTGTGCTAAACAGAATGAAATATTCCTTACTTTCAAGATTAATCCAGTGACCAGCATTCACAAGAGAACAGTGAGGCTATTCGTCAAGTAGCTTTAAATATTTTATGGCAAATACTCTACTGTAGCCTGAACAGTGGCCCTTTTGCCATCAATTTCTCAACATCAATATACCCTCTGTCATTCTGAGAACTATTTCCTTTTGCAGTTCAAGCCCTTTTTCGAATATAAAGATACTAGTTCCGTTAGAGAGAAAATACTGGGTCTTGGGGGTATGGGCCGGAGTACCAGAGGCAGAAGCTGGGGAGCAGTGGGTTTCCTAGGCAGGTGTACAGGCAGCCCGGGTGCGGCTAGCCAGGAGCCAGCTCTCACGCTGCAGGTAGCAGCCCTGCCTCTGAACAAAGAGGAGTCCACACCTGGGGTGCAGACAAAGGGAGGCCGGCTGCCTGAGGTACCCAATTCCCAGTGCACATCGCCTGCTGCTGGGGACCCCTAGTGGCGACACAAGCTGCAAGCACAGGTATTCTAGCATTTTGTGGCTGAGCCGTGGAGGAGTTCAGGTTCCTTGCCTGGAGTTTCCTGCTTGGCCACTTAGCTTGCTTGCATGCATGCGTGCACACGCACGCGCGCACACGCACACGCACACGCACACGCTGCTTAGCTAAAGTCTCTTTAAGGGGAGACACAGATTGAGAGAAAAAAATGAGGGCTTTTCTTCCTTAAGAAAAAAAAAAAGCATAGAGTTCAGAAAGTCATTAAATATGGTTTCGTCTGCATATTGTGCCTTCTGGCTTTGTTTTCTGACATTTAAAATTACAAAACTCTTTTCTTCCCTCCATGTCCTGAGAGAAATCTAGGGTAAACTAAAGTGATGAGAGCTCTAAGCCTCCTCTGGGCAAAAAATGTGGGATGAGTGTTTTTTTATTGATTGGTTTCCCCACACACACACACACACACACACATACATCTTCCACTGCTGGTTTTATGCTCTTTTACTCTCAAAATTTGTTTCCAGAAAGCATTCGACAGGTTTATTCTCTACAAAATGTTCATTTATACATTTGTTAATTTACTCAGAAATGTTTACTAAGCACTCACTGCATGTCACATGTCATGGGGCCAGGAATGAAGATGAGAGGGGAACTGCAGCCCTGCCTGGGGACCCTACAGCAGGATGCCCTCCATTCCTTCCTGGGATACATAGGTTTCAAGTGGAACAGAGTTTTCAACTACAGAAAGGATCTCCAAAATGGCATTAAAGCTATTGTTCATGATTTCTTTGTCCAACTTTTTATTATCCAATTTTCTTTTCAGCAGTTTTTTGTCATTGTTTTGCTCTTTTCTTTTTTTTAACAAAACCTCCAAAATCAAATCTCAAAGACTATTGCTAGATACCTGATGTTTTCCCAACAACAGTTTTAGCTTGTCAGTCCCGAGAACCAAGTAGATACTGTACAGGTATTGAGTTGCACAATGACATTTCCATTGATGACAGACCTCATACACAAAGGCGATCCCATAAGATGATAATAGAACTGAAACTTTACATCCCCGAGTGACATCATAGCCTTTGTAAGGTTGTAGCACAGACCATTGCTCACATGCATGTGATGATGCTGGTAGAAACAAAGCTTCCAGTCTGAGGAAATATAGCATAGCACAGTCAATTATGCACAGGATACAATACCTGACAGCAATAAAAAATTACTACGTGACTGGTTTATGCATTTAGTATACTCCAAATTTTATCATAATATCATGAAGGTATTGTAAAATCGTGTGCCATGGTATCTTCTTTTGATTGTGTCTCTTTATCAAATCAAGAGAACAGATCAAATGACTGATCTAGGCCATCTAGGTTTGCGTATGCACATGTTAGATGCTCGTATAACAATGAAATCACCTAGCTATCCATTTCTCAGACATATCCCATTGTCAAGTATGTGACTGTACTGTGAATGTTCTTGGTCCTCACCCCCAGAAAATCTAAATCAATATTTTCATTTCTTTCTCTGTAGCAACTATAGATGCAACAAAACAGAAACTTTTTTTTTTTTTTTAAGGAGGATAGTAAATGGGCACTGAAGGAAAGTTAACAGATATTATCTGGGTCAATCTTCTGATTCAGAAGATGTATTTTAGCTGTTTAAAATGTCCCATATTGTTTTAAATCAAGGCATGGGAGAAATGATTCTGGGAACGTTTAATATGTATCTGTGGAGTTGGACAGACCTGATTTCAATTCTGGTTTGTCATTTATTAGCTGTATGACCTTGAGCAAATTACTTAAGATCAGTTTCCTGATCTTTATGATGGGAATAATAATCCCTCTTTACAGAGTTTGTGAGCATGAAACGAAATAATAGATGCAAGTACTGTCTAGCATAGAAGCCCAGTTGTTGTTTGCTCCTCAGGACAAAGTATAGTGAACTAGAATAGTCTGGAAGGATTATTGTGTGATGCAAAAGTAATTTCCATCTCTATCACTCCAACAATGTCACCTGTGTAAAAGTACATTAAAACATAAGCCAGGACTGGGCTTTGAAGAAAAACGTGATTTCTATTCCTGTTTTGGCTACATTCTGTCTGGTGGTCTCAGACAAGGGCCTTAAACTTTCTGAGTCTCAATCTCATCTTGTTAAATGGAATATGTTAAGGAATGTATGCCTGACAATCATATTATTGGTACTCAATAACATGCTATGTAGCAGGTGCTTTTAAATTGTAACTCTTGGGTAGAGAGTGGATGTTGGTGGTACAAAGAGTCTATCAGAATCTTCAGGGGAATGGTATATACATAATTTAGAAAAACACAATCTCTCTCTCTCTCTCTCTCTCTCTCTCTCTCTCTCTCACACACACACACACACACACACACACACACACACCACAAAATGATAATGTCTCCACATTGGGACACTTCCCCACCCATCCTCCACCAGGGAGAAGCTGGTAGAATTTCAAAGTGGATTTCAGTGAAAGGGAAGAAACAGATTACTTAAACTCTCTGCCCAAAGATAAATGGATGGGAAGGGACAAATTCTATTGCTGCTGCTGTTATTGTTACTGCCACTTTCACCACATTCTCTGCCACTAGTGATTAGAAAAACCACCTCCCACCAGGTCATCACCTGCTAAGTGCAAGCCCCTGCTCAGAGCTTTGTATACATATGGTGTACATCCATCAATCCAGGAGGAGAATTATTATGTCCATTTTCCACCTGGGAAAACTGACACCAGAAAATTTATGTAACATCTTAATAAAAATGCACAACAACTCTAGCTGTAGGTATTATCTCTCTACCTTATTCAGTTAAGAAAACCAAAAGTAAAAGAATATGATTTATCAGGTATAGGGACCAACTGGAGCTGGGCTTTGGCTGATTCTTTGCAAAATACATTAAAAGAAAACTTACTCCTTAGTTTTGTTTAAAGTTTCAGCTTTTCGGATAAATATTTTTCCTTTTATAGTCTTTATTCAGGTGAGAAATAAAGTCTTTACCAGACATTCCCATTGCATTAAGTACTCGTTTGTTTTCATTTGAACATAGCACATACCATCAGTTTTTGTTGCCTAAAACACAAACCTCCAGGTAGGCCAGGCCCCAGGGACTCTTGGAACTTGTGCTCTAGGCTGCAAGTGCCTGGGCAGGGTCAGGCATAGTGTTAGGAAAATCAAGAAGCTATTTGTCCAAGTGCAGGTATTGCAAAGAACCAGAAATTTTCCCTAATCCAAAACTCCATGCTACAGCTTCCAGACAGATGGTGAACATTCCAAAATCAGAACTTTGACTCTTCAAACTTCAACAGTGCTATGAACATCTGTTGTAATTTGGTCATCTTTGTAATAAATTAATTATTTTCATAAATAAATCCCCCTAGTCCCCAAAAGCTGAATTCAATTCCAAGAAGAGGGCTTATACATAGAATGGGGTTGTACAAACTTTATATAATATGGTTGTTCAGGGACTCTTGCTAAAGTCAAGACTGATTCAGCAAACCTGCACCAGGCCCTACACACAACGTTTCTTTGTTTGTTGTTGTTGTTCGTGTATTTTGTTTTGGGTATTTTTCTCCTTCTCCTTCTCCTTCTCCTTCTCCTTCTTCTTTTTGGTATCAGGGATTGAACCCATGGATAATTAACTACAGAGCCACATCCTCAGTTCTTTTAATTTTATCTATCTATCTATCTGTCTGTCTGTCTATCTATCTATCTATCTAGTGAGGCAGGGTCTTGCTAAGTTGCTTAGGGCCTCACTAAGTTGCTAAAGTTGACTTTGAACTTTCGATCCTCCTGCCTCAGCCTCCCACGTGGTACCTGCTACAGCCAGGTACCACCTTGCCTGGCCATACCCTACATTATTATTTTTTCTTCTTTTTCTCCTCCTTCTCCTCTTCCTCCTCCTCCTCCTCCTTCTTCTTTTTAAATTTTTTTTATAATTGTAAATGGACAGAATGCCTTTATTTGTTTATTTTTATATGGTGCTAAGGATCAAACTTGCTGCCTCACACATGGTAGGCAAACTGTCTGCCACTGAGCTACAGAGCCAGCCCACACTCCCTACATTTCTAACAAGCTAGATGTGTTACCTCATTTTGAGTAATAAGGGTTCTAGGGCAATGGTTTGCAACTGTGAGTAAATATTAGAATCACCCAGAAGGCTTTTAGAAATACCAACGTCTAGATCACACTTCAGAATAATCAAAGCAGAATCTTTTGGGGTGGGAACCACACATCAGTTTTTTTTTTTTTTTGTATATATATATATATATATATATATATATATATATATTTATTTTTTTTTTTTTTTGAGAGAGAAGATTTTCTGGGAAACATTTTCTGGGGTAGGGAATATATATGTATATAAAATTCCCAGGTGATTCTAATATGCTGCTAAGGCTTAGAAGCTCTGATGCAAGAGAAAGGATTTAGGGAACATATTTCAATGTTGAAGAGGTTGGCTGCATATGGTGAAAGCTAAATTTGCTTCATGATTTTGCTAGGTCTGTCTCTGATCCTAAAGGAAAGAGATGGAATCAAATACTTGTCAAGATCTTCTATGAGATGACATAACATAACTACACACATCATAGTGTAAGAAAATAGCATATAATATTAGGACACATATTTATCAATCAGCCTGGGGGCAACATTTCTTCAAATTTTAGTCCACATTATGATTTTTAAAATACATGTCTGGATGAATAAGCATAAACAATATGCATTTACTTGACCACTCCCACAAGGCAGGCGGCTGTCAGGGAGGCAGATGTTTCCCAGAAAATCCACTCCATCATTTCTCAATCAGAAAGAAGATTAGAAATGGGATTTTCAGCTCAGATAGGGTTGAAGGGTGATGTTTATGCCAGAGAAATACTTCACGCTGCAGCTAGAAAAATTGCTTTGGGTAAAAAACCCTCAATGTCTTATGTGTTCTGAATATATGAAAATGAAACCCTCTGCTTGGATAAAAAGAGGCAGCATCACAAGTGAATGCACCCAGAATCCACATCCTCTATTGTACCAGCTGCAGAAAGGCAAAAAAGTATTATAGCTGACTCTTTCTATTCAAAGATTTTATCCTCATTCATGTAAGTCCCCATCCCTTAGGGCTGACATTGAAAGGGCAACAAAACTAAAATATTTACCATGGTTAATTTATATGTGATGGTGTGTTAATCAGCTTTCCGATAGTATGACAAAAATACCTCAGATATCAACTTATAAAGAGAAAAGGTTTCTTTTGGCCCATAGTTTTGGAGGTTTTAGTCAGTGATTAGATGACACTATTGTTTGGGGGCCTGTGGTGGCACATCATGTGGGAGCGTGAGACAGAGCAAAACCATGTATGTCATGTTGGCAAAGCAGCAAAGATAGAGGAAGATACTAGGGTCCCACAATCCCCTTCAAAGGCATGCCCTCGGTAACCTAAAACCTCCCACTAGGACTCACTTCTTGAAGATTCTACCACCTCCTGTCAGCTCCACGAGGATCAAGCCTTTAACACATGAATCTATGGAGGACGCAAACTATAGAGATGGTTAGCATGAAATGGGCATGAGATGACCAGGTGTTTGGTCACATATTATTCTGTCCCTTTCATTAGGTAGTTTTTGGATGAGATTAACATTTACATCAACAGCCTGAGTAAAGCAGATTGTCCTCCTTAATGTGGACAGGCCTCATACAATCAACTCAAAGTCTTAAGAGAACAAAAAAGCTGACCCTCTTTTGGGAGTAAGATAAAATGTTTCCTAGCAGCATTTGGAAGGGGTCATTGGCATTTTTTCTACCTTTGGATTTGAACTAAAACACTGACTCTTTCTGGGGTTGGAGTCTGCTGGCCTTCAGGCTGGAACTAAACCATCAGCTCTCCTGGGTCTCCAGCAGGCCCCTCTCTGTAATCCTGTGAGGTAGTGGCTTCTAATATACCTGTCCTATTTACATATCTGTATCTATACCACATATATATGTATATATATGTGTGTGTGTGTGTGTGTGTGTATTCTATATGTGTGTGTGTGTGTGTGTGTGTGTGTGTGTATGGCTTATACATATATGTGCTATACATGTATTTCCTATCTACATCTAGGTATCCCCACTATATATCCTATACATATATCTTCTTTCTATATATCTCTCATTGCTTCTGTCTAGAGAACCATAAACAATATATTGATACATCAGTGTAATATTTTTCATCTTTTTTTATTCTTCCACATTTATAATTTTTCTATAAGTAGCATGTATGATCATTAACTTTAAGATGTGTGTTGTGAAAACTTTATCATGAACAACAAAGAGATCATGTCCTTTTATATTGCAATGCTTATACTTCAGAGTAGTGCTTCTTCTTAAACTCTAGAGCCTTTGATATGACCTGGAGAGCTATTAGCATTGATTCCTAGGTCTCCCTCCTCCCCAGAGCTGCTGACTCAGGAGGACTGGGGGTGGGGGTGAGGGTCTGCATCCATAATAAGATGGTGGGTGATGCTGAAGCTGCTAGTCCATGGGTCCTGTTTCAAATGGCAAGGTCTACAATCATTGTAATAGCAACAGTAGCCCATTTGTAGAGAACTGTCTCTTAATTTCCTCTTCCTGCATTTATGCCACCAATTCAATGCTTTAATCTATTTTTCCATGTTTTGCAGTTGTTTTAATCTCTGATTTCCTTGTGCAGTTGAAAGAATCTGAAGGGTAGCAAAGGTGTTTTGCAGTTTTTTAATCTCCCTTGCTTATCCCAAGAAACTTTCCTATAGCACAATTCCAAAAATGTTTGTAGAATGCAACTGTTTGTCTTTGTTCTGGCTTCTCAAGTCATTTAAAGGCAGCAGGCTGTCCTGATTTTCCACACCAAAGGGCAGAAACAGGATTAACACAATAGGATGCTGTCTGATATTCTCTTCTGCCCTGCCCAATGAATTTAATTTTCTATAAGCCTAACTCCAATTCTCCTTGGGACAGTTATGTTCAAGAACCCTAATGCTTCATACCTTCTTGTGACAATAAGGATTTGTCTGTTGAGCACTAACAATCCTGGGGGATGTTCAGTTTACTCAATTTGTATTTCTAGACATGTGAATGTATGTGATTTTATAGACAAAATTTTTGAATGTGGAATTGAGTTTTTTCAGTTTTGATCCAAATGTGTGATATTGGATAAAAATACCCTTGGGTTAGATGTGGGTAATATTGACTAAACTTGTCAAGCAGTTGAATATGATGATCTGGCAAGACTTACGGAGAAGTCTGAATAATATTACAACTTTATACATTTTCATTTTCATCTGGGTCTCCATATCCCAATACTGTTACATTCTATGTATCATGCCACAATGACTAGCTTTCATTTCTTGCTGCTGGTTTGTGATCTTATTTTCTTATTGTTAGACAGAACACTACGGGATTCATACAACTCTTTTAAGGCATTCAGAACAGAAATCTTCCACCACTGCTAACCTTGCTCTGCCCTCCTATTTTTCAAACTCTATCATTACCTTCTCTTTTGTAGAGCATCCTGTCACTGTCTTATAATAGAAGTTCAGTTCATTTGCATATGCATTTGCATGTCTTCATTAAGAGGGAGACGGCTAAGTGATTAATGAGTGTTATTTCTCATTTTGCAAAAGGAATATTGTCTATTTTTATATGGCATCTTCAAAGCATTAAAAGAAATCAACATAAGTAAGAAAAATCATTTACAGCATTTGTTATTTAATTTTTTTTCTTATAATATAATTCATGCTTCCTGTGGACATGTTAGAGGTAAAAAAAGAGATAAGCGAAAGAAAAAAACTTATTCGTACTTTCACTACCATGAATAGGTACTTTAACACTCTGTTGTCTTCCTCCCCAGTGGGAATTAGCTGTTCAGCAGTCTGCTTTTGGCAGTTCACATTTTGTGGGAATATGATCATTCACGCAGAAAAAACTTTTTTAGGACTTGTATCAAAAGTGTCTTGTTGTGTTAAAATTATTAGCATCTACTTTATTTAACTGTCTTACGTTGTAAAAATTTTCGAGTGAGCATATTTTACTTTTCTAACTGGAGATGATAATAAAGCTACTTTTGTTTTGGAATGAACTTGTTTGAATATTTCCCCTGCCATTGCGTGTTCTTAACAGGATTTTTAATGGCTATATAAAATCCCATCATATGAATCTATAATTTTATTTTATTATTACTCTATTGATTGAAATTTGAGATGGTCACAGCTTTTGCTTCTTGTGAATTACACTGGGAGAAAAATCCTTGCACATAAATCTACATGTGCTTTTCTGTTCATTTTCTTGGGTTGGATTACCATAGACTGAACCCATCATTGGCAGGGTCCCAACTGCACAACTCTAGAGGGGACCAAATGCAATGTATTCTACATAAATGATACTCTCAGGAGGCCAAATTCAAACTGCCAAACTGCCTTCTGGAAAAATGGATTCAGTTTGTATTCATTCTAGGTCTCAACATATATGCATCAAAAGTGAGAATTAGAATATATTTTTAAATTCAAATTTACTAGGAAAAAATATCCTCGTAATAGGATCCTGTTGCTCTATTAATCTGGATATATGTGATAACTGGTAACATTATACTTTTTGCTCATATCCATTAGTCATTTTTATTTCTTCTTTGCAAATTGCCAATTTATATCTTTTGCCAAAATAATAAGCACTGAAACCCTGTAATTGCACCAAGAGTTGTTAACGTATGCTCTTACTTTCTCTTTTCAGTTACATGGTAAGTAGTCATTTTTATTGTCTCTGGGTTACAAATTAACCCAGCTTTGTCTAATTTTAGAGCCTGAGTTCTTAATTATGGACTCTAAGTGGTATATTAGTATTCTTCTTATTAGTTGATAAAGACTCTTTATATATATAGTAATAATGATTATTTTGGTCAGCCAAATTTGTGGCAGAAATATCTTTACTTGCTCATTATTTGCCTTAACTTAATATGCTAAATAGAGATTAAGTTTTTCTTCTATCAGTTTATGTGGCTTTTTTATAAATTAATGCTATTGGCTCTTTATCACTTTAAAAAATATTTTTAGTTTATTCATGATAAATATCATGATATTTTAAAACAATAAACCCCTTTGTAACAGACTGGACTATTCAGAAGAGATCACATGTAACAACAATTTGTGAATGCTGGAAATGAAATTATCTATATCATTAATGAAGAGATGTCTTAATTCTCAGTGGTGTTTCCACCATCTGCAAGGGAAAAATTATAAATTGAAAATATAAGACAAATAACAGAAGATCAATCACTGCTTAGCAATATGTTATTTTAATGCTTTCAAAATAAGATAGTGACTAGATTAAGTAACTAAGACCTAATTAATTTACTGGGGATAATAAATAAATCTTCAAGTACACTAAATCATTGAACATTTTGCAAAGTATTAAAAAAATGAAAATAATGAGCATTACACAGCCTCCACAAAAATCCAGTTCTTAACTGTGCTTTGCATTTATATAATATAAAATAACCATTAAATATTCTATAATTAGAGAATAAATATGGGGTAAATTGATGGTGGACACTCTACTTAGAAGATTATTTACATACATCATCATAATTCTGTTTGACAAAGAATATATATTAAGGGAGTCTGTTAAGCTATAATGTCTGTCTTGTTCTTGTTACTGAGAAAGACATAGGATAAGTCTGAGAAGAATTTTTCCTTCCCACGTCACAAAGACTTTGTGTTGATTCTGGATTCTTGGGTCCTTTGGCATCCAAGGGTAGACAAAAACTCTCACACTGCAAAACCCAAGCCTAAAATTTCCCTTTGAAGCACTCCTTTCTGTATCAGGGCTGATGGCAGGAGGCTGACCAGGGTGGGAGGAAGCAGAATTGATCTGTGTAGAGAATGAAGAGGGCAAACTTCCTCACAAATTGCTGGGGTAAGAGATGGATCTTCAGAATGGCAACCCATGCCCATTCTCATACAGTGGTCTTGGAGGGTCTAGACCCTTCTGAGGATTCTCCCAGATGGCAGAGTTACCTACCTGGAATGAACCTTCTGCCTAAGCTGAGCAAAAATAAATAAGTAAATAAAAGAAAGTGCTGCTTTCAAAGGCATCACAAGGTCTGTAAACATGGCAGCACAAGATTGGAAGACCAGGTCTTACTTTCTGATACCATGAAAAACATCTGGGTCCTCTACAACCCTAAGGAGACCCTAAGTCATGACCCAGGAGGTGAAAATTCTCATTAGCTCTGATAGGTGTCATCCTGGATAGGTTATTTGATTATCATAAATAAAGGAATTTCACCTTAAGTTGTGGAATCCATTCATGCCAAGCAACCATTCATCAAATAATAACCGAACCCCTGCTATGCACTGGGCACATCTACAGACCCCTGGCAAACAAAGTTCCTGCCCTCAAGAGATTAAATGTATTTATAGAAGACACAATTAACTTTTTCTTCTAAAAAAGGTTAAAATGTGGAGAAATGAATGTTCAGATGAACATAAAACAAAGTGCTCAGCAATCTTTCTGAGGAGGTAACATTTCAGTCATGAGCTAATCCCACAGGCCTGGCAGAGTTGGGCATGTTTGGAGGAACAGGAAGGACAGTGGAGCTGGAGCAAAATAAGGGGACCAATGAGTAGAGGAAGATCGGGTCAGAGGGCTGAGAAGACACTCGATCCTGACAGCCATCTAGATCACACTGGAGATTTTGTATTTATTTCTAGGCACAATGGGAAACCACAGAGCTTTTAGGAATGGGATGTTGATATGCTGTGATCCACACTGAAAAGATGACTCTGACTGCTGTGAGAAGGGATGGTAAGAGCACATTGAGGAAGTTATTTCCTTTCTGGGTCCAGGACACCACTCTGATGGTGTGGACAGCAGCAATGGAGATGGTAAAACACAGACTTGAGATCGAATATGAAGATAGAACTCTGTATTATAGTTTGGATAGGAAGTATCCCCCAAAGACTCTGTTGGAAGACTTGGTTCCGAATGCAACCATGTTTAGAGGTGAGGACTTTTGGAAGTGATTGAGTCACAAAGGCTCTGACCTTATCAGTGTATAATCCATTAGCTGAATGGGCTACTGGGAGGTGGTAATGTTGTAGGGACAAATGAGGCAAGGCATCCAAGATAGCAGGAAACCTTTTTATTTGGCTGCAGCCAGGTTCAGAGGGCACAGCTTTTGCTGTAATCAATTAATCCCCTGAACCTCGAGCTCAGGGAGTTTCAGAGTTTTATACCCTGCATGTAAGGGGAGGGGCTCAGAAGTTCACAGTCTGCAGAAGTTCACATAGAAGCAGCTTTTTCTTTCACTTTTTCTTTGAGCAAGTTAACCCTTCAAGGACAACACCTGAGAAGGGGAGAGCTTCTTCCCTATTTTTGCTCCCCCTGCCAGCTGTTACCATGGAGCCCATTTGTAACTTATCTTAAAAATGTAGACATCTCTGGGAAGCCCCAGCTCAAGGCCAGAGGCCTTGTTTGTACATTTCTTCAAAGTACTGTACTGGATATGTTTGTGAAAAACTAGTAAGGGGGTGTCCAGCACCTGGAGTGCTGGTATCTTCTCGGCCAGTGGCCAAGTAAAACAGGGTGACACGAAAATAGGAAGTTTATCTACAATGGACTCTTTTGCTGAGACTCTGTTGCTGACAGTCTTAAAATAAGTCTGAGTGAAGATTTCTAGAGATGCCCAGTTAAGTCTTTTCTGTGGAGAAAGGGGGTGCCACTTCAGTAACAACTGTAAGCAGGTGGGGCATGGTTCCAGGAAGTAGGCCACTGGGGTTGTACCCATGGAGACTATATATCTTGTCTCTGGCCCCATTTCTCTCTCCTCACCTTCCCCTACTTTTCTAGACTACCATGAGTTGAGCAGATTTCCTCTGCCACTCCTTTCTTTCTTTCTTTCTTTTTTTAAATTATAGTTGGACACAATATCTTTATTTTATTTGTTTATTTTTATGTGGTGTTGAGGATGGAACCCAGGGCCTCTCACATGCTAGGCAAACACTCTACCACTGAGCCACAACCCCAGCCCATCTGCCACTCCTTTCTGCCAGATGTTCTGCTTCACCTTAGGAGCCACAAACTGAGACCACTTAAACTGTGAGCCAAAACTGTCATATTTGCATATACATAATGAGAAACTGTGAGCCAAAATAAAACTTTGCTTTTGTATGTTGTTTTTCTCAGGTATTTGTTGTAGCAATGAAAAGGTGACTAACACAACTGAGAATATTCATTGATGGTTGGAATGTGAAGTTTGAGAGAAAGAATCATCAGATGACTCCCACATTTTTGGCTAAGTAGTAGAGTGGTTGGTGGTACCATTTGCTATGATGGTGAGGGCTTGAAAACTATGAACTGGATGTAGGTGTGCAATCAGAGGTTGTGTTTTGAATGTGTGCAGTCTTGAGATACCTATTAAATATCCTAAGAGATGTCAAGTAGTGATGCTTTGAAAGAGATCTTTTCTGGGCATAAATAATTGGTTATAAAGATAAATAAATGAAGGAATAAATGGATATAGAGGTGGGTACAAGATCAGATATGTGGAAGAAAAAAATTGGGAAAGGATAGAGGGAAAAATGGATGGACACACGGATAGGTGGATGGATGGATGGATGGATGGATGGATTATACTGGTTGAGTATGCCTCACCTGTAATATTTGGGATCAGAGATGTTTCAGAATTTATAATATTTGCATATACATAATGAGATATCTTGGGGATGGGACTAAAGTCTAAATACAAAATTTATTGTTGCTTCAAATACACCTTAAGTGCATTAGCTGGAAGGCAATTTTATACAATATCTCTAGTATACTTGCACTTGACTGAGACCTGTCTCATGAGTGCAGGTATGGACTTTTCCATTCTTGTGACTTCATGTTGTTGCTGAAAAGTTTTGGATTTGGGAACATTTTGAAATTTGGATTTTCATATTAAACATACTCAACCTGCATAGATAGATAGATGGGTGAAGTTAGGGAGACACAGGAAATGAGGGGAGAGAGAGAGAAAGTAAATTAAAAAGAATAAACTGTCCTATATGGATATAGATAACTTTAAGCAACCTGAAATTGGACAGGAATTTTTCCTGGTATCTCTGCACTAGAAAACAATGTTCACTGAACTAAATATAGTTTGACCTTAAGGAAATAATTATTTTACATTTCTCTCTCCTTCCCGTTCTTTCCTCCCTTTCTTGCTGTGTTTTCCATTAAATGAATTTTATTTGTCACTTTTTCTCTGTATTCACTGGGAGCTTGTAAAAACTGTTTTATTAAAAATCAGACATTTTAACATACACACAGTTTAACAAAGCCTAATATCAATCTGTATCCTTCCCTTTTTGACCAACAGTCAAAGGACAGAGCATTGCTTTGCCTTTATTTTATCCGGCTTCCTATTTACATGCTCTTTCTTCTCATATTTTAGCTTAATTTTGTTTTTGAAACATCGGAAATTAGCCATTATTATTACTAAATATTATTGTCAGTGTTTGTTTAGGTTTAAACAGAAGTTCCATTTATTTATTTGCTATCAGAAAATATTTTGTGTGTGTGTGTGTGTGTAATTTAAATCTTCTTTCTATATTGGTTTTTTTCTTCCTAAAGATTTTTTTTCCTGTGACTCTGGGGATGGAACCCAGAACTTCACACTAGGCAACTATTCTATCACTGACCTACATTCCCAGCCTCCTAGAGAATGTTCTTAGGTTTCTTTATGAGGATCTCTTAGTAATCCCTTTCTTTTTGTTTTATTACATTTTTTTATAATTTTATTTTATTTATTTACTTTTTTATGTGGTGCTGAGGATCAAACCCAGTGCCTCACGCATGCTAAACAAGCGGTCTACCACTGAGCCACAACCCCAGCCCCTCTTAGTAATCCCTTTCAATTTTTGCCTGTAAATGTCTTTATTTTGTCTTCCATTTGGAACCAAGACTAGATACACAGAATTCAAGTCAACAGTTAATTTCCTTCAGCACTTTGAAGGTATTAATCCATTGTGTTCTGATGTGCTTTCTTGCTAATAAGAAGTCCACTATTAATGTAGTCATTATTCGTTTTTTAAAATCTTTTCATTTTTATTGCTTTTAGGAGTTTCTCCCCCTGCCTCTCAATGGGGGAATCCCACATTTTCCTACAGTGTGTCTAGCTGTGACTTTTTCTTTTGCTTGAGAATCACTGGCCTTCTTGACTCTAATTCCAATTTGGGGAAATAGCCATTGTCTCTTTGACCACTGCCTATTTTCCCTTGAAACCACAGTAAAGTGGACCTTCTCTTTCAATGTTTCTGCCTTCTTTTCATGTTCTCAATTTATATCTCTATCTGAGCTCTACCGTGGGCCATTTATCTTCCACTACACTAATTCTTTCTCCTGCTGGTTCTCTACCAATTGAATCTGCTACTTAGCAACTAGACTGAATATAATTTTAATATTTTTCCATCCCTGTAATTTCATTTGGTTATTTTTTCAGGTCTATCAGATGATTTTTCACAGCCTATTATTTCTTTATCTTGCTCTTGATTCCTTCTCACTGTTCAATCTCATGCTGGGCTCTGCCTTTTTGCTCCTTTCAAAACCTCTCGCACCCCTGCTGCAGGCTGCTGGGTGCCCTAGCAACTGGTCAGGTGGACTATGCAAGTGGGTCCCCATCTCTGAATGAGCTCATTGCCCCTTCCTCACAAGCAGCAGATTTTTTTTTCCCTCTCAATTGGTGTTAGCAATCCTGGCCTAAAAGGGTTGTATTTTCTCCCTAAAGGTACATACATGGCTTTTGCTTCTGTCCTTCCTCTGAGAAGCATCAGACCTTTGCTTGAATACTATAACATGAGAAGAAGAATTTGCTGTCCTCCTCCCAAAGGCAAGTGGCTTTGCATCTACCCTTTCTCAGCAGGTAAGAACCATAGCATTTCCTGAAAATTCCTTGACAGCTTAAGACCTTGGCACAGTGGCTGCGACCTCTTTCTCCATTCTGTGCCACCAAAGGGGCCTCTCTCCAGCCTGTGACCCATCTGGTCTTTATCAAGGGCACCAAGTGAAGAGCATGGGGAGGAGCTTGAGGTTGTGTCTACTTTCTGCCTTGGGAGCCCCTCTTCTCATCTCTACCAAAAGTGAAACGAATGCTTCAGTATCCAGAATCTTGCCAGGACTGCTTTTTCCTCTTTTTTTTTTTTAAATTTTTTTTTTGAGGTTGTCTTTTCTTTTTTTTTTTTTTTAATTTATTGTTGGTCGTTCAAAACATTACAAAGTTCTTAATATATCATATTTCACAATTTGATTCAAGTGGGTTATGATCTCCCATTTTTACCCCGTATACCGATTGCTGTATCACATCAGTTACACTTCCATTGATTTACATATTGCCATTCTAGTGACTGATGTATTCTGCTGTTTATCCTATTCTCTACTATCCCACTTCCCCTTCCCTCCCCTCCCCTCCCCTTTTCTCTCTCTATCCCCTCTACTGTAAATCATTTCTTCACTTGTATTATTTTTCTCTTACCCCTCCTTTCCTCTTATATGTAATTGTGTATGACCCTGAGGCTCACCTTCCAATTCCATGCTATTTCCCTTCTCTCTCCCTTTCCCTCCCACCTATCATCCCTGTTTAATGTTAATCTTCTTCTCAAGCTCTTCGTCCCTACCCTGACCTTGGTTACTCCCTTTATATCAAAGAAGTCATTTGGCATTTGTTTTTTAAGGATTGGCTAGCTTCGCTTAGCATAATCTGCTCTAATGCCATCCATTTCCCTCCAAATTCTATGATTTTGTCATTTCTTAATGCAGAGTAATACTCCATTGTGTATAAATGCCACATTTTTTTTTATCCATTCATCTATTGAAGGGCATCTAGGTTGGTTCCACAATCTTGCTATCGTGAATTGTGCTGCTATGAACATCGATGTAGCAGTGTCCCTGTAGCATGCTCTTATTAGGTCTTTAGGGAATAGACCGAGAAGGGGAATAGCTGGGTCAAATGGTAGTTCCATTCCCAGCTTTCCAAGAAATCTCCATACTGCTTTCCAAATTGGCTGCACCAATTTGCAGTCCCACCAACAATGAACAAGTGTACCCTTTTCCCCGCATCCTTGCCAGCACTTGTTGTTGTTGGACTTCATAATGGCTGCCAATCTTACTGGAGTGAGATGGTATCTTAGGGTGGTTTTGATTTGCATTTCTCTGACTGCTAGCGATGGTGAGCATTTTTTCATGTACTTGTTAATTGATTGTATGTCCTCCTCTGAGAAGTGTCTGTTCAGGTCCTTGGCCCATTTGTTGATTGGGTTGTTTGTTATCTTATTATCTAATTTTTTGAGTTCCTTGTATACTCTGGATATTAGGGCTCTATCTGAAGTGTGTGGAGTAAAGATTTGTTCCCAGGATGTAGGCTCCCTGTTTATCTCTCTTATTGTTTCTTTTGCTGAGAAAAAACTTTTTAGTTTGAGTAAGTCCCATTTGTTGATTCTAGTTGTTAACTCTTGCGCTATGGGTGTCCTATTGAGGAATTTGGAGCCCGACCCCACAGTATGTAGATCATAGCCAACGTTTTCTTCTATCAGACGCCGTGTCTCTGATTTAATATCGAGCTCCTTAATCCATTTTGAGTTAACTTTTGTGCATGGCGAGAGAAAGGGATTCAGTTTCATTTTGATGCAAATGGATTTCCAGTTTTCCCAGCACCATTTGTTGAAGATGCTATCCTTCCTCCATTTCATGCTTTTAGCCCCTTTATCAAATATAAGATAGTTGTAGTTTTGTGGATTGGTTACTGTGTCCTCTATTCTGTACCATTGGTCCACCCGCCTGTTTTGGTACCAGTACCATGCTGTTTTTGTTACTATTGCTCTGTAGTATAGTTTGAAGTCTGGTATCGCTATACCGCCTGATTCACACTTCCTGCTTAGCATTGTTTTTGCTATTCTGGGTCTTTTATTATTCCATATGAATTTCATGATTGTTTTATCTATTTCTACAAGAAATGCTGTTGGGATTTTGATTGGGATAGCATTGAACTTATAGAGAACTTTTGGTAATATCACCATTTTGATGATGTTAGTTCTGCTCTCACCACTTCTGTTCAACATAGTCCTCGAAACACTGGCCAGAGCAATTAGACACATGAAAAAAATTAAAGGCATAAAAATAGGAAAAGAAGAACTTAAATTATCACTATTTGCAGATGATATGATTCTATACCTAACAGACCCAAAAGGGTCCACAAAGAAACTATTAGAGCTAATAAATGAATTCAGCAAAGTGGAAGGATATAAAATCAACACGCATAAATCAAATGCATTCTTGTATATCAGCGACAAATCCTCTGAAACGGAAATGAGGACAACTACTCCATTCACAATATCCCCCCCAAAAATAAAATACTTGGGAATTAACCTAACAAAAGAGGTGAAAGACCTATACAATGAAAACTACAGAACCCTAAAGAGAGATATAGAAGAAGACCTCAGAAGATGGAAAAATATTCCTTGTTCATGGATAGGCTTTTTCCTCTTTAACACTCTGTTTCCTGGTTGCTTCGTGACTTTAACTCTCTCAGGAGTTCAAGAAATGTTACAGTTTTAAGCCATGTTCTTTTGTGGGTTCCCACACCCAAAGCAGAAGTACCACTGCCTGTGTACAGTCATGGGCTGCTTAACAGTGGGGACAGGCAGTGAGAAATACAGCATTAGGCACCCTTGTTGTGGAACAGCATAGAGTGTTCTTCAACTTGGAGGGTCTAGACCAGTCACTTGTGGCCTCTTGACACCATCAAGAAATGCAGTAAATTGAGATGCAGGAGGCTACTGCCAGCCTGATGTGGCATGCTGCTCACACAAAACCTTTTGTTGTTGTTGTTGTTATAACTAGAAGGAGTACACTCTAAAATAATGATCAAAAGTAAATTATAAGCTTGTTGTGGTGGCGCACTCCTGGAATCCCAGAGGCTCAGGAGGCTGAGGCAGGAGGATGGTGAGTTAAAAGCCAGCTTCAGCAAAAGTGAGGCCCTAAGCAACTCTGTGAGACCCTGTCTCTAAATAAAAGATAAGAAAGGGCTGGGGCTATCGCTTAGTGGCAGAGCACTTGCCTAGCATGGCTGAGGCACTGGGTTCCATCCTTAGCACCATATAAAAATAAAACAAACAAAAAAAAGACATTCTGTTCATCTACAACTACAATTTTTTTTTAAAGGGGGGAAGGGTGCTGGGGATGTGGCTCAGTGGTTAAGTGCCCCTGAGTTCAATCCCCAGTACCAAAAAAATGTATAGTATAGTAAGTACCTAAACCAGTAACACGGTTAGTTATGATCATATTGGGCATTATGTGCATTTGTAAAAAATTATATGTGCTATACTTTAATGTAACTGGAAACAGAGTGGGTTTGTTGACTCCAGCATCAGCACTACTGTGTGAGTTGTGCTACGACCTTGTGATGGCTAAGACATCACTAAGCCGTGGGAATCTTTCAGCCTTATCTATGGGACCACTGCTGTACATGCAGTCCATCATTGACTGAAATGTCATTACCGACCTGTGACTGCATTGTTAACAGTACCACCTGTGTCCCTTAATAAGTGGTCTGGCATAGAGGACAAATTATACAAGCACTGAGAGTAAAGCCAAAGCTCAAGGCCACCAGCACCTGGCAGGTAACTTCAGGAAATGTACTCTTTCTCTGGGTTCCTGCTATGTTAGTTTTTTGGCCTTAGTTCTCCTGGTTTCCTGTAAGCTCAGGCATGTTTTTTTTTTTAAACTATCTTATTCAGCCATTTAAGGTGATATATGGCAAAAGATTCCTTCTGATATGTAGTGAGTTACATAGCAGAAACAAAAGTTGAAAAATGTTCTAAAGGTTAAAATTATAATGGCTTACTTCTTGCCTTATTAACATGAATGATTCTTGAAATTGTTGATCAGATGGCTGTATAAGTTAAAAGCAATGTTTAATAATGTAAAATTAATAGTTTAAAAATGGAATCCATTAATGTAAAAGATTGACTTTACTAGGCTTTTCTTAAATACTCTTAAATACTCTAAAAGTTCAATTTATCTGGAGGGTGTTAACATGAATAATTTAAAATTCATTTTCTAACTGCAAGGGAAATCAAATTGATTCTGGTGGTTTCCTGAATCCAAAAGCTTAGTTATTTTTTAACAAAAAAAATTTTTTTTTACAAATGATAAATGAGTGGCTACATGATGATAGATAAATATATTGTGATGATAGCATCCTAAGGTAAATGTTAGACACTGATGCTATTATAATCAAGAGTGAGCCTACATTTAGAAGTCAGAGGATGCCTGGACCAGAAAGTCAATTAACAGGTGCAACCAATCACCTAGCAATTAGGCAGCCAAGACCTCAAGTGGGCTGGATCCTGGAGTGGAGGGGACACTATGATGATCTACAGTAAGATGTCCCGTTAAAGGCCTGGATAATTGCAGTGATCTTCCCAAATAAGGAGGCCTCATTCATTCTTGGGCTCTGTTTGGGTGGCAAGATAATTGGAGCATGTGCATGTGACCCTGCTGACTGTATTTCTGACCTGGATGACCAAGCTGACTAATATTTATCTACTTTCTTCTTCATCATTCCAAGAACTTACTCCCCCGAACCCCCTGGCATACTATTTACCACACCCCAAGTTGAGCATGCCGTTGAGGGGGACAATCTTTTCAGAGAAGAGCTTCATTGTTCTGTTCTTTACAATCAAAGATATAGGAATTGAGGGCTGCCCTCCAAGTCAGCTTGTAAGTTCCATTTATAGCAACTATGGGTGAGAGCGCATTTGAGGGCTTCAGTTGCCACAACTTCTTTCCTTTAAAAGTGCAGAATTAGGTCTGGGGTTGTGGCTCAGCGATTGAGCACTTGCCTAGCACTGGTGAAGCATTGGATTCGATTCTCAGCACCACATAAAAATAAATAAAGATATTTTTAAAAAGTGCAGAGTCAGCTAATGTGAGCAGGATGACATAAGCAGATGCTAATCCTTGAAAAATTAAAATGAATTATTTAGAGAACACTGGTCATTTTCTTAATCATGTCACATAACCTGGAATAAATGCTAGTTCTGAATGCATGGAATTTGAGTAAAGAGTATCCCTTAAGGCTTTGGAGTTTGTCTTCTCTTTCCACATGTGAAAGAAATATTAAATCTCTAACCTTAAACTGTACATAGAAAGCCCTGTTACAAAACAAACAAACAAACAAACAAAAACATAGGGATGAACTGAGAAAGATTCTGGTAGATCCATCTACATCTGGGTTCCCAGATTAGCTTAGTATGTGTGGGGTCAAGGATGCTCTTCTGATGAGCTCCACTGGCTAATGCTGTGTGCTATTCCATGATGTATGCACTATGTTAGTTTAGATCCCCACAGGATAGCCAAGCCCAATTAATAGGTTGTTCTTTGCGGACCTGTGAAATTCCCTGAGTGCTTCAAAGAGATTCTGAGCTTCCAGGAGTGGGGCAGAAAGCTTAGACAGTGATGTCTAAGCCCTTATTTAATGTGAATCTCTAAGTCATGTTAGACTCTGCAATTAGGAGTCAGGGCTGGAAGCAAACCCAGCAGCTTCTTAGCACAGCCCTTTCATCTTGATTGACACACTTCATAAACAGTCATTTCAATCAGAGAAACTTGAGTTTGTATCCGTTAGAGAAATGGATCGGTGGCATCATGAAGCAGTGTGAATCATTTTTGCCTGAGGTGAGATATCACAGAAAGTCACGGAGAAGTGTTCGAGAAGTGTTCCATGAGGTTCAGGAATAATAATACTAGAAAATGTACATTTGTCATGTAATGGTTGGTTTTTCTTCAATTTATCCATTCAATGTACAAAAACCATTTTAAAGTAAATATAGGTATACATTACTTACACGAGCACCCCCCAACCCCCGCTGTAAGTAATTTCTTCCATGACTGGAGAAAACATGAATGATGGGGAAAAAAACAAGGTACACTATCCGAAACTGATTAAGAAGGGTGAATCTTTGACATCACACAGAACAAGTGTTCTACTAGAGTTACAGATAAAAGGAACACTGGTTTAAAGAAGGCATATTAAAATCATATCTTTGAAGATTCGCTGTGTCCCTAGAGTTGCTCTGGTAATAAAGATTGAGAAGAAATATGTCAAATATCAAGACAAAGGAAGCACGTCACTAGTATCACCAGAAGCCTATTGTTAAACATAAAGTTGCCAGGATAGACATCAGGACCAGGTTCAAGAGCTCCAAGAAGCCCTCACTTTGTAGGATTCTCTGGACTCCAGAGAATGGGCTTTCCTTGGGTCAGTCAAGGTCAAACACAAGGATCAAAAGGACAAACAACTCTCATTCCTACCCAACAGGCATCAAAAAGAGGCAAGAAGAGTTACAGTCCCAGCAGCAGGGTAAGCATCCGTCAGAAGGAAGGGAGGAGCTTCCTGGATCAAATGTGTCCAGCAGGCCCTGAGGGCAGAAGAATGAACTGCCTCAGCCACAGTCACATGAAGGACACAGGAGGGTAGGAACCAAAAGAGAGTGGGCAGAAAAAGCTGCTGATCATGTGACGTGTTTCAGTCAATCTTCAGCTGACTGCCAGTTACTGAATCAGCTTTGAACTCACAATCCTCCTGTCTCAGTCTCCTGAGCTGCTAGGATTACAGGCATGCACCAACGCACTGGACTCTCATTTTGAGTGAAGATAATATGACAACAATAAAATAATTGTATTCATTTTTAAATTAACAGAACATTATTGTATTTAGATTTATATAAAAACAACATAGGGCAGGAATCACTAATGGTGCACTGTTTTAGAGTTTTTTAAAGAGATGTGAAAATGGAATTGTCAAACTCTGAAAGAAAAGATACACTGTACCTGAAGAACTTAGAAGAAGCAATTCTTCTAAGATGCTACATATTAGAGGAATGAATGCCAGAATGTTCTTTCCAGCTTCTTCTGCAATGGTAATATCAGGGTAGTGCAAATGTTGATGTGCATTTTGAGTTATACGCCTTTTAAAGAATAGTGCTGAACACACGAAGCAGGGACTAGCTAGAACAGGTATGAAAGGAAAAAACCTGAAATGAGTAAAAGAGGAAATTTATCACATTTTATTCCATATGAGATATATTTCTTCTTATAGCCATTAGAATTACCTATAAAAATCAAGCCATAACTTAAGCTTATTTTCTTCACGATATCATAACAATCACCAAGATTTTCATTTCCATCAAATAGAATTTATGACACATTTATCTCTGAATCCCATTTGGCTGGGTGTTATTTCATAGAAGGTACATAAGAATAGCTCATAGCTTTTAGAAGCTTTCAGATTTAAATAGAGTGTAGACATACAT
Organism: Spermophilus citellus; assembly: GCF_964194105.1. Taxonomy (NCBI): domain Eukaryota; kingdom Metazoa; phylum Chordata; class Mammalia; order Rodentia; family Sciuridae; genus Spermophilus; species Spermophilus citellus. The sequence continues at coordinate 143,022,477 of NC_138184.1, forward strand.
ACATACATACGTAAAAACATACAAGCATACAACACATTTAATGGTAAATAAGCAATGTGGGTATATGTTGAGCTAAGTTATTTCTAGTGATTTTAACATAATATAATGGAAAATGCTTTTAAATGTCTTTTGCCATCTGCTTAGCCAAGACACAATCTCTCCTTGGAAACCAACAGCTTGGGTTGGAGGAGAAAGAGGATAAGACTTCAGACTGTGCTGGTTGGGAGATTGGAACTGAGATCCTCTCGGAAGGCTGAGCCTCTAGATAGTAAGAGAATTTTTAAGCTTTGAGATACACAGATGAAATTACATGCTCTTTGGCATTTTCTTCAAAATAATCCAGGGATGTGGGGACTAGGCAGGGATGAAACAAGATTGATCACGTGTCAATAGTTATTGTAGCTGGACTATGACTATGTGGAGGCTCATTATACTCTTTCTCTACTTTGGCATGTTTGGAATTCTCTAAGATAAAAAAAAAAAACGTTTTAGTTAAGAACCAGAAGACTAAAAGAAAAACCATAAATTGTGTAAGGCAATTTGAGACAAAACTGACAAAAGATGAGAATCCGAAAAGTTTAAATAACCCCTCTAAGTCCATAAGGAGAAAGACAAAGATTCCAATCAAACAAGGGATAAACGTTATAAATGGGCATTTTTATTAAAAAGAAAATACAGCAAGAAAAACGTGGCCAACAAAAGAGGGGAAGATGTTCAGCCTTATTATAAAGCAGGAAAATGAAAATTAAAATATAATGAGAGTCTGTTGTGGTGGTGCATGCCTGTAATCCTAGCAGCTCAGGAGACTGAGGCAGAGAATTGTGAGTTCAAAGCCGGCCTCAGCAACTTAGCAAGGCCCTAAACAACTCAGTGAGACTCTGTCTCTAAATAAAAATATTTTTTAAAAGGCTAGGGATGTGGTTCAGGTTAAGCGCCCCTGGGTACCAAAAACAAACAAACAAACAAACACCCTAAAGAGATATTCTATATGTGATGATATGCTTGGTTTTACTGTTGCTACCAACACTCAGAAATCATATCAACTAAATTTTACTTTTTGTTCACACTGGATGTCTGTTGTTGATCATGTGAGAATCACATGTTCCCAGGGTCATACAAGAGTCACCGCCTGAGTGTTGCGATCTCTTGCTAGAGGGAAAAAAGTGATGAGCATGTTTGCATTAGCAAATTAATCACTTTATCCTGGAAATGGCACACATTTTCAAAACTCAGTGGTCAGTAAAAGTCACAGGAACCCACTCAACCACACAAAGCTAGGAAATGCAATTTCTCCTACCCCGTATACAAGAACAGAGACCACTGGAAATGTTTGAGAAAAACAGTGACTTCAACAGACACTAAGGTTTTCTTTCATCAGATTGACAAAACCATATAATCTGACAAAACCAAATATTGATAAAGATGTAGAGCAACAGAAATTATGCAGTATTGACTGGAGAATAAATTAATATAACCACTTTAGAAAAAAATTTAACATTACTTGGGATAGTTGAAAATTCACAGTCAATATCCCTGCAATACAGTTACCTTAGAGAGACTTGCATATATGTACAAGGACATATTCAACTATGGTCAAAGCAGCATTGTTTGTAATAGCAAAAGCAGATCAACAAAAGCAAAAACTACAACCAACCATCCTGTCTGTGAACAGTGCAATAGATTATTTTTTTTTATGAAATACCATTTCGTGTAGAAAATGAATGAATATCAGATACACGTATATTTGGTCAAATTTCAAAAATATTATTTTGGCATAAAAAAAGCAAGTCAAGAATTATTGTGTTTTAGAAGCTCCATGGAGCAGACTTTTAACCCAGCAACATCCTGGAGCCAAGCCCATCCCTGCCTTGATCAGCTGAACTCAAGGCAAACTGCAGATACGTGAGCAAGAAATATATGCTACTTGCCACAGGGGTTTGTTATGCAGCGTAATTGTGAATGCAGCTAACTGATATATGAGCTGATAAAGCTCTGTTCCCCATATCGAAATGATAGACAACTGATTGAAGAATTATAATTATATTGTTTTCCAATCCTGATTGAAATCATATTTACTAAACCAGGAACATATTTCTCTGCCAAAAAAAGTAAGCTTAAAAATGAATTTTCTTCACTATCCCTGTCTCAAATAAGGCATGACACACTCCTGAAAAAAAATTGTGTTTTGATAAAGGACAATAATAAAAAATTAATATATTGCTTTAGGATTACCCAAGCCAAAATAAATTTTTCAAAAGCTTATCTAACATAAACTCAAAATAGTGGTTACTTCTGAGTGGGTTGAGAAAAAGATATGATGAGGAACAGAATTAAAGTGTTAATATTGTTTTTGTTAGGCTGTTAGCAGTTTTAAAGATGAGCTTATTTGGCTATTATTCTTTAAATTGTGGGTGTGTGGGGGTGTGTTCTTATCTTTGCATGGAGACAGGCATCGAAATACTCATATTGTGGATAAAAACCAATTAATAGAAACAAAACAAAATTGACACAGAGGATGGAATTACTAATCAAAGAGATAATAAGAGCTAATAAAAATATATTCTGTATGTCCAAGAAGGTAGAGGAAATAGAGAACAAATAAAAAAAGAGAGAATATCAGGAAAATAAAAATCTGATTATTGAGATCAGGAAGAACAATCAACTTAAACTAAACTGATCAATAAAAAAGAGAGAAGATACAAATTATCAACTATGGGAGGGGGTACTAATGAAGAAGTCATAGACATTGAAAGAACAAAGAAATATTATGAACAACTTTTGTCAATATAATCGATAACTTAGGTGAAATGGGCTAATCCTTCTCAAGAAAAGGTCTCTGAAAGATCACCTGTATAGCTCCCTTGCTGTTAACTGGTATTAAATAAATAGAATGTGTCATTAGAAACTTTTCCACAAACAAAACTAAAAAAGCCCAAAACACTCCAAGCCAAAACAACTTCCCTGGTAAATTCTACCAAACATTTAGTCAGAAAATTCTACATAAAGTCTTTGAGAAAATAGAAGATAAAACACTTGGAACTCAATCTAGGAGGCCAATATCCAATCCAAGACAAAGGAAAGCAAAATCTGTAGATCCTTTCTCATGTGAACATAGTGGTAAAAGATTCTGACAAATTTTACTAAATAAAGGGTCTAACTTAAGAATACAAGGTGGGTTAATATTTGAAAATCAACCCATGTAATTCACTATATTAATATACCCGGAAAGAAAAATCTTAAGATAGAATAAGCACGTAACAAAAATTCAACATTTGTTTACAAAGGAAATGTTTCACAATGTAGGAAAAGAAAGAAATTCTGCCAAATAAAGGGAGTCATGAGAACCTGTAGTTAACACCGCATTTGCTGGGGAAAGACTGAACGCTTTCCATCTAAGGTGCAGAACTAAACAGAGATATCCACTCTTACCCACTCTTCATTATTGGGCTAGAGTTTATTGCAAATTTAATAATGCAAGAAAAAGAATTAACACAGGCATACAGACTGGAAAGAAAGGCATAAAATAGTCTCCCTTCTCAGACAACATTATGTAGAAAATTATAAGAAATCACACAAAAGATGTACTAGAATTAATAAGTGGGTTTAGCAGGGTTGGATCATATACATTTTTTTTATTATTTAGTTTCATTTCATGATCATAAACTTAACTCTTCAATCCAGCTAGAATTGGAGAGGAATAAGGAAAGTACAAAATGCAAAGAACAGCAGTGAGAGCACAAAGATTTTAGGATATTGTGAGCAAATGGAGCAGAGGTGGGGCTCTCCTGAGCTATAGAAGGTGCGATCTGGTGGTTAAGATAAAGCACAAGGCTGGGAGTGGTGGCATATGCCTGTAATCCCAGTGACTCTGGAGGCTGAGGCAGGAGGATCACAGGTTTGAAGCCAGCCTCAGTAACTTAGTGAGCCCCTAAGAAACTTAGTGAGACTCTGTCTCAAAATGAAATATAAAAAGGGCTGGGGGATGTGGTTCAGTGGCAGAGCACCCCGGGGTTCAGTTCCTGGTAATAACTAACTAACTAACTAACTAACTAAATAAATAAATAAATAAAAACCCAAGTCAAGTCTATTAAAGTTGTCCTCAGTCAGCACTAGGGATCTTCTTGTTGGTCCTCCATCCAAAGAGCCCCATGGTTCCCGCAATATTTTTGTCTTCTTTCCCTTGCCCAAGACCACATTCTTGCCATTCAATCTTAACATTGCAACTGAAAAACTGCAGATTATTTTTGTTGGGTCCAGCATTTGCCATGGACAAAATGCCAGAATCCAGATGCTTCTGGGTGAAGTGTTCTCACTGTCAAATCTCTCTCTGTAGTTGAACTTTCTGCCAGTGCCATTATGGAGTGTAAAGTCACCACCCCAGCATATAAACCCTGGAACAATCTGGGGACAACAACAGGAGAAGAAACCCAAGTCCAAACACAAAATTCATTTTTATATCATGTGCACCTTATGCACATAACCTGAACATAATTTTATACAATATTTTTAGTGCACGTGAATTTTGACTGCAACCTGTCACATGCAGTCAGGGGTGGAATTTCCCACATATAGCATCACAAACAAATGTTTTAGATTTTGGAGCATTTTGGATTTCAGATTTTTTGGTTAGGACAACTCAAACTGTATATAATAGATAATAAAAATCATAGTAAAATGCCTTTTAAAATAGCAGAAAATATGACTTAGGTATTAGTCCCCCCCCAAAAAAAGTTATGCAAACACTTTACACCCAAACCTATAAAACATTGTTGATATATTTTAAAAAGACCAAATAAATGAAAAGAAAAATATACATGCTAATATATCAGAAAACTCAATATTGTTAAGATGTTCTTTCTTCCCAAATTGACCTATAGATTAAATGCAATCCCCCAAAAATGAGAGCAGGCTTATTTTTAGAAATTGGCAAACTGAATCTAAAATTTTTATGGAAATTCAAAAGACATAGTATGGTCAAAAACAACTGAAAAGGAGAATAAATTTGGAGAACTTATAGTATGTGGGTTATATAAGATTCATTATAGAACATTTGTTATCAAGTATCAATTCATACACTAAATTTTTCACCAAAAAATAATCAATTTAGATTGAATAAAACTTAACAGTTGAAAAAATAGATCCAGCCTTAAACGTTTTCACATGATGGAATGAAGAATCTCTCTCTCTCTTTTTTAAATCTTTAATTTTGAAATAGTTGTAGATTTATAAGAAGTAAAAATAGTACTGAGGTCCGATGTACCCTACCCATCACCCAATGATAATATCTTATATAATTATATATTTCATTATCAAAACAAGATATTGATTGAACAATACAATTAACTGGACCCCAATACTATTCCAGCATTATTTGTATATATTCATTGTTTGTATATCTTTGTGTAAATTTTACGACATTTTTTCACATGTATTGAATTGTAGAAGCACAATTATAATCAATGTCCAGAACTGGTCCATCAGCACAAGAAAACTCTCTGTTCCTTCCCTTCCCTGCTCCAAACCTTGGCAACCACTTACCTATTTCCATCTCTACATTTCCCTTGTTTTAAGGATGTTACACAAATGGGATCATGGAGTGTATAATCTTTTGAGACTGACATTTTTTACTCATTATAATGTTGTTAAGATCCACCCAAGCTGTCTCATGTTATCAACACTTGGATCTTTTTGTATACTTCACAGTCCTTTTGTGGGCATGTGTGTTCAACCACTTAACTATGGAAGAGCGTTTGGGTCATTTCCAGTTTGGGACTATTACAAACAAATTTTTGAACAGTTTTTCCATGTACATACATTTTCACTTCTCAAGGGTAAATGTCCAGAAGTGCCATTGCTTAGCGGTATAATAAATGTATATTTAACTTTCTAAGAAACTTCACATTTTCCCAGAGTGTCTGAAACATCTTACATTTCCATGAGCAATATTAAGAGAGTCCAGCTTCCCTGCATCTATGCCAGTATTTTCTACTATGGTTACTTTTAGTTTCAGTTATTTTGATAGGTGTGTGGTGCTATTTCTGGCTGGTTTTAATTTGCATTTCCCTAATAGCTAATGATAAGAACATCTTTCATGTGTTTATTTGCCAACTAAGTATATCTTTGGTAAAAAAAAAAAAAAATCCCTTCAACTCTTTTGCCCATTTTAAAATTAGATTGTTGTCTCTCTGTTGGATTTGGGGAATTCTTTATATATTCTACTTATGAATCTTTTGTATGTGATTTACAAATATCTTCTCCCATTCAGTGGCTCATCTTTTCATCTTAACAGGGTTTTTCACAGAGCAAAAGTTTTAAAATTCAAAGTGGATTAAATTTAAAATTCAGTAAGAAGACCAGCATTTTAGGCAAATTTTATGTTCAGATTGAATATCCCTAATCAAAAATCAAAAATCTGTAATGCTCCAAAATGTGAAACATCTTGAATGCAATGTAACACCCAAAGTGGAAAATTCCACACCTGGTTTCATGTGATGGGTCACAGTCAAAATTTAGGTGTACTAAGCATATTGTAAAAAATTACCCTCAGGCTATGTGTAAGGTATATACAAAATATAAATGAATTTTTGCCTTTAGACTTGGGCTGAAGAATCCTTTGGATCTTCTAAACAGTAGAAATGGCTATTATAGGCATGGTTTAGGAAGACTCATCTGTAGCAATATGCAAGTGGGCTGGAAAAAGCAATTATGTTCTTTCCTCTTTCCTCCTGTTTGACTTTCTTTCCAGCATTTTTCTTGCACAAATCATCAAGTGTTCAGCCTTGAGTGTCCAGTCAGGGCTTTTGTTGAAAACATTTCAGCCATTCTGCTAACCTTGAACAGTTAATCATAGACAGGCAGAAAGGAGCTTAAGATAATATTTGGTAAGAAGGTAGAAAGCTTCTAAGTATGACTGTAGAGAAGTAAGTTTCTAGAGTCAAAAAGAAGGGGGAGAAAATAAAGTTTAAAAACTGAAAAACTCCATGAGGGGCTGGGGTTGTGGCTCAGCAGTAGCGTACTTGCCTGGCATGTGTGAGGCACTGGATTCGATTCTCAGCACTGCATATAAATAAATAAAATAAAAGTCTATCAACAACTATACATATATATACTTAAACTAAATGAGAGAAGAAGTGAAGCCTTTTCTTAATACTATCTCAAGGTTGACCTATTTATAAACAAAACCTATGTATATTTTTTCTCCTTAATAAAACAATAGAAAAGACTACAGAACTGACATTAATGATTAAGAGACATTATCATTCGAATGAAAATAAATAAGTGAGGAGTGGTCTCAGGGTGGACTGTGGATCAACAGTGCTCACCTAAGCGAGCCTGGGCTCCTCAGTCCTTCCTCTCTGCTGTCATTAGTTCACATGTGCTGTTTTCATCATGGTCATAGGATGGTTGTCACAGCACCAGACATCACATGACACCACCAAATGGAAAATCAAGGTTTTGGGGTTGGGAGTGAGGATTGTTTAACTCTCCCTCCTCCTTTTTTTTTTTTTCCTAGTGCTGAGGGTCAAACCAGGGCCTCATGAATACCAGGAGAGCACTCTCCCATTGAACCACACCTCTTATCCCTCTCCCAACATTTTAACAGGGAGAAAAATCTTTCCCAGGCCTTCCACCAGAATTCTCATTCTATTTCACTGACCAGGACTGGCTCAAATGCCCTCCTGATAGATAGACCACTTGCTGCCAAAGGCTAGAAGGATCACCATGGCTAAGGTCACAGAGGACTCATCTCCTGGGCATGCTGTGGCCCAGATTACATTAAGATGGCCCATAGGATGAGGAAACTAATGGATAAGCAAGTAACATTGTGCGCCACACAGAGGAACAGGATCCACAGTGAGAATGTCAGGGAGGGGACAAGAAGGGGTACCCTCACGACAGCCCCAAGAATGCCATCTCGGGACAATCCATTCATGCCATCCACACATATTTACGGAGAGTCTATTATATGCCAGGCACTGTTTTAGTCCTCATTGACAAAATCGACAAAAAACTTCCTGCTCTCTGGCATTTACATTCTAGCATAATGATGGGCGGACTGCACAGTAAGCTAGCAGAGGTGATTAAATGGAGCAGGGGAATAGGTATCAGCAGACCTGTCATGGCTGAGGGATAGGTTAAAAAAGGTGGCCCAGGTGGACCTCACCATGGTGACATTTGAGCAAGATATCTTCCTCTTTATTTTTAAAATTTACTTAATTTATGTTATTTTGACATATTATACATACATGGAGTATACCTTATTCTAATTAGAATCTCATTCTTGTGGTTGGCCATGATGTGGCTATTCACTGTAGTATGTCCTTTTTTGGGGTTGGAGAGGTATCGGGGATTGAACTCAGGGGCACTCCACTGAGCCACATCCCCAGCCCTATTTTGTATTTTATCTAGAGACACTGAATTGCTTAATGCCTCACTTTTGCTGAGACTGGCTTTGAACTCTAATTCTCCTGCCTCAGCCTCCTGAGTCGTTGGGATTACAGGCGAGTGCAACTGCACTGGGTGTGTGTTCTCTTGAAGGCAGTGAAGGAGTTGGCCACAAAACACTTGTGGGTTCTCCTATAGAGTTAGGACCCTTTTGACTTCTCCACACAGTGAAACTGCAAATGCTGTATGCAATACATTACAGATGCAGCACCCTTTAAATGCTTTACTTAAAAAAATAGGTTTTTCTCTCATCTGAAGCAGACCCAGAGAATTTCATTATTTTACTATCCTAAATATAAGGTCTAGGATGATCTGCCCACCTCTCAGACGTGGACTCTGTGATTTCCGGAAGCTGCAGGAACTTGGGGTTCAATTATGATTCTATCTCTAACCAGCTGTGAATCTAGGAAGACCACCTCATCTCTTCTAGGCTTGGTTTTCTCTTCTCAAATTGAAGGAGCCTCATGGTACCCAGGGTCCCTCTCGCCTCTAAATGCCCTGGCTCCGGGATGAAGATCTCTGCTTGCAGGAGTCTGCGGATGCTTTCCCCAGCTGTAGAGGGAGGGCGCGCTGCGCTCTGCAGCCCATCAGGAAAACGAGGCTCCCAGAGACTGAAGAGCCACCTAATGACTTAATGGGCTTTAAAATGGGCGGCTAGGTTTTAATTTTCTCTTTCACAGAATCCCCAGGGTAGAGTGTACTTTACAGTAGATAATAAGCACATAAGATTGCTGCAGGATATCTTATTTGGAAATCAGGTTTAACTCACATTCCTCTGGTAGTTTTTACTGTCAGAATAAAATAAAAGCCCCCAAAGGAATGTTTACCCAGATTTTAAATCTGTTGGAATGTCAGAAGTATCTAAGAGTTAAGCATCCGTAAATATTTAAAAGAGGATGAAATAAAATATTACTACTAATAATCTTTTTTCATGTTTGAGTAGAGCCAAAAAAAAAAAAAAAATCCCTGGGAATAGCTGGATATGGAGGTATGGTGTCATGTTGACAAGTGCCTGTAATGCCAGCTTACCTGGGAGGGTCACAAGTTCAAGGCCAGCCTGGGCAACATAGTAAGACACTGTCTTAAGATAAAATTTTATAATTGGACTGGCAGTGTAGCTCAGTGGTAGAATGCACAAGGTAGATTCTGTACAAAAATAAATAAATATATAAATAATCTCTGAGAACACTTTTATAATCCACTGTTAACTCTGTGGTCATGACTAATGACATGAATCATAAAAGGAAGTTGGGCCAATGCAAAGATCATCTATCCAAGCGTATAATGAACTCTACACATGTGAAGCAAATACTGTGAAGAGTGCTAAAGTGTCCCTTTCTCCTCTCTGGCCAACTTAAAAAGCAATGCTATCACCAAAGACCAGGCTACCGAGTAACAAAAACTAAGTTTTCCTGCCTGCATTTTTAGCATTTAGCTACCCTTACTCCAATGCACACAAATCCTGGCATTACACATTCTTCTAGCTTTCTTTGATTATGGGCCAGATATTATATATTTTATTCACAGCAGCTTTTTTTTTAATCCTCTTAATAGCCCTGGAAAGTAGGAATTGTTTGCTGCATTAATGCAGTGATGACAGCTGAAGTCCCAAGAGGTAAGGGGTGTGTATGAACTGCTTTTTCCTCTAAATTCCAAAGACGATTAAAGAAAGACAGTCCTTGAACACATTCATTCATTCATTCATTCAGGTACTCATTCTATTTTCAGAATATTCAACTCTAAGGAAATCTTTCTGCAGTCCAACCCACTCTTCCCTTAAGAAATTTCAGATGGAGATAGAAACTCAGAGAAAGAATGAGCTTATTTGTGTCTTTGTCCCTTTATCTGATGTTCCCTCCATCTTGCCTTTCCTGGGCTAAATTGTAAAATTTTCCTTCTTGTTCTTTTCAGAACTATTTTCAAAAGACAGCTCTTTTGGAGTGGAATTGCAAACAAGACAGAGAATTTTAGTAAGGAATAGTAAAGAGAAAGATTACCAGAGCATTTTTACATTAGCACATGACATTTCTAATAATCTACACAGGAGGACTTTTTTTTTTTCCAGCATCATTCTAAGTGCCTCTTGAAAACCTCAGTGACATCCCAGATAGCTACTGACTAATTTGTTCTGGCAGAAAAATGAGTTCACTATTACTGAAAATATGTTTTCTATCACCAGATCATATTCAGGTCATTGAGTGGCTTTTCACTGGTGGAAGGAAGTAGAATTTATCTCCACTGAAAACGTTATGGAGAGGAGAGAAATAACATTTTGACCTCCCTCAACATTAGCACAATGCAAATCACAGTTAATTTTCTGTAAAGGGATGTTTCAGTGGTTTGCATTTCTGTAGCTGCATATCAATCTCAACTTTTTTTTTTTTTTAAGCAAGGTGAATGAAGGGTGCATGCAACTGTGAATAAAGAACTGTGAAGAGCTAACTTTAAACAGCTTACAGCTTAGTGACTGAGATAATGCCATTTCTCAGAAGTTCTAAATATAGAGGAATAATGGATAGCAGTTTACCACAAGCTATGTAGCTCCCTAAACCCACAGGGGTGGGAGGATTGCAATTTGGAGGTTAAGGCTCCAGTGGGTGTGGCCAGGAGCAGGAGGGTTGAACCTCATTCCTTTTGCTTCTTCCCATACAGAGGTGTGGGTGGCTGCTGTATAAACTGTGGATGCTAAGTGAGAGAAGAGAATGCTCTTCATTATTCTTTTGGAAGTAAGGATAAAATTCTGCAATCACCAAGCCTTTTCATTTCCCTTCAATTTGTCAGCACAGTTAGGATGCTGGCTTTCTTTCCATAGGTGAGATTACTTCCTGCTGACACCAAGAGGGGGTAGAGTGGACAAATGTGTGAAAATGAAAATTAGGCTCAAAGGGTAGCTTTTGTTTTGATGTTTGCTAGACATCCTTTCTTGTGTTAAAATTAACTGTCTTGGTTACTGGCAGTCATAGGATCTGAACACTAAAAAGGCTGGATGGCATTCCCTAGACAAAATTTGCAGTTGCATAAAACAATTGTCAGTTTTGATAAAGAACAATAATTTCCTGGACTTTATCTGTAGTTAGAACAGAAACGTCTGATAATATAGCATCACACTTGTTCAAGCCATGTCAAAGAGTAATAGTCACTTCTACTAATGAAAAAGCTCTCTGGTCAAAATCACACCAATAACTGCATATTTAATTAGTTTATAGACATCTACAGGGAGGAAAACATAACAAAGGTTCTCTCAAAGATGACCTTTACAGAGATGCTTTAGCTGACTTACCCTTTGGGCAAAATTTCAACCCAAAAGAAATGAGATGAGATGTGGCTGGTTATCTAACAAGCTCAATGGAATTCAACTCCCCCCACCTTCAAGGTTAGAGCTTTTGAGAGATTTTTGGATTTTGGAGGTGGCTTTGTGATACAATGGGTTAGATTTATAATTTTTATTTTTAAAATATTTTAGTTGTAGATTGACACAAAATTTTATTTATTTATTTATTTATATTTTTATTTATTTATTTATTTATTTATTTAATTTTTATGTGGTGCTAAGGACCAAACCCAGTGCCCTACACATGCAAGGCAAGAACTCAACCACTGAGCTACAATCCCAGCACCAAATTTATAATTTCTAATTGAACTATATCTTTCCTCTCAATTTTAGAAAAGTAACAATCTGCAGTACCTAATCATTCATTTGTTTTGACAGTTTTAGAACATGGAGCTGTTGCAGACTGGGGCCTTCTGGGAAACTGAGGAAGGGCAAAGACCCCCTTTCTAACCTCGATTCTTCCCAACAGGATGGAAAGATTTCAGACATGTCACTCAGAGTAGCAGGTACGAGTTTATTAGACGGGATGGGAAAGGGAAAAGGGGGGGCACTCTCAAGGGAGAGAGTGGGTCCTCTCGGAGAGAGGGACATGGTGCCTCTCCTGCCCTCCATTATTACTGGGGGTAGAGGGAAGTTCCCAGAGAGTCCTGCCCAGGTCTACCTCTTGGTGTTTGACGGAAAGCAGGATGACATCCGACTTTCAAGCTGTCCCTGCCATGACAGCTCTAGGTCACTTTGGCCCATGCTGAGAGATTCTAATTGGGACCTGTTCTTACAGATTTTATGGTTATCCTTACTTCCCTGAGTTCTGGGATCTGTCTGGGTAAGGGTGACAAAATTCTCCACCTGCAGGGTAAACTTGTGTCCTTACTGGCATTTCAGGGCTTGCATTTTTCCTCCAGAGAACAGGTGGTTTGCTGAGGAATGTAATGTATCCTGTGGACTGAAGCCAGGTGGAGCTGCAGGTATATTGCTATTTGAAAGTGAAAGCATGAGGGGGTCAGCACAGTAGGCCCATTTTACAGAATGATTCCCTTCATCTTGTGTTCCCACCGCTCATGTCTGTCTGTTCCCAGTCAGAACCTCCTATTGACACTTGCTTGCCTTGCCACAGATTTGCAAGGAAGGTGAAATGTCGTGGAGATGTTTTTAAACAGATGAAAGAATGGACTCATCCGTTGGGGGAAGGGAATATGGAAAAGAGCTCGATGTCAAAAAACTCAAAATCAACACATGATTTTTTAAGTTGCCCCTCTCTGAGGCCTAACCTTGCACATAGAATCTAAACTTTCCCCTGTCTCATCATGCTTTACTCTTCTACCCCTTGGTCCTCTTAGATTTAAGGGGGCAAAAACAAGAGATGGTGGGAGTGAGTTTTCTAGCTAACAGTCAAAGGGTAAGAGTACGTGGGTTCTGTAGGAGCATGTGACCCGCCTCCCAGCTGTCAGACCTGGACAAATACTCCAGTTTCTCTGCAAGGACAGAGGATATTTAAGAAGTGCCCCCTCAAGCTTGTCTACTGCCCTCACCTCCCCAGCTTCCCTGCATCCTATAGAAGAAACCACAAAGAGGAGATTTGTCAACTAGTCTTCTCCAATCAACCTATACTCCTTCAGAGATGGAAAGACTGGATCTGGTTGGTCTTACTAAAGGGACAGGATTGAAAACTGGGGAGGCAGAGCAATGAGATGTATAATCTGAAGTCTTTTAAGTTTCCAGGTGGAGACTGCTAGACAAAGACATGAGAAGAATGGGATCTGGGGATGAGATTTGAATTCCAGATCTGACAAATTCTTTAACCTTGGACCAATGATTAGATGTTGTTATTCTTCAGTTACTTCCATTATAAAATAAGACATAACCTTAGAGGTATGGGGAGGTCTCAATGAGGTAAACTGCAAGATAGCCTGAGCTGACTTTGGCTGATGGAAGGACACAATACCTTTTAGTTCCTTTCTCTCCCCTGGTCCTTGTCTTGTAGCTTTGGAAAGAGATTTATTTATTGATTTATATAGATATTTTTCACTTAGGCTGTTAAAGTATATATATATGTTTTTTATCTGAAATGGTCTAAAGCAAGTTTAGATGATAATAATAATACTTTATACATTGGTCAGACATGAACTGTTTCATGCTTCTTGGAGTGGAAGAAATGCCATATCTTTTTATATCTTTTAAAAATAATCCAGTTAGAGCTCACACCTGCTGGGTTTGGCAAGGAGGTATAAAATCTATGGTGGGGTAGGAGGAGGTTGGGGAAGCTCCTTCTCCAGTTTAGATCACACACACACACACACACACACACACACACACACACACACAGAGAGAGAGAGAGAGAGAGAGAGAGAGAGAGAGAGAGAGAGAACACGAGCGCATGCACAGGGCCTCATCCATTGCATAGGAATTAGGAAGTCCCTGATATTTGTGCCTCACAGCCTCTTGTTACCTTGTTGGTCCTTCAGTTACTGGAGCAGCTGGTTGGTGCTCCTCATCTGTCTGTTGGCATCTGACTCCAGGCAGGCTACAAGAGGTCCTTCCCACAGACCTCACATGGGTACAGGCGCATCCTCAGAGACCCTGAGACTCCCTGTTGAGTAGAGCCTCTCTTGGCACCTATGCAGAAATTCTTGTACCAGATGGTAGGTATTCAGAGGCTCTGCAACTGAAAGACCTACCGCCTTCTTCCCCCAGCGTAACAAGTCAAAATTAACTAGCTTACGATCTGGTAACAAACAGGCCTCAAGTATTATTAGTAGCTTACAATAGCAAACATTTATCTTCTCTCTTGCTAGGCCTAGGGCAAGAGTACAAATGGAAGCCCACATACCATATGTCTAAATATTTAAAACTTATAACTCAAGGTAACAAACTGTTAAATGTGCTGGACTCTTTTACCTTAAAAGATATAACTTCAGAGTCACCTGAAAACAGGGTTGAGTTTAGAATTCTGAGACTTTTGGAAGGTCTGCCCTGGAGCATGGTGGTGTGGAGAAGGACAACTCTTAAATCCTCTCTGCTTCTGCACACCCCACTCTGCATATCTAAGCTCCACAGCTAGCCCTGTGAAGGATTTAATCTAACGGACATATGCAGACTCTGGCAGCAGGCGTATGGACATCAGAGCAGAGAAGGTCCCTGTTCTCCAAACCATGGAGGTGAATTTGCAAGTACAGAATCCATGATGGATATGAGGACTCCATATGGATATGAGGAACCCCCTTTCTCCTGGAATCTCCTGTTGATGCAGAGAACTTTGGAGGTGAAACAGTTGGACTGTGAGAGCTTTAACCTAATCAGTCCATCCTAGTTTGAAAGGACTAGGTCACTGGTGCTTTGTGCCCTGGAAGGGTTGTTCTTCCTGCAGTCCCTCCCCTCTCCCCTTTTCTCTGTTTCCTTGCTTCACAGGGAAGCAGCTTCCCTTTACCACACCCTTCCTCCATGATGTGCTGCCTCACCTTGGGCCCAGAGAAATGGAGTTGACTGTCTGTGGGCTGAGACCTCTGAACCCCAAACAAACTTTCCCTCTTCCAAGTTGTTCTTGTTAAGTATTTTGGTCACAGTGACCCAAAGGCTGACTGAGACACCATGAACAATGAGGATTGACTGTGTTTGGCTTGTTTACTTGTTTCCTGTCAAAACTTTCCTGAAAGAAATGAATAATAAGTTCACAGAAAGAGGACAACTGGAGTTATGAATTCGTCCAACCAACCCAGGGCAAAGGAGGCCAGAATTTAAGAAGTTAGTGTTGAGTCCCTCTTCTGAGAAGAAGGGACAATTTCATTTCTGTTCTTCTCATTGGCAGACCCCTGAGTGGGGTGTAGGGGAGATGCTCTGCCCAGGCAGTCAATATTCCGTGAGGGGTCACAGTCTCACACATGGCACATGGAGCACCTGTGTGCCTTCTCAGTGCATCCACGCTGCTCCTCAGCTCAATCAGTCATCACCACCCTCTGTGGGGAGGAGGGTAGTGAGGGTGGGTGGAGAGATGAGTGGACAGGACCTTTATTTTCAAATGAGGAAACCAGGCCTGAAGGAAAAGTTCTAGCCAGGGACAGAGAGCAGAAAAGGAAGAGACCTGAGGGCTAATCATCTAGAGCCTCCTCTCTTTCCAACTGCCATGCAGGATCATCTCAAAATCCAGGGAGAGTCCTTTAAGTCCACAGGAACGAGCCAGGCAGGAGGTGTGAGCAATTCCATTCCAGCTGCCATGGATAAAATCAATGTCTTGTTCTATGTGATTGCTTAAGCATCCCTGCAAACAGCTTCCCTTCACCCATGGTATGGGTACTCCTTTGCTTAGTGACCTTACATAGTTCTTGGGGTTCTTCCCTGCCCTTGAGAGTTTACAGAACCCAAAGGCAGAGACTCATTTCTAGATCAACTCAGCTTTGGATCATGCAACTAATCATGGGCGGCACAATATCTTATTAATATGCAGAACACCTGGCTTAACCACTATTTGCATTAGAGGAAAAGAAAAGAAAACCTAAACAAAAGAAAAAGAGGAGATATGAAATGCCATTTTGTCCCAAGCCATCCATAGGGTCAGTGTGTGAGAGCTATGCGCATTTGAGCTTATGAGGGGACTAGCCTGACATTGCTGCCTGATTGGGCTGTGCCACATGTGTGTGCCTTTTCTTTGCTCTGCCTGTGATCCCATACAACACCTCAGATGGGTGTGGCTTTCCAAGATGTCAATCAACCTGCTGACTTCAAGACATCACCAAGCAAGACTCCACCCTTTGAAACCCTATCCCTCGCCTTATTTGGGTGGAATAGTCTATGAATGGCTTTTCCCCAATAAATAGGGGGATTTCAGGTGTGCTCTCTCTGCCTTGCCTCTCTTGCTCCCCTTGCCCTCTTTCCAGTGTGGGAGCTGATCTTTGAGGTCACAGAGCTGTCCTGACCCCTGCAATTGAGAAAAAGGTATTTTCGTGTTTGTGTGTGTGTGTGTGTGTGTGTGTGTGTGTGTTTCCTGTTGCCAGCCCAATTCACCAGGAGTGGCCTTACTTCTGTGGCCCAAGGGAGATGTGGGCCACACCATTTCACTTACATAGTTTCTTTGATCTCTTTTTATCATTTGTAAATGTCTTTTCTTCAGTCAATGAAAAAACCCTCTTGCTATGGGCCAGGTATCATGTAAACAGGTCCTCTAGCCATTCCATTAACTCCAGAGCAGCTCTGTAGGGTTGATGTTATCCTCCTTTTATATAGGAGAAGGCTGGGGCTTAAAGAGGTTAATTAACACAACAAAGGTCACACAGCTAAAGAGTGGCTGAGTTGGGATTCCAATCCCCAGCAGTCTACTCCTAAAGCCTTACCCTTAATCAGATATTAACCTGTGCACAATGGCACGTTCATCATAATATCAGCATATACCTTGCAGGGTCGATATGAAAATTAAAAGAGAGGAATATATAAAAAGTGTTAGGCAAACCATAAACCCCTACGAAGTTTTGCTGTGATTATTTCTTGCAGTTATACACAGGGCTAGCTCTGCTGTCCTTATTGGCCAAGTCTATATTAATCCTATAATTCATCCTTAAACCATCGAAGGCTTGTTTCCTGGCTTACTGCGTAGCCAAAGGGAATCAGAAAATATGCCTTTTGTAAAAAGACTTAACACCTGCTGCCAAAGGGCGCTAAACCATCTGGATCGTCAGAGGAGTATAGACTCGCTTATAAAAGACGTAGATTTATTTGGACATTGTTTCCCTACATAAACCAGGCATAAGGAGGCAAGCAACCCAGGGAAGGATAATCAAGCTGAGAGTGGAAGCACTTATTATAAATAATTACCATGTAATTATCCACAACTTCCCTGGTATCTGTAGCCTGAGGCTAGTCTTAGGAGGTACCCCTTCCTTAGGAAGTGTGAGGAAACTAAAATGCTTAGATATGTTGATCAGGGCATGTACATCTTAGGGCTGCATTACTGCCACCTGGTCTACCTCTCACGTGATGAAGCCCTGAGTGTTCATGGCTGAGATGCAGAACAGCTGTGGAGTGGGGGCTTCTCCAGCTGGATCTACCCCCAACCCTTTTAATAGCACTTGTGCCTTTTTGCAAGTGCGTGGGTGTGACACATCTGACTTCTCTAAAGCAAAGTGTTTGTTGAGCAAGTTACTACATGGTGCAGGCTGTGATGCCTCTCTTTTTGGTGTGGTTCTGAGATGCATTTTCAAGCTGTGAGGGGGCTCCTTTGAAGATAGGTGATGATACTTAAAAGGAGCAATGGCAGAAGCCTTGACAAGTGTAGAGAGAGACACAGACATTTCCAAGAGGGGCATGATTGCCTGCAGGGTTAATTAAGTCCCCTTGTTTTCATTCTGGCACCACATTTATCTTGGTGGCAGCAGCTACAAATGCAAAATCCAACCTCTACACCCAGGCAATTGGAATTGTATTTACCTGCTTAAGACATGTAAACAAGGTATTCCCTGTGTCTTTTTAATTGGAATAAGAGTACTGCAAAGCACTGGCCATAGGTCAGGGAGGTGGAGGTGCTTTGGAGTGGAATCCAGATACAATTCAGTTTATTGAATTGAGACAACTGAAAGCATTGCAGTCACAGGCCTGGACTCTGAGAGATCGGCATGCTCACAATTATTGTTAGAGCTATCATTTACTGAGCCCTTCATATATATGAATTTTCTATGTGCTACCGCATATGATCCTCTTAATAGCACTGAAATATAGCTAATATTATTTTCACCGTGCTTCAATGATAAACTGAGATTAAGTAACTTCACTGAGGTCACCAAGTGGCAGATTCTAGATTCAAATCTGGGTCTGATCCACACTTTGATGCATGCTGAACCAGAACCTCCTTGGAATATGCAGGTACAGATTGCAGGCGCTTGGGGGGATACCCTAAAATCTTCAACTGGACTGATTAACCTGTTTTAAGTTTTTGTTTTCAGAAAAGGCAATCAGTGAAGAAGACTTTTGCTAATCCACCCTTTTGCCCACTTTTGAGTATTCTCAATGTAAGAAAGGGGCTAAAGTTAGTATTGCTTACATCAATTTGATTCTTCAATTATTAAGTTGATTATAATTATCAACTCTTGGGACAAATATTTTGGAAGCACCCCTCTAAACCATTAGAAATATTTGCCAACTATATCAAATGATGATAGCAGGTAAAATGATGATAGGGAAAGAACTGCACCCAAATCATCCAACTCCCAGGCTCCTGCCCAACTTACCTGAATGGCCAGCAGGAAGCATGCCCTATAGGTGATCTCCTATATGCATTATGGCTTCCAGGAAGGATTTCTTATAAGGGTCACCAGATATGGCTCTTCAGAAGCCACAGTTCATTGGAGCATGGATGTTATAAAAGACAGGGCACTCATGAATTAATGGAAATAAAGACTCATTCCTCTTTGCAAGCAACATGTTTAGCTGCCCCCAAATTCTCTTAATGCATCCAAACATCTAAGTTGTATCATCCTTTTCATAAGGAGTATAGTGTGTTATAGAGGATCACTCCAAAATTCATTTCCACCCAGAACCTCAGAAGGTGATTTTATGCGGAAACAGCGTCTCTGCAGATAGAGGTCAATACAGGAGTAGAATGAGATCTAAATCCAATGGCTGATGTCCTTGTATGAAAAGGAGAAGACATGCAGCCACACATCCAGAGAGAGCAGCCAAGTAAGGACAGAAGCAGAGATCGCTGTGATGCAGCTGCAAGGCAAGGAGTGTTGAAGATTCTAGGAATTAAGATTCAAGGAAAGCAGTGAGGGAGGCTTCTCCCTCAGAGCCTCCAGAGTGCCCTGCCAACACCCTGACTTCAGCTTCCACAACTATGTCTGTGTTGTTTTTAGCTACCTGGTTTGCAGTGATTTGTTATGGCAGTCCTAGGACACTAACATAGGACTACCCCACACTTGGTCCAAGCCCACATTGTCTTTTCGTCTTTGGCAGGGATGATGATGATGATGATGATGATGATGATGATGATTGGTACCAGAGATTGAACTCAGGGGCACTTAACCACTGAGCCACGTCCCCAGCCCTTTATTTTTTGTACAGGGTCTTGCTGAATTGCTTAGGGCCTCACTAAGTTGCTAAGGCTGGCTTTGAACTTGTGATCCTCCTGCCTCACTCAGCTTCCCAAACTGCTGGGATTATAGGCATGTGCCGCTGCACCTGGCTGGTAGGGATTATTCTGACTACACTCTCCTCTCAGTGCCTCCCCCCGGGTCCCTGCACTGTGCTTTAACTTGCCAACACAGTTTTCTTCTTTAAAACAGGATAATCTTCCAAAGACCCTCTGATTCAGCAATTCTGATTTCTATTTTCGGGAATAATCAGATACACATAAAATTTTTACATGAGAATATTTCTCAGTGAATTACTAATAAGGAAACATTGGAAGCAACCCAAATGACCGACTATTGGAAACAGTTGAATAAATTATCATGTATTTGTAGAATTGAACATTATACAGCCATTAAAATTATGTTTTTGAATTAACAACTTGTGAAAATAAAATGTTGCTGCTTTTAAGCAGCATAAACAACTGCACAATTTTAATTTTGAATAAATGTTTGTATAGATAAAAGATTAGCCAGAAATATATAATTCTAGTTATCTCTGAGGAGTGGCAATGGAATTTTTATCTGATGTTTTGACACATCCTCACATTTCTGTAATAATTGTATATTATGTTCATAATAAGAAAAACAAGCAATATAGCTTAGTCAACAAATTCAGAACTGCTCTAGTACAGACTTTAAAGCTATTTTTGACCTTATCTCATGATAACAAATATAGTTTGCATTATGACTGTGAAAGTATGAAGAATGCCCCCCTCAAAAGTTGTACAGGTCCTCCCCCCTGGAATCTATGAATAGGTTCACACCAAATGGAACTTTGCAGATGGACTGAATCAAGGATCTGGAGATGGGGAGATAATACAAAATTATTCAGGTACTCACAAGGTCCTCATGACACACCTCCCCAACCACCATGCAGCCTGTCCACTGGTCTCTGCTGAGAAGCAGCAGCAGAGCAGTGGAGTAGCAGAGTGGAGAAGCAGGCAGAATGACAGCCTGGGAGGGCTAGAGTACACCAGGGGCCAGCTGCATCTGGACTACCTGCTACTGCCCTTATTCCAAGCAAGGGTGGGTGTCTTGCCGGGTGCAGTGGCGCACACCTATAATCCCATTGGCTCAGGAGGCTGAGGCAGGAGGATCTCAACTTCAAAGCCAGTCTCAGCAACTTAGTGAGGTCCAATCAACTCAGCAAGATCCTGTCTCAAAATTAAAATTAAAAAGGGACTAGGGATGTGGCTCAGTTGGAAAGCACCTCTGGGTTTAATCCCTGGTTAAAAAAAAAAAAAAAAAGAAAAGAGTAGGAGTCCTGGGTGCTGTGCATCCACACAGGTTGCAGCTAGCAGATCCACTACTGGTGAGGGCTGAGGCAAGCCAGTGCACATCCACCTGTCAACCGGCCCTGGCTGACCAGGCCCCGACACCCAGTCCATGAAGCACTACAGCTCAGGACCCCTGGGCATGCATGATCTGCTGATAGCAACCTCTCAGGAAGTTGGGATTACGAAATAGCAGCCACAAAATGGAAATGACCTGAATGGAAGTTTGGACTTAGGAGCTAACCAGTGGAAATACTTTTCCAAACCCTAATGAGTACTGATACTTTTTTCAAACCCTTATTAGCAGAAGTTTGGACCAATAGCCGTTGACCCACGTCTGTATAAATCCCTAGAGCAGCACACTCAACCCCTATTGGGACCCCTCTTGTTGGGTGCACCTCTCATTCTCACTCTGGGAGAGCTCTGTTTCTGTTTCCTTGAATAAAACCTATTCCTTTCGCTGTTGCCTTCTGTCGTCTGTGGGTTTCATTCTTCAGATTCAGAGACAAAACCCCAGAAAGAAGAAATGTGTGATGAGCTTCTGGGGTCTGTGGCAATACCAGAGGGCACAGTTCTTCATTAAGAGCTGAAAAACTGTTTCTTGGCTGCAGAACCTGCAGCCTACACAGACCCCATCTGCCAGCAGAAGCAGAGAAACTCCAGTTTCCCTCCTATGAAGGATACAAGAATATCACAATGAGTGGGAAGAGATGTGAGGATGAAAGTGAGATACTGGAGTGTTGCCGGAAGGGGCCAAGAACCAAAAAACATAGGCAGCTTCTAGAAAAAGAAAAAGGCTAGGAATCAGATCCTCCCTGGAAGCCTCCAGAACAACACAGCCTGGCCAACACCTTGATTTTTTATTTCTGACCCAGTGTTGTTTTAAGCTACTAAATACATTGTATACAATGATCAGCACACACACAAACACACACACACACAATGAAACAAAGTTTTGCAAAATATGATTTACTCTGATACTTTCTTTTCTATTAAAATGGTTGAACTATGTCCCACAAAAATACATGTTGAAGTCCTAGTCCCCAATATCTCAGAAGGTGGAAGTTAAGATGAGGTCATTATATGATTAATGTCTTTATAAAAAGGGAAAACTGAGACACAGAGACAGGAACACAGAGGAAAGACTCTCTGGAGAGATGTACGGAGAAACCTTGTAAAGATGAGAGAAAGTGATACTGTCAAAAGCCAAAGGACACTTGGGGCTACTAGATGTGGAAAGAGGCAGGGAAGCATCCTTCTCCTGCCAGTTTCAGAGGGAAGATGGCCCTGCTGTCATCTTAATTTCAGACTTCTATCCTCAAAACTGCAAGACAATAAATTTCTATTGTTTAGAGCCACCCAGTTTTCAGTACTTTGTTATAGTACGCCTGGGAAACTAACACTTATTTTATTACTCTGTTCTGTTCTATTTCATTAAGAAAACACATTTCCCAATCTATTAGCTATGAATGATCAGTTTTGAATGAGCCTCCACAGCTAAGCAGTAAAGGCCTTTCCAAGCTCACATCAGTCTGAGCTCCTAAGTTCAGTGGTAGTAGAGCCATGGTGTGCTCCATTGGGACATGTCTAGCATGAAATGTCCATCCTTCCCAGAACACAGCATCAGCTGGAGGACACAGCTCCTTGGCTTGAACTGCTACCTTTCCCCTCAATGGTATTTCAGTTTTCAATGTCCAGCTTCATGTCACCTCCTTTGGTGACATGCCCCTGGCCCTTCAGGCAGGCACTCATTCCCTGTTCTATGATCCCAAGGCACTCTTTATGGGCCCCAAATACAGCACTTATCATATTATATGGTGGGATCAATTTAAGTTCCTCCCTTTGCTGAACTGCAAATTTCTTAAAGAAGACTGTCTATTTTTTTTTCGTGTGTGTGTGTGTCTAGCACAGACCTAACATAAATAGACACAGATACAGTGTGTCCCAAACATGCAAGTGAAGTTTTAAGCTTTATTAACTTCAGAAATATAAATGCTACAAACTTACATAACTGCAATGAGGTTTACTTCTTTTGACTCTAAGTCTTGGGTTACTTAATGATAGGGACACATTCTGAGCAATTGTCTTTAGGCTGTTTTTGCCATCGTGCAAGAATCCTAGAGTGTACTTCACAAACCCAGATGGTATATTGCCCTCTACACTTAGACTCTGGCACACAGTACATGGCCCCTAGGCTACCCACATAGGGCATGTTACTGTACTGGGTACAGTAGGCAAATCTAACTTCACAGTGAAGTATTTGTAAATCTAAACATATCCAAATATTGAAAAAGGGTACAGTAAACAGAGTATAAAAGATAAAAAGGGGTACGCCTATGTCAGACGTTTATCATAAGTGGAGCTTGCAGAACTGGAAGATGCTTTGGGCCAGTGGGTGAGTGGAGTCCTTGCACTTCACTGTAAACTACTGTAAGACTTTATAAACACTGCACACTTAGACTATGCTAAATCTATTTAAATAAATTCTTCATTAATAAAGTAATCTTAGATTACTATAATGTTTTTACTTTGTAAACTTATAAGTTTTAAAAACTTTTTGACTCTTGTAGCAGCACCTTGCTTAAAGCACACATTGTGTTGCCGCAGTCCGGCTGCAGCAAACTAACGGGGGGGGGGGGGGGGGGGGTGACGAGCAACTTGTGTAGATTGATACAGCAGGAGTGGGAGCCGTTTATTGTAGGACAGGAGGGGTATTTATACATTCCACACAGCTTATCTTAATTAACATAAACTAGATACAGCAGTCAACCAATAAGGAATCTCCACACTTAATGGCTCGCTGGCATTACTTCACAAACCACTCCCTCTGGCAAAATGCCAGGCACCATCCTGACTTGTTTACAGACCCTAACATTGTGCGATACATAAAAATATTTCCTTTCTTTATATCTTTTCTCTATATTTCCCCTATTTAAAAATATATTTTATTCTTTCACTTTTAAAGTTTGTGTGTGTGTGTGTGTGTGTGTGTGTGTGTGTGTCAAAAATGCAGACATGAACACACATTAGCCCAGGCCTGCACAGGGTCAGGATCATCAACGTCACCATCTTCCACCTCCACATCTTGTCCCACTGAGGCCTTCAGGCCAGCAACATGCCTACAGCTGTCATTTCTTATGGCCTCAACACTTTCTTCTGGGATCCCTCCCGAGGGACCTGCCTGAGGTGTTATTCTTTTCAGAAATATGTCCATAGGGGTTTGCTCTTTTTTTTTTCATCATAGATTTGCTTGTAAGCAGATAATGTGGGAGGATCATTCCTCTCTATATTTGAAAATCTTTCAGAATTGGGGTTCATGTTTTCACACTTTTTTAAAAGAGGTTTACTGTGGCCGGCAAAGCTTTTGTTCTGCCCTTCACTATGAATTTTTTTGGGGATTGACTATTTCTTCTCCTGAAATCTCCCTTTCTCTTGCCTGTTCTTCAGCTACATGTCCCTGTTCCTGTTCCTCACTAATCAGTTCCTCAGGAACCACCTCCAGGAGCTCCTCGAGGATACCCTCACCCACATGCAGGGCAAAGGTGTTTCTCCTCTCAACCTCAGCCTGTTGAGTTTTGTCCATTCCCATGAACAAATGTCGGAAGTGTCTTATTCCAGATACTATTCAGACATTCTTGGTGACGTCATCCCAAGCCCAAGCAAGGCTCTTGATGCAGTCACAGACGTGTAATCCTTCCAGAAAGGCAGCTGTGTATTCACAGTCGCCTCCTTGGTTGCAGTAGCAACCTGAGCAGAGGTCCTCATCGGGGGGCAGGCCTTTACAGCTGCTATCATGCCTTCATCCACTGGCTGAATCAAAGAAGTGATTCATTGAGGGGAAAACACCACGTTGATATTGGGATAAAGATCCAATATAAGGAGGCTGTGCAGACAGTCGTCGACCATAAACACACTCTGGAAAGGTGTGCTGTTCTCCAGCAGAACTTCTCCACTTGGCCAGCATGGCAGTTCAGGAAGAACTGGAAGAGAAGCTGATCACGCATGACTTCTTACTGGGGGTCCTTGCTGTGCCAGATCACAAAGGGCCCGTAACACTGCCCCAGCACAAGACTGTTATTCTGTCCTTAAAAGCCCTGAAACCTGGCACTGACTTGGATGAAAATTCTTCCAAGCATCCATTTCCAGAATAGGGAAGTTTATCCATATGGAAGATTTGTTCTGGCAAGTCATTTTCTTCCACAGTCAGCTTATTTTGAGTTTCCCAAAATTCTTGAGCTGCCTTCATATCAGCACCTGTAGACTCACCACTCACTTTCACATTATGTAATGAATAATGATTCTTGTTTCTTTGTTTTGTTTAGTTTTGTGCCAGGAATTGAACACAGAGCTGCTTTAACCTCTGAGAGGTTATCCCCAGCTCTTTTTAAATTTTTTAAATTTTTAAGACAGGGTCATGATAAGTTGCTGAGGGCCTCGATAAATTGCTGAGGCTGACCCCAAACTTGCAATCCTTCTGCATCTGCCTTCCTGGTCACTGGGATTTCAAGTGTGTACCAGCACAACCAGCTCTGAATAATGATTCTTTAATCCTTTAAGTCAACCAGAGCTAGCAGTAGCTTCAATCTCACAATTGGGTCCAGTATTTTTTTTCCCCAAACTGCAAACATGATTTTGGCCTTGGCCATGATTGTTGTGGTGCTGTAAGGGACTTGCTTCTGTGTCTGGTCTTCAATCCAGATTATTAGAAGTTATTTGATACAGGTCCTTCTTGAATTTTATTAGTTTGTTATTTCAATAATGCAGATCTTTCACCATCTTCTGTCACTTTGTTCTTCAAAATCTTAGCTGTAACAGAATGGGATATGCCTGACTGGAGAGCAATGACCATCACTGAATTTGCAGCTTTATAGGAATAACTTTTAATTTTGTTTCTATGGCAATCAGGACATTGCTTCTTCCTGATGGCATTAGTAACAGATTCCGTATGCTTAGGAGCTACGATGAACAACACAATATGAGACTAAATCAAGTGCAAGGGAAAATGATGCAATCAGGAGATGCATGACAAGGTTCACAAAGCTGCTGCCAGTGTAACATGGCAAAATGTGCTTTTTAAAATAGAAGTAGCACACTCTAAATAATAAAAATGTAATATTAGTAAACCATTAACATAAACCCATAGTAGTCATGTATCATCACTATCAAGTATGATGTACTGTACATAATTATTTGCGTTATACTTTTATAACAGTGGCAGCACAGTGGGTTTATTTATACAGCATTGCCACAAACAACATAAGTAATGTGCTTTTCTATGACCTTACCATGTCACTAGCGATAGGCATTTTTCAGCTCCATTATAATTTTATAGTACCACCATTATATATGTGGTTCATTGTTGACACTGTTATGTACTACATGGCTGTATCTTAATAAATGTAATTGTATTTTTTGTTTGTTTGTTTTAGTGAATGTGTGTCATTTTTTCATCCAGGGGAAGCAAAATAAAAATTAAAATGAGACTAGATATTACTGAACAGTCTCAGAACAAATTGATTGTGAAATCAATCTAAACTTTCAATTGATGTTTTTGTAAGCCACAGTGTTTATCCTTCTGTTTTTTAAATAACAATGCCAAAGAATGGTTTGTTCTGTATTTATTATAACATCGAGTTTGGTTTTCATTTAATTGGCTTCATTTTGGGGACAGGCATTTGTGGGCTAGTAGCTGTCCTGGTACTTAGGCCCAAGGGGCCCTTGTCCAGAATTCATCCATTAGAAGTCTCTTCTCTGTGTCTTGACTGGCTGTACTCCTCCCAATAGGGAGAGGAGTCCAAGGGAATTCATTAATTGTATTCCCTCATCCCCAAGTCCATAATCCCCTCAATATTGTTCTAAGTATCCAGGATCCCCAAATTCCCTCCCCAAATGGTACAAGCAGGAGTGTTGCCTCTCAATGACTACACTAGCGTGAGCGGACAATACTTATTCTATTCTGGCCTTCGTACTTCAAGGCCCAAGAGAATGGCAGGGGGCAGGGAGATAGTTTTGGGGGAGCTGGACTGAGCTCTCACCTACTGGCTGGAGTCCTGTGGGAAGGGAGGAGGTGGCTACAGACCAGGATTTGGAAACCAGCTCTCCCTTTGTCCCACATTTAAGTATAGAGCATCCAGGAGTTTGAACCTGGCCTTTCACATCATTAGGAAGATATTATCTATCAAGGTTGGAAGATGGAACCTGTGGTGCCTAATAGTTTGTTAACTTAGTTGGGAACTTAAATATTTAGGCAACTGGTATATGAACCTTTATTTTTGTACTATTGCTCGGGACCCTGAAAATTTAAGGTGGATAGATCTTGGCCTTAAAGGAAAATTCTTTTTCCACCAATAATATTTTTTCCATAAAAGGATTGGTGGGTAAAAATACTTTCATGCATTATTTATGATGGCGGATGATGGCAAATGATGGCTGCGGACACTGACTACATTGTTTAAATGGAGTTTTTCCTTTAGTCCTCACAACAACCCGGTAGCGTAAGTACTTAGGAGAAAACTCAGATTCAGTGATATTAAGTAATTTGTTTCAGGCTACAAAGCTTGTGCTTCAATTAGCCTTAGTTGCATAACAAACTACTCTACCTTGAGAATGGGTTGAAACAATTTTTTTTTTTCCTGTTATGTGGGTCGACTGGGCTGCTCTATTGCTGGTTTCCTCTGGGTTCACTTATGCAGCCACACTTAGCCAAAGAATGGGCTAGGGTAGGAAGGTGCTCAGTGGTCTATCTTGTCTCCCAGTTGGTGTTGCTGGTGCTGGGACTGAGACCTTCCTTGACTTACTTTTATCTACTTACCATTACACCTCCTGCCTTTTTAGGTTCTAAATCCCCCTGTGGTCAGGCTTAGTACCCAGTTCCTAGTGGTGGTTAATGATACTTACTCAGGTCACTCCCAAGCAATGTGACCCTAAATGGATTACTTAACAGAAGTCTCAATATGAGTGTGGTACAGAAGACATCAGGTTACTCTAAGGTTCCTATGCAGTCAAGCAGGAGGAGTCCTTGCAGTGATGTCATCACTGCTCACTATTAACGAGATCAATGAATGCATGCTGATTTTTTAAAATAATGGGAACTGTTATGGTTTGGAAGTGAGATGTCTCCAAAAAGCTCACATGTGAGACAATGCAAGAGGGTTCAGAGAGAAAATTATTGGGTTGTGAGAGCCTTAACCCAATCAGTGAATTAATCACCTGATGGGATTAATTGAGGGGTGATTGAAGGCAGCTGGGGCACTGGGGATGTGGCTTTAGGGTATATATTTTGTATCTGGAGAATGGTGGAGTCTCTCTCTCTGCTTCTGACCATCATGTGAGCTGCTTTCCTGCACCACAGTGTTCCACCATGAAGTCCTGCCTCACCTGGATCCCTGAGGAATGGAGCCAGCTGTCTATGGATTGAGTTCTCTGAAACCATAAGCCCACAAATAAACATTTTCTCCTCTACAGTTGTTCTCATGGGGTGCTTTAGTTACAGCAGTGAAAAAGCTAACTAAAACAGGAACAAACTATGCTTGGTTTCTAGACAAACACGCCCCTTACAAGTTCTGAACTGGGAAATACTTTTAAAAAAACAAGGGTGAAATTCTCAGCAGATTTCCAAAAGCGGAAAATAAAATTAAACAAAACAAAAACAAAGAAAGGAACAAACCAAACTGCACTGCACCACAGCCATGCTTTCTCTGCTATTTTTAAGATTTCAGCTTGGGACTGCTTGGTTCTTGGTACGGAAAGTGCTGACTCAGCCCAGCTAGGGACCTGGAGGTAGGGACACACCTTTGACTATAAGTCTAGGTCACAGGAGCCTAGAGGAGCACTCCTCCTAAGAGTGGGCTTTGCACAGGATACAGGTGACCAGAGGGATGCTCACGCCCTAGGGCCCTCCCCAGACCCACCAGTTGGAGTCTGTGCACACTGCACAGGGAACAACCCCCACCTGCCAGCGGGAGAGGTATCCCCCTTGCCTTGGGAGCCTAGCTTCGGTGCACCAGACCCAGGGAGCGCAAGGCCAGAGGTCTCAGGAGCCCTCAGCGACAAGAAGGGAGAAAAAATGGGGAGGTCTTGGTCAGGTCCGATTTTTCAGTTGGAGGAGACTTAAGGGCTCTCTGTGCTTCCAGCCGGAGAACATTCCAGAAGGCTCCACGCACAATCCCAGGCAGTTGCAGCCAAGGTTCTTCCATGCCAGAATGCAACTTCGAGTCCGGGAGCCCTTATACAGAATGCCAAGCTGCGGAGGCCCCCATCCTCCAATGCAGGGGGCCACAGGAGATGGGACACATTCCTCTCTTCCTCAATGTGTCTCTGTGGGCAGTTTGATTTCTTGGATGCTGAGGAAGAGGGGAAGTGGAAAGCACCTTGGATTTCAGTGTACCCCCAACAAGGAGATGTAGCTTAAGGAAAGAAAAGAGAACACACCAGGAAGGCTATAATGCTGGAAATGTGTGATTAGGAGAAAACCTGGGCTTTGGAGAGACAAGAAGTAGCAGCTCCCTGCCAAGTGGATTTGGTCCTTGAGACCTTGCAGTTCAGCTTGGTATCAGGGGGAAAAAATCGGGCTTGGGCATAAGTGTAGATTTAAACCCCAACTCTAGACCTCACTACTTGGTCTCTTGGGCATTTAACTTAGCTTACGAAGCCTCAGTCTCTTTGTCTGGAAAGCAGAGACCATGGTCACTTCTTTTTACATACAGAATTGTTATATTAGAAATAACATATAGAAAGTGCCTACTTAGCACTTAGCACACAGTGAAAGGTAGTCTTCCTTATGCATTATGATTAGTGACGACAAATCTTCCAAACTCAGGACACATAAAGACTGTGGTTGCCCATGATTCATAGTCACCTCTGCATCCTCTACTTTCCTTCCAGCTTCAGTGGGTCCCAGTAGGATGTGCTTGGGTCTTGGAGCTAGTCAAGGCTGTGCTGGAATGCTGGTTTTAGTACCCACCACTTGGGTGACATTGGGACATTATTTCTTCCCTACGCTCAATTTTCTCATCAGTAAATGAGGAAGGAGATACTCTTCTTTGCTTTTCCTCTTCCCCTTCAACGTTGCCTAAGTTTTAACTTTTTTCCCCCTGTGGAATGAGTAAGCATAGAGATAAAAGGAGATATTTTTTTAAAAAATCCAATGAGAATGTATTTTTACTAACATGATAAGTAGCTTATAAGAAAGTTGTTCAAAATGAGAATTGGAACACTTTTGGAAAAGTGCAGTATACTGACTTTTGTTAGCATATGAAAGTTTCTACAGTTGTCAAGATCTTTCAGCTGACTGGATTTGCTAAACTGTACTGTGTACCCAGGCTAGTGGAGGTACAATGGAAATTCTTTACACTGTAATGTTTGTTCTTAGCAAAAAAATGTTTTTACTAATTTTTTTATAGGCATTGATTATTTGGGAGGGCCATAATTGGCTCTATAATATATGTGAATCCTGCTTAAAAAAAAACATTTTTTTTTTTCAGTGCTGGGGATTGAAACCAGGGCCTGGTGCATGCAAGGCAAAGTCTCTACCATTGAGCTGCATCCCCAGCCCTACAGTAGGATTCTAGCTAGGCTATTTTTCCCCCCAGTTGTTTTCTTTTTGGGGTGGTGGTGGTGGTGGTTCCTTTAAGTTTTACATAATATCAGACTTCATTTTGACATAATTTTAAAAGTATGGAAATATTTTGCTCTAATTCTGTGCCCAGTAATTCTCTTTCCCTCTCTTCCTCCCTCCCTTCTGTCCTTCTCTCTATTCTACTGATCTTTCTATTTTAAAAAATTGTTTTACTCCATTCTGCTATTATTATTTTTTATTTATTTTTATGTGGTGCTTGCAACAAAAACACTCAGGATCACTCCAGGGAAACTAGGCTACATGAAATAACCACACAAGAGACAGAGATACCTTTTTCTTTGGGGGTCTTGTGATGGCTCCTCTGACCTTAAGGGTCCACAGAAAGAGAGCGAGATAGCACATGCTGATTCTTTTTTATTGAGGAGAAGCCATTCAAATGAGGCAAGGGGTCGGGTTTCAGGGGGTTGAGTCTAGCTTAGTCTGCTGTCAGCAGGTTGACTGACATCCAGGAAGGCCACACCCAAAGGCAGAGCAAGAGAAGGGGACACACAAAGGGCATCTCCATGGAACATTCTATCCCAAACAGGGCAAAGGGGTGATATCAAAAAGGAACAGGGAAGCGTAGCTCGACCCATGGGGTGACACACCTCAGTCTGAAGACTTCCTGGACCAGGGCAACGTCTAGGTCACTACGAGATGTAGCGATAACATTCAGAGCCTCTCTGTTCAGGGAAGGAGAATGCGAAATCATTCAGACTGGCTGCCCACAGCTGAGGACTGAACCTGTGCCTCCCCTGTGCTCAGTGTGCAGTCTACCACCCAGCCACAACCCCACCCCGGATCTTTCTGGTATTTATTTACAGTTTTGTTTTGTGTTCTTAGTGTCTTGCAGAGATACATGATGGTGAGATTCACTGTGGAATATTCACATATGTACATAGGAAAGTTAGGCTAGATTCATAACACTGTTCTGCCCTTATCCTGTTCCTCTCCTCCCACCTCCTCAGTTCCCTTTAACTAGTCTACCAGTCTTTCTTGTATTTTGATGGAATCCCCCCCAACACCGCCCTTTGTTCCCTTCCTGTCTCTCTCTCTTTTATTTTAGACTAGCTTCAGCATATCAGAGAAAACATGAGACCTTTGGCTTTTGGGAACTAGTTTATTTCATTTAGCATGATATTCTCCATCCACTTACCAGCAAATGCCATAATTTCATTCTTCTTTATGGTTGAATAATAACTCCACTGAGTATATATATACCACATTCGCTTTATCCATTCATCTGTTGAAGGGCACCTAGGTTGGTTCCATAGCTTGACTACTGTGAATTGTCTAGCTAGGCTTAAATAGTCTAAAAAGTAGGTGGGGTTGGATTGGACTGACAGTTTGAATGATTTAGGAGAGTTCATCCAGTATGACTGGATTTTGTTAATGAATTTGTCATTGTTTGGAGATGCATATGATTTGTTAGAGAAAAATCTGCTACCCCAATATACACAGAACAAAGTGAGAGAGGAAGAGCTTAGGTACTGCCTCAGATAGCATTAGATACCCTTTTATTAGCATGCAAATATCCAAGGTAAATAAATCACTAATGACTCATTCTTAATAGGAAGTATGGTTCATTTAAAAATGCAAACATGATTATTATTCCCAATAATTTTATAATGTGGGGTTTATGGGCTAAACTAAGAACATTGAAAAGAACTTGCCTGGGGAAGTTTCTCAGAAACTTGCCTCTAGAATAACAAGTCATTAATATCTATCAATCTATCTGAAGCTTGCCTAGCATTTGTGAGGCTCTGAATTGGATACTCCAGCAATGCAAAAAATAAACAAAAATCTGTATTGACTTGGGAGAGTGGTTAAGCTGGACAGAAAGTCAGAACTGTACCTTATTGTCAAAACCAGGAACCTTTTTGAACTTTTGAAGTTTTATGCTATATTTGCAAGTTTGAAGTTTTAAGTAATACTTAACTGAGTTTACTAGACAGCCATCAGGCCCTTTCTTCATAAAACTTAGGCTCCTACACATAACAAAAGTGAAACCAGGGTACTGAGATTTCTCTTCCCTGGAAGTTATTGGCAGGTATAGCCTTGATTGTGAAATCAGATGCTTTGCTTTTATTGCTTTAGCTCAAAGCCTGGAGACAAGACAGGGTAGTAATGATGGAGAGGGCAGTGATATGTTCTTAGAATAAATATTATGAAGAAGCAAATTCACGGCATCTTTCTAACACAGGTGGGGCTTATCTCTTAACCTTTTCACAGTAGTCTAATTCTAGATAGTCGTTGTCTTTAACTTGGCCAGGTTTGATTACTGGTGAAAATAATTTTTTAGACATTCTGGAGCTATCCTTTTTTCTTTCCTTTTGGAGACTTCATATACCATTACTCATCTTTCAAAAAGACTTTTTGGCATAATTTTGTACCTGTATGGTTCTTTGGGGAGGAGGTAGCTTTGATCTCGAGAGATTCATTCTCTCACCCATTTATTCATTTAATCAATATTTCTCTCAATGTTTGATAATGAAAATGTTCAAACATTCAGAAATGTTGAAAGAATTTTACAGTATATATCTACTCTCTCCACCCCACCTAGATTGCATTATCTTTCAACTGCTACTGATTAGTTTCTCCTACTGGTCTAGAAGTATATTTAATAAAGCTGTAAAAGGCAGAGTAAGGTCAGGGGAGGAGGAAGATTTTGATTTGGACCGAAGCATAATTTGTGAAGGGGTCATGTGACTTTGTTTTGGAAAGTTATGTTGGAGTCTCACTGTGGAGGACACTGAATTTCATGACAGGAAGTTTATATGTTCTTCCGTTTGTAGTTAGGAGCCATTGAAGGCATTTGAGAAAGAGGATGTCATGTGTTTTAGAAAGCTCATTCCAATGTCAGCATTAGGAGGATCTGAAGTCTGAGAGATGTTAGGAGGCTTTGCAAATGCAGCGGTTATGTTGTGAACAGAATGGGTTGCAGAGAGAAGATAAAGAACACAGGTGGGACTTCAGAACTGACTTGAGGTGTGGACCACTGGTGTCAGAACTTGGGCATCTGCGGTAATAGTGGGGTCTCTACGGTGTGGTCCCTATATAAAGAAGTCAGAAGAGGAGGAAGTTATAGACACTGTGGGATTCCAGGGATTGCTTGGAGTAAGAATATTGTCTTGAAATGCCGGATATCAGTGTCAAGACTGAACAAACAAAAGGAAAAAGCAATTAGTGCTCAGGTATGAGAATGTTTAGAAAGAGGGAAAGAAGGACAAGAACTGATTATATGGTGTTTTTGGAACAGAAAAAGTACAGGTGTTCAGTTATCAGTATTTTAATGACTCTTCTGTCGTCAGTGTTCAATTCTTCTTAATAACTTACAAAAAAAAATAACTTACAACAGTCACTAACAAAAAAACAAAACAAAACAAAACAAAACAACCTCCCTGCTAATAGAGTGGAATAAGTCTTTCCTCTCCTTTATAAGAGGTGCAGAAAAAAGCTGAGGAAGGGGGAAGGAAGAAAGTTAATATTTTTAATATAGGACTTTTAGAGTATGTAGTGCTTTATTCATGTAAACCACTTCCAAATAGGAATTCAGGTAATTTAATGAATTCGTCTTATCTTTTCACAAGACAATGACCACTCTATCTGGAATCTTAGCAGCCTAACTGATGGCATCCATATTTTCAAAATGAAAACCTCAGGTGTGACCCTTATTCCAGATGCACAATCACCAAGACTTTGTCCAAACAGTAAGTAACCTAAATTCCTCCTTCCCTTCCACTTTAATCCAAGAAGTGTGGTTGAAAAAAAAATTCAGCTCTGTAAACTCATTATAATTACCACTTGCAAGACAAGTGAGATTAGATTTATTTAGAATCTGTTGTGTTGCCAAGGATTGTTCCAAGATCTCAAGTATATGGTGAGGGCAGGGACTGTCTTTTGTTACTATGTAGTAGAAAAATATGTATGTATCATCTCATGAATCCCTCACCATCACAATGAAAGGCAGTTTGCTTCCACTCAGAATGCAAGTACTTTACCTAAACATACAGGGTTTTAAGTGGCAGAAAACACATTTGAAGTAGTGTGTGCACACTCTCAATCCTTCATACTGCCCAAAGGACTAACCTCTCTCAGAAATGCCAGGCCTGCATTGTCTTTCCAAATGCTTTCCAACTCTGTGCCAGGCACTGTTGGGCGTTTGCACGTGTGGTTTCCTTGCTGGGGCTACCCTGGTTTGGGAGATGGTTCAACAAGGAAGCCCAAAGCAAAATTGCATAATTACTTATTATGGGATGTCTGCCCTCTTGTCCTGTATTATTTTCACCCTATTTCTTAAACTCTGCCCAAAGGACTAACCTCCCTCAGAAATGCCAACCCCCTAAAAGTGACACGTTCATGAAAACTTCCTCCTTCTCTGTTTAATAAGTACTTCATTAATTTCCTTAAGCTCATACCTTCAATCCTCATTGTTTGAAGGGTAAAATGGAGAAAAATTAATTTCTGTTATTTGTATTTTCTTGCCAAACTCATGTCTTTCCCCCAGCATCCTGTGTGTGTGTGTGTGTGTGTGTGTGTGTGTGCATATCTAAGGTTGCTTCTTTTTATTTATTTTCCCTTCCATGTGAGGATTTTGGAAGGAGAGTGGGACAGGATGTGGGCCCATAGCAAGGTTACTTCTGTAGACTTTGGTAGACATAAGAATTGAGCTGTTTCTTCAATTCTTGTTTGATGAAGTTACAGGTTGCCAGTTGCATCGTGGGCAATGGCGTTTGTGGGATCATGAACCAATGGGGACTTAACGAGAGCAGGGTTTGTGGGTAGTGGGTTATAGAGATAAGCCTTGGAGCCCTATTATAGCACTTACCCAATCTTCCTGGAGTTACTGGGTTTTGTGCATACGTCTGCCTTCTTTTCTAGAATGAGGGCTCCTTGAAAGTAGGTGCTCTCTCTTTTTCATCCTCATAATTCTGGCAAAGTACTTCACCCTATAGGATATGTCCAGAGAATCTCTAATGAACGGAGTGCTGTTGGAGAAGACAAAGTTACTTTCATGGCGAAAAATGGAAGCGCCTGGTTATTTGAACGGACCAAGAGATGTTTTTGTTCAGTGCTGAGGGAGGATAGGAGGGTTGCAGGGAAAGACCTGGCTGGGCAAAAGCCCATTAGCTCCTAAGTCAGGCAGAAAGACATGAAGAAAGTCAAAGGCACATCTGGACTCTATGAGTTTTGCACTTGACACAAGGGAAAAATG
This sequence comes from Spermophilus citellus, assembly GCF_964194105.1. Lineage (NCBI taxonomy): Eukaryota > Metazoa > Chordata > Mammalia > Rodentia > Sciuridae > Spermophilus > Spermophilus citellus. The sequence goes on from NC_138184.1 coordinate 143,058,466, forward strand.
GCAGCCACAATCAGTTCTGAAAGTGAAGACTATTCCTGACCGAGTTTCTTGGTGAAGGATATTATTCTCAAGCAGCTAATCAACTGGAAATAATTTGTATCATGTTATTTTGTTTCTCCCCTTCCCCTTCTCAGTGTTGGATTATTTGTGGAATTTACTTGGCTTGGAAGACAGTGACCTTCTTGTGCCACTGTGACCCAGGACCTCCTGAACTGGCAGAAGGCAGTGCTTGCTGTGGCATCAGGAGTTCTTCCTCAGTTACCATAAACACGTACCTAAGTGTCAGGGCCTGAAGAATCTAGACTTTGTTTCAAAGGAAACTGGCTGGAAGCCACTGATTGAGAATTTGCTGACAGGGATTGGTTTTTAAAAATCTGTGCTCAAAATATATGTAATTGAACCAGTTTTGTGGCACAGACCCCAAAATAGCCTTTCTTAGGGACTTGGCTTTACATATACTGACCCAAGTGTATGGGTTCAAGGCCTCAGAGTGAGCTTTGGAGCTCGCTCTCTCATCAGGGTGGCCTGCACAAATCAACACTATGACTCACACCCTACAGCAGTTTTATCTGATCTTCTTGGCTGCTGTTTTAAATCATAGAAATTCCAAGCTGGGAGAGGATGTTGAGAATTATACTGCCCATCTAACCTCTTTACAAATTCAGGAACTGCAGTCCAGAGGGAGGAACAAATTGACTGACCCAAGGATACACCTGTTGACACAGTCACAGCTGGGACTTGAACTGGTGTGCGTGCAGGAATTGTGGCAGAGGGCTTTCTTGTGTGTCTCAGAACAATATGGAGGGCCTTAGTTCCCCTGCATGGTCTGACTTTATTTTCTCTTCTCTGTATATTTTATGGACCCCCTTAACATTTCGGGTTTTTTCAGTACACTTTTCATGTGGGATGTTAAAGCTCACTGATCAAAGACCAGTAGGAATACACTTGTAATGGCATAAAGTTAGTTTTCTTAGTTCCCTTGCAACAAAGGAGCTCCCAGACCCTGAGGTTTGGGGAGCTAGGAGGAGGCCTCCTCCAGGCATGGCCTTGCGCTATGGGAGTCAAGGGAGGAATCCATCGGGGGAATTGGCTGATGACAAGTTGCCTGGGAAGTTGGGCAACTAACTTTCTCAGAAGTCTCCGTTCAGGAGGTGGGAGGGACCCTCAAACCAATATCGTTGGTAAGAAAACAGCAGTAACTCAGAAGAAAGGATTGCCAGTCATTTTATAAGTGTGATCTTGATTGTGTAGAAATACTGCAGTTTTCTGCTAGGAGCATCTCAGTCTGATCAGGAGCAAGTCCAATTTGTACTTTCTTGGGGATCTTATTCTCTCTCTTTGTTTCTGTCTATCTGTCTCTCTCTCACTCGCTGTCTCACGCACACACAGACTCACCCAGATCCCATAGATGCTAATTAAACTCATGGCACAATCTAGTACTTGGAGATCTTGGTGGTACCATCATTCCCCCACCCCTAGTCTAAGTCAGATGGAAGTCAGGCAGATTCTTTGTTCTATTTCAGCTGTCCCTTTTCATCACTCACAGGGCTCTGCCTGTTCTCCCTTCTTGGTATTTTCCAACCTGCCCTGACCATCCTGTGGTATTGCCATTTCCCCACCTTCATTCAAGCTCCCATCATCTTTGTTGGGGATCACGATGAAGCCTGCTAACTTTCCAGCCCAGGCCTGTCCTTGCACTACGGCCATGATATTCTTATCAAAATGTCAAGCCCTTCAACCGTTCCTAGTCACTAAGGAAAAAGGTAAATTTCTTAGCACATCTTACAAGACGCTGCATGACCAGCCCTCCATTGACTCCTCTAGGTTCTATTCTGTTCCTTCTTCATTTCCTCCATGTGCTGTGTCCTGCCTCTGGATTGGTTACCTGTTGCTGCCTAACACTTTTTTAAAAGGCATAAATCCATTCCCCCACCTCTGCGAATCAGAGCAACAACACCAAATGAGGGGAATGGCGAGATTCACTTAGCTAGGCATTGAGACCAAGGTTGGAAACTTGCCTAGAGATTTACAGTAGTCCAAGCAAGAGTTGACAAGGACTGGATTAGTCTGAAGATGTAGGGATAGAGAGAAGCCGGTGGGGGTTTGAAAACCATATAGGAAATTCAGTGGGTGATTGCTGCGAGAAGCAGCAAAGGGTAAATAGACAAGTCAGGAATAAATCCTAAGTTCCTAGCTTTAGGATTTGAAAGCATACACCTATTTCCAACCTAGACAGAAAACAGAGAAGGAAGGATAAGTTCAGGGAAAAAGATAATACATTTGGTTTTTGAGTTCTTAATTATTTTTAATCTTTGTCAATACAATACATATATATAGGTGAAAATCTGAGTAATAGTTCTCATAATAAACCCATCCTTCATTTATCTCTGAGACTTCCTCCTATATTTTCACCTATTATAGTGCTTTTACCTGTCATTATATTTATCTCCAAATTCTGTTTTTGTTTTGTTTTTGTTTTTGGTACTAGAGATTGAACCCAGGGGCACATAACCACTGGGCCACATTCCCATCCCTTTTTTGTATTTTATTTATAGATAGAGTCTTACCAAGTTGCTTAGGGTCTTGCTAAGTTGCTGAGGCTGACTTTGAATCACAAGATCCTCCTGCCTCAGCCTCCTGAGCCACTTTCATTGTTGTTAGATGGAAAGTGAGCAAATGGTTTGCAGAGAATGCAAGCAGAACATAAAGGAAACAAACCAATTCACATTACAGAACAGCGAAAAGGAAACAGAACACAATCCTTTTAGTTAAAGTCATGACACAATCTAGTACTTGGAGATCTTGGTGGTACCACCATCTACCCACCCCAGTCGAAGTCATGCATGCAGCTTATCTCCAATTTCTAAGTAACCTGCCTAGTCCTGTTTTCTTGTTAGAAAATTGTACTTTTTGTTACTTTGAAGTGTTTTCTATTCAACTCCTATTCAACAAGGTGAGAACTTAGCACTTTTATGTACTTTATCTTCCAACTTACCCTGATTATAGAGTTTTCTTTCTTTCTTTCTTTCTTTTTTCTTTTTTTTTGCTAAGTCAATATCTAATGCTCAATATCTTTGCTCATGACTGAGCCAAGTAGCTTACTATAATTGCAATCCCTTTCTTGAACATTTTAATATACCCTTTTTACAATTGCCTTTTTTTGGATTTTTTTCCAAATGCTCTTTAAAAATGACATTCTGTTGTTTACTAAATGCAATGACTTCTCTGACCTCCTTAAGAATGTGTGTAATTTTCCCCCAAGTTATTCTGCTTGGTGCATTGCTGTTACTTCTGAGGGTTTTTTTTTTTTTCCCCATGTAGTTCCTTTTGCATTTTCTTCCCAGTTGGCAGTTTTCCTGTGGTTCCTTGCAATCTGTTTATGTAAGTGTGAGAAACTAAATTGCTGGTTGGAAGCTCCATTGTGTTGAAGGGACCTGTCAACAGTTAGTTGTTGGATTCCAATGCATTTCGTCAGAAGACCCCATGTCTGCATTTCTAGGATCCAGCCCTTGTAGGAAGGAATCCTGCATAGGGTGAGGAGGAGGTGTATGGTCCTGGTTGCCAAGTTAGCACTCCCTGTTCCAAGGCTGGGGGATGTTGGTGTGTAGATTTAGTTTTCAGTAGGGTTGCCTCTTCTTCACTATTTCTCACAGTTCCAGGTCCAGACTGTTTCTGGTTCAATTTTCTGAAGAATAAGTTTTCTATAGAATAAGTTGTTCCCCTGTTCTGTTAGCAGGAGGAGAGACCCTGAGGACCTGTCAGTGTTGAGGGACATCAGTTACCTCTGCTTCTGGCTTCAGGCTTCACTTAGCACTCTGCAGTGTCCAGTACTTTCCATTTTGAGCCTTTCCGCTGTTCTGCAATGTGAACTGGCTTGTGTTTCATTTACGTTCTGCTTGCATTCTCTGCAAACTATTTGTTCACTTTCCATCTAACAATAACGAAAGTTTGATCTGCCTCATTTACTCTTGTCTCTCCTGTTTTCTTGGGTCATGGACTTTATACCTTTTTTATTATTTTAAAATTTTTAGTCGTAGATGGACACAATACCTTTATTTTATTTATTTACGTGGTGCTGAGGATCGAATGCCGTGCTCCACGTGTGCGAGGCAAGCGCTCTACCATTGAGTCACAGCCCCTGTCCTGCTTTATACCTTTTAAAAATGTCTTTACTCTCATTTTAGGGAGGTTTCATGTGGGAAGAGAAATAAATAAGTGCATTTATTTCACCGTTTTAGCAGAAGGATTGGGTTCTGTTTCAAGGTGTTGAATTTAATAAACCCTCAGGACATCAGGTGGAAGTGTCATGCTGGCAATTAGATTGATGAACCTGAAGCTTTAAAGAAGAGCTGATCTGAGTGGTATCAGCAGACAGTCATAGTGGATGACCACCCTGGAGAGTGTGTGGGGGGTGAGATAAGCTGTGGATAGGGATGAAAACCTGGCTCCATAATTAAAGGCAAGGTAGACAAAGAGGAAACTATGAAAGAGAAAATTCTAGAAGACCCATGAAAGCACATATTACAGAAGACAAGTCAGTGATAGAGATATAATAGGGGCAATGGGAACATGTCAGAAAAGTCAATTATAGGCTGAAATGTTTGTTTTGAATTTGGAAATATGGAGATCATATTAATGATCAATAATTAGATTATAGCAAGATGTTATGGACAGTTGTTAGAAGGCAGCAAGAAACAGTGAAAGTATATATATTTTCTTCAGAAACTGCTGACAAAGCAATACTAGAAATTATTTCAGTGGCTTAAGAACCAAACAAACCAGTCCGTGGGTTTGTTCTCTTGTCTCCATCTTGGATAGCTGCATGTTAGATTTTAAAATCCTCAGTGAGGAGATTCAATAAGTGTATGCCCTTTGATTAGGCACATGTAGATATTTTGGTTGGTTTGGCTTTATAGTTCCTTTCCCATGCCAAACTATTCCTCATCATTCCCATATGAGTCTTAAGATTCTGCATATAGTAGTTGAAGTCGATACATTTGTGTATATGATGAAAAGTTCTAAGATGCTCTGTATTGCTGAAACCCATTTAATTTTACTTAATTCAGAATTTCCCAAACATTTTTCATTTATCTTGTTGTACTAGATTTCTATAAAGAACCTTGTGAGAAATCCTGGCTTACAACAAGGCCAAACATATCTTACTTAAGCAATCAGTCTCTCTTCCCTTTTCCAGTTTCTTGCTAACCACTCAAAAATTTCACTTAAATGCCTAACAGGAAACTTAAAGTAGAACTCTTGGGGCTTTGTATCTTCCCCCTCCATCCCAACTCTATCCATGGTGTCCCCAAATTCCATTAGTGGGCTTTACCATCCATGTATTAGTTTCCTAGAGCTGGTTTAACCAAAGACTACAATTTGGGCAACTTGAAACAATAGAAATTTCTTTCCTCATAATACTGGACTATGGAGAAGTCCATACATGATGTGTCAGCAAGTACACACACTCTGAAACCCTTAGGGGAAAACTCTTCCTGCTTCTTTTACCTTTTGGTGTTTAGCAGTGATCCCTGGCATTTCTTGGCTTGTGGATGCACCTCTCCAGACTCTGCCTGTGTTGTTATATGGCTGTTGTCTTCTTCTGTGCTACTCCATTTTTGTTGGTGTTCTCTGTATTTCTTGCTGCTTCTTATAAGGAAATGAATCATGTTGAATTGAAGTTCCACCCCACTCCAGTATCACCTCATCCTAACAACACAGTTTAACTCATAAACGATGCAGTCACTTTGCGAGGTGGGGGTCTAGATTTTTTTTTTTTTGCTATGACTTGAATGTCTCTCAAAAAATTCAAAGACTTAATCCCTAAATTCATGTGAATGATTTTTGGAGGTGGGGTCTTTGGAAGGTAGTTAGGGTTAGATGAAGTCATGAGCATGGGGGCTCCTGTGATGTCATTAAGGCTTTATAGAAGAAGAGTAGGAAAGGGGCTGTGGCTGTGGCTCAGTGGTAGAGCACCACATAAAAATAAATTAAAAAAATAAAATAAAGGTATTAAAAAAAAGAAGAGTAGGGGAGACCCAAGCCAACCTGCTCACTCTGTCTGACCGTGCTATGTCCTGTGCCATGTTGTGATGCAGCAAGAGGGCCCTTCCTAGATGTCTACCAGATGCTGGTGCCATGCCCTTGGACCTCCCAGCCTCCAGGGTCACCAATTAATTCCTGTTCATTATAAATAATCCAGTCTCTATAAATAATCCAGTCCAGGTGGACAAAGACAGTTGTCATCTCTGTTTTTCCTCTCAGTCATTATATCTTACCTACTAACCAATACTGCTGGGTCTGCCTTGAAAATGCAGCTGACCATTTCTCACCAGCTCCATTGCTACTCACTGGAGCAGCCCCACCCTCTTGCATCGCTCCTGAATCATTTCATTGGACTCCTAGTCAGTGCCCTACTTCCATTCTTATTCTTCTAACATCTCCCTGCCGGATAGCAGCCACTTTGATCACTTTATGAAGAGCATCAGACAATATTACTCTTTTGCTATAACTCTCCAGTCGTCTCCCATTGTTAATCCTTATGCAGACAGAGAAGCCTACAAGTTTGAGCACTGTCCCTCTCTCCCACCTTATCATGAGCACCCCCTCTTCCATTTGCTGTGCTCCCAATAGCCATCAGGCAAGCTTGTTTGCACCTGAAGGATTTCACACTTTCTTCAAGGCTGGTTCTTCCCATTCCCAGGCCATCTACTAGAAAAAGCATTTTCTGACCTTTGTTAGTCCAGATGCTCTTCTGAGAGTACACAGAGTAGGGTGCAGGATTTAGATGTTTCTCCAACATGTGTGTTGCAGGAATAAAAGTCACAGAGTATATGATACAGAATTGTTATTAAGATTGCACAAGAGCCAGGCTTGGTGGCACATACCTATAATCCCAGAAGCTCAGGAGGCTGAGGCAGGAGGATGGTGAGTTCAAAGCCAGTCTCAGCAAAAGTGAGGCCCTAAGCGAGAACCTGTCTCTAAATAAAAGATTTTTTAAAAAAGGCTGGGGATGTGACTCAGTGGTTGAGGGTCCCTGAGTTTAATTCCCTGGTACAAAAAAAAAAAAAAAAAAAAAAAAAAAAAAAAAAAAAAAAAACGATTGCATAGGGAAAGACTTTCCTGGTCAAATGTTGTTGGTTTGTGAAATACTGGGCTTTAAGTAGGACTTCTCAGAAACATAGTAGTTTAATTCTGTGGGGATATATATGTAGTAATTACAAAGTTACCTGACCCCAGTAGCACATTTTGGGAAATCCTGCTCTGGGGGCTATCGTTTGGTCTTGGGAGGCTGATTAGGACTGGCCATTGTAGGGAGGACAAAGTCATATCTTTTCCTTGCCCAGCACAAGTTTCAAGGCTGAGACCCCCTATAATATAAACAACAATAGATGAGCAAGAGAAGAGCATAGAAAATTTATTTAACAAAGTTTTAAGTGACAAAGGAACCTTCAGAAAATGATGACCCAGAGACCTGGGGAAAGCTGTTTATTTTTATGGATGGTCATGCAGAGGTATGACTGGAGGGCAGAAGGGTAGGATCTGATGGCAATAAATTGGGGGGCTGGGGGAGTCGGCAAGTCCTGTCCAGATCCCTTTGGGCTTCTCCATGTGGCATTCTTCTGGAACCAGTCTGGAAAGAAGGTCTTTGGCGACCTACTTTCAGGCAAAGTGAGTCAGGAAATTCTTTTCTGATCAGCTTTTAGGAGTGAAGGGTGGGAGACGGTCAGAGACCTTCCTGCACCAATTCTGTTGGCTTAGGGTAGTCAGTGTGCCCAGGTGCCATATTTTAAGATGCCACCTTCTGAGCCCTGAGCCTTAATTCTTTGCTCTACCACTTACTACTTATATGAACTTGGATAATTAATGTACATTCTCCTAGGATCAGTTTCCTAAAATCTACAGAATGGGATGATTATGGTGCCTACCTGGTAAGGGTTAGAAATTAAACAGGGAAAGCAATTAGCACAGTTCTTTGTCCATGTTCAGTAATTGGTAGTTATTACTGGTGTTATTATTGTGATGATATCTTTGATCATGATCTTTTTTTTTCTAGTACTGAGGATTGAACTCAGGGGCACTCAACCACTGAGCCACATCCCCAGCCCGAATTTGGTATTTTATTTAGAAATAGAGTCTCACTGAGTTGCTTAGGGCCTCGTTAAGTTACTGAGGCTGACTTTGAACTCATGATCCTCCTGCCTCAGCCTCCCAAGCCACTGGGATTACAGGTGTAAGCCACTGTACCTGGCATGAGAATGATCTTTTAAGCTCAAAACTGTCACTAACATATTGAACTATGTCTGCTTTCACTTATCATCACTCTCATTCATTTCCTCTGGATTGTGTGAGATGTCGAGGCCAAGCTCTTTACAGTAGTGCCAGGTCACATGATTTTCTTGTCTTCTTGGTTCTTCTCATTCTCTGCCTGCCAGATAACTCTGGTTTGTCTCCTGTGCCCACAAGCCCAAGGATACTGCTGCAGAGATAGTGACACTAATTCATTAGAGAGATTAGGCACCACGGTCTCATGCCAGAGGTGTGGCCTGTGAGGAGCAGATAGGCCTGTAAGTGTCAGCGCAGTCCACCTTGTGTGTCACGGACATGTCCTCTCTGGGAAGAGTGCTTCAAATATCAATTTTAGAAATTAAAATGATGTCTTCAGGAAGATGAATAGTGGGTCCCTCAGAATAAAAGTCTTCTTTTACCATTTGTTTGTATGGAAATTCTTTTTCACAAAATAGCTGGAGTTGGGATTTGGGCTGGCATTTAATTCAGGGTTACACAATAGCCCTTTATTGCCGAATTCAAATGATTTGGATGCGCTTGAATAATCTTGAGAGGGGAACTGCATCTTTTTTAAAATAGAAGAACTACTTTTGTGTGTCTTTTATTACAGAATGCATGGAAGTGTCTATTACTAGTTGGCTTATTTTTTTAATATTTTATCATGTGGGATCTAAAGCAGTTAAAAATGTAAGGAAAATCAAATAACTATTTTAATTGTAGCTATAATGTTTATTGCATGAAACATCATTACTCTCTTGATTAGAGTAGTCTATAGTCTAAATTGGAGATGAAGATAAAGGGGGAGAACAGAAGCTGGTTAAAATGTTTGCCCTTGGTTTCTTTGTCCTTGACCTGTAGTTTCTTATTATTTTTTCACTGATAGAACGCACAGTTTCCAGTGACTTACTCAGGCTTCTTTTTGAGGCCTTCATATCTGGTATTTTACCTTTGCTTCACGCATAGAGGATAACTGGGCAGGACTTTTCCTGTGTCCCTTCTGGCCATCCCAGTTGGGATCCTAGTGTGAGCTAACGGAAAGTAGAATGCAGCTCATTTTACAAATAATGCACATGAAGCCAATATATGCAGGCAGGTGTTTAACAGCTGGATCTCTGGGGGGGAAAGCCCTGACACATGATGTTTGCTGATTTCTGAGATGTAAATACTGCCATCATCATAGATGTTGATCTACCAACATTGCTTCTGGATGCAGTGTTGAACAAGGATGTGCAGAAGCAAACTGTAATATAAGCAAACTTATTTGTAACTCTATGCCAATCAGATGCAAACACCATGACTCCAGATCATAGGTCATGCTAAAATGTATAAAGATTACTAGAAAATGATGAGTTTTTCAAGTACTTTTATTAAACCCACATTTAAAAATACAACTCATTCCAGGATAAGTCTTTATGTTTTAATATTTAACAATGGTTGTATTGACTAATTGGTTTGCAATGTTCCTGAAACTTTTGCAGGCCCCTCTTCTTAGGCTGGCTGTAGCACACTGAGTATGACTCAGACAAGTTGCTCTCTTGCCAGGGTGCACAAATGCATTATAGTACTGAACCTGGATTATTATAGCGTTGTTTCTAGAAATCAAACTTCTCTAGAAAAGTCTACCTGTTTCTTGTTTCTAGAGAAGTTTGATTTTTAGAGGGATTACTATAGGCTTCTATTCTTCAATAAGTCAGTAAGAGTCAGAATATTTGGATAACCAAAGGAGGGACAATGGAAATAAGATTAGGTTGAGTGCCATAAATGAATCCTGGCTTTGAGAGGTGGCCCAGCCACTCTCCAGTGATGTCAACTTGATTAAGTCAGCTACTCCTCTGGCTTTACTTTTCTAGTCCATCATTTGAAGGAATTGGACCACATGAACATTATTGTCTCATCAGGCCTAAAATAGTGTGGTTCATTACTTAGACCCATCAATTCAACAAAAATATTTATTCAGTGTCACTTATGTGCGTATTTGTTATGAACTCTAGGCAGAATTAAATACAAGTATACTATTAATTATTAATGTAGCAGCATCTCACCTTTATGAGGAGCCTTCTAATTTCCCAAAGAAGAAACATGATTTGAGTCTTTGAGGTTCTGTGGCTTTCGGAGATCAGGACACATCTTAACAGAATGTTGGAGAAAGAGCAACCTGTTCTAGAAGAGCAAACAGAACCTTATTCCTAGGAAACCCAAGAGGTCATAACCAGGTAGTAAAAAGTAATAGGGAACAAGCACATTTTTGCCATGTCTATCAGTTGCTTCACTTTAAGATAAAGCAAAAAATCAGAAAAACAACTTTTTTTTAGTTATAAGAGTAATTATTATAGAAAACTTATTTAATACTTGAAACTATTAAATAAGGAGAAAATACCACAAATCTAACCTAGTGTTCTTCTTTTCTTTACCTAATAGTTGATCATATTTTCTAAAGCAATCCCAGTAGAGTCATTTTAATTGCTGTGTATATAATTCCATCCTTTTGTGTATAGTAACTTACTTGTCTCATGTCTTATTGCTGAAAGTTTAACTTGTTGACAGTTTGTATTTTTCTGAAGAGCTCTGGGTTAAATAGCTTGGTTAAATATTTAAAAATTGCATATTGGATACATGGTTTCCATGGTTTCCAACTAACATTTGAGATTTAATAAGATCATTTTAGCACGTCAGATACTTTCAGACTTTATTGGATTCTGCTGGTATGGCTGGAGTTCACCTAGATTTTATTCTGTTTCTAAATATTTTTTAAGAGGACCATTTGGACTGAATCCTTGAAGATAATGGACTTGAACTGGAAGTAGCCACAATGTTTTCCTATTATTTCAAGCCGAGATGATGATGTATATGGTTAATACATTTTTTCTATCACTATTTGTGGGAGATAGCCTATTGTGTATAGGGTTTGTTAGTTTAGAAAGTGCTCAAGAAATGTTTAATAAAGAAAAATATTCAGGCTAACTAGGGTAAGCAAAAGCATTAGAGAAGGGTATGTTTTTTTTTTAAAAAACACTCTACTATTCATAATAGCATTCATTTTCATTAGGAGAGATAACAGGTACGTACCATTGAGGAATTGTGACTGTTATGTGAGAACCATGAAATGAAGTATGTTGTTGCTTTAATTCACCTACATGGGAAATTATGACTCAAATAACTATTTGATTAAATGTTAATGAGACCTACTAAATTGACCTAACTCTTACTTTTATGTATTTGATATACGTCAATTAAAACAAGACCGGTTTTACCTCTATCATATTTTGGCATCTTTGAGTCAACCTCTGCTTGCTAGGGAAGCTCTGCTGTGACTACTGTGGTTATTTAATTATTAATAATTTCCATTACAGGGGACTGGAGGTTTACAGCTAGAAGACTGAGAATAGATGGCAGGATTGGTTTCTTGTTTCTGCCCCCAGGAAAAATACCTCTTACTGGAAGAGATGTTTTCCATTATTTTTTAGCATCATACTCCGCCACCATCAGAATAGGATAGTGGATTTCAGGCATTTAGTAGCTATCCTATTAAAATATCAGTGTAACAAGTTCACATATTTTTAAAAATGTCTTAACCGTGCCATAGTGGTCATTACCCTTGAGCTCCTTGCAAACTTAATTTCAATTTCTAAATTCATTTTGTTCCTTATTATAGTCAGTAAGATGCAAAAACATTTATTTTCACTCCATACCATATTGGGTTGGACTTATTTACATTAAGTGTGGGGAATTCTATTAGGTTAACCCTGAGAGACATGACAAGGGTCGTATATTCAATCAAGTTATGATTATAAACTTTTGTGTTGATGGGAAAATGTGGCTGAAAAGCATTTTAAATTTGCAACAACTAGTATTTTCATATTATGCCAAATTGGGTTGTGTTAAGCATGTGGTTAATAGATTTTTTACACATTTTGTATTTTTGAGATGTTCTAAATGGCTTGGCATTTTAAAGCACTGAACAATCAAAAGCAGCCATTGTATTTGCATAATTGTATATTTCATTTTGCATCCAGAAAGCTGAGTGAATGGAGTATTTATTCATTTAAAATACTTTACTTAGAATTTAGAGCTAAGGATTTGGATCATACTTAAATAGCAGCAGGGTAATGTGATGGTGCTGGAGTAGCTATCACAATACACTCAGCAGGGTTGGGATTAGGATGGGACAAGAGGGTAATCTGCCTCTGGTGGAAAGATGAAGAGTATCAGAAAAACTCAGTAATCAAGATAAATAGTTATAAATATAAATATTTAAATATATAAATATAAATATTACTGCAATATTTGAAAACAATCCATATAAGGCCAAAAAAAAATCCATGACAGAAAAAAATAAGCCAAAATTCTAGATAAAGATGTTTTCTGACCCTGCTTCTATACCTCACTTCCTTCTCCCCCATCCTGGCCCTGACCTAGGTCAAGTCCTGGTTTCTGTACTTTCATGTCTCTGCATGAGATACTTAATTGAGTCAATTTTCCATATCTAAAATTGGCAATAATAATTCTGGATTTCTGCTGGGCATGGTGGTACATGCCTTTAATCCCAGTGGTTCAAGAGTCTGAGCCAGGAGGATCACAAATTTAAGGCCAGCTTTAGCAACTCAGCAAATTAGTGAGACCCTGTCTCAAGAAAAGGAAAAAAAAAGGAGGGGGGTGTTTCTGGGAATGTGGCTTAGTTGTTAAGAACCCCTGGGTTCAATCTCTAGTACCAAATAAATAAATAAATAATCCTGGATTTCCTGGTGGAGTTATTAGGAAATTCAATCAGCTAAAAATACAAGGGAAAGCCCATTATAAACATGATTTACATGTTTATGTATGAGTTTAAGTATATATACCATGATAGCTAGCCTAGGTGAGTACTCTAAGCTAATATCAGATTTGAAGGTCCTTGGCAAGCTGTGTGACTAATACATTTGGGAGCCTGACTTCTTGAGTTTGTATATCAAGTAACAAAAGGGAAGACACTTGGATGTAATGGCAGAGCCCTCCCTCTCTTACGTTTTGTGTTCTTGGATACAAAACTCAAGGATTCATTGAGATGGAGAAGACAACCAGAAATCCATTGCTTATTTTACTTTTCCTGCAAAGCTCATCTGAACAGCCAAAGTTTGGGCTTTGCTCAGCTGTCCCACGCACTAGTGAAATTCCGTATTTTGTCCCACCTCTCTGAGTTCCACCCACCTTTTGTTCATGTTAATTTTGATAAGATGTCACCTGTGCCTGCAATCCTTTTCCCTTCTGATGTAGCATACCATGCTCTATCCCTGTTTGGTGACAGTTATGAAACCCGTGTCTTCATGCTTTAGCCGATTTTCCCTTGAACTTATTTCCACACCACATTTTAAAAAATGTAAATTGTCCTCCAGTTACACTGTAAATCCCTTGAAGGATTCCCCTGTAAATGGCCAGGGCAGGATGGGCAGGGACTGGGCCTGTCTTATTCATGGTGATGTCCAAGTTGCTCAGCCTACCATCTTTCTACACAATGGCATTTTCTTTTTACGTGAATAAATGAATTGTCTTGCATGTTAAAAGTCTAGGTAAATATTTACTCTCTGGATTCACTTGTGGAATGTAACTGTTTTCATTCATCCTAGACCCCTGAAGGACCGGGTTGCACCATGTGGAAGGTGATTGTTTTGTTGGCCCTGCTTACATTCAGCCCTTGTGATGGGCTGTTTCGCTCCTTGTACCAGCGTGCCCAGGTTTTCCAGCCTCCTAGGGGAGATACAGGACAGCCATTATTTCTTACCCCTTATATTGAATCTGGGAAGATCAAGGAAGGTGAGTTTAAATCAGCAAACCACTGGTATACTTTGAACAGTCTGGGAGGTTTTTTTCCCTTTCTTTTTAAACAATTATCCCACAGGACATAAAACACATTCCAATATCTTTACTTGTTTTATGTCAAATATTAGTGACTTGATGCTGTATATTGTCTTAATTTTTAGCTAAAATGAGAGTTAGAACTGGATTATTTATATATTTATTATTTATATTTATTAGTGGCAGCATTTGCATTTCTAAAACTAGCGGGTGCCTGACCCCCAATGGGCCCTTGACAAGGCTGCTGTTAACGTTAAAACTTACTACCTGGGGGCTGGGATTGTGGTTCAGCAGTGGAGCGCTCGCCTAGCATGGGCAGGACCCAGGTTCGATCCTCAGCACCACATAAAAAAAAAGTAAAGGCATTGTGTTGTGTCCATCTACACCTAAAAAATAAATATTAAAAAAAAACTTATTACCTGTCCATCAAGCATTCTGCCTAAACTCAGCAACCCAGAGAGGTCTTCCTACTTTGTACATATGAAAACTAAAGCAGAAGGAGCTCCAGTGACTTACCAGAGTTCACATAGACACTGGGTAACCGAGGTGTCACCTCCATTCCCTCCACTTGACTGTGCCCTGTCACCTGGCAAGTGACCCACCCAGACTAGACCTTGGTTTCCTCGTTAATAAGATGGAGATTTAATAACTCTCCCAACTTGCAGGGATGTTATGAGAATTCAATGAGAAAAAGCACCTGAAAATTCTTTGATCTTATAAATTGCCCTCTAAACACTAATGTTTGCGAATGGATTTATTTTATAGATCGTGGCTTTTTCTAGTATTATTGTTAATAAAAAGAAAGATGTCATTTGATGTTATCAGAGACTAAAGTTGATGACCCACATCTCCCCTTATGTTTTCTTTGTACTCAGGTAAATCAAGGTATAGATGAGTGATTTAATCTCAGTAGATTCCTGAACTCTGAAGTAGCTTACAAGCAGCTATTTTGAGGAGCTACTTGTAAGGAGAAGCAGAGAGATGGGGTGTTGGTCAGTGGAAGCAATGGGGTCAAGGAAGCTTCTTGAAGAGGGCAGGGATAATATGCACAAATGAGGAGAGCAGGAGCTGGGCGGGGGGAATGAGGAATCCCTTGGTGGAGACTGTGGTTAAGTAACGGAGACCTTGGTGGAACATGCTCATCCCTAGTCTCAGGGGCTAAGGCTGAGTCTCCTCCTGTGCTGGTAGATGGAATGGGAATGGATGGTCCTGGAAAGTTTAGGAAAACTGTTAAAGGTTGAAAACAAATCTGAGTATTCTATAAGGAAGTTTAAAAGGAAACAATTTTCTTTTCACTTGAAATGTTTTCAGCCAATAGGATGTCATCATTTTTTGTTTTAAAATCCAGATGTTCTCATATTTTAAGGGTTGAAGTTCTGCTTATGTGTCCTTTTCTGAAATACACATTGGCTCCAGGTTTCACCATCTCTTTCCTAAGGAAAGGTGGAAAAACTTTGACAATGTATTCAGTATATTTCTAAAAAGGACTCATTTTCACCTGATGTAGAAAAGCTACAAGATTGTTGCCTGAGGCTGATTCCTTAGGAAGTGTGTGAGGAGGCATTGAATCATTCACCCAAGCCCAAAATTGGATCACATACCTATACTTCAGCTCCCTTCATTACTGGACACTGATGACTTAGGCTACATTCACTAATGATAAATCAAAGCAAACCACTTAAGAGGAATCGGGGGCTAGAGTTGTAGCTCAGCAGTAAAGAGCTTGCCCAGCACGTGTGAGGCACTGGGTTTGATTCTCAGCACCACATAAAAAACATAAATAAAATAAAGCTATTGTGTCCATCTACACTAAATATATATAAAAAAGGATTTGAATAACCATGATAATCAATTTAGTAGGATTTCTTCCAATCCACACATGGGGAAATTGAGACTCAAATACCTGACCTGATTTACTCAAGGGGATACAGGTAATAGAGATGGGCTAGAATAGATGATGTAATGCCCAAATCTTCTGATTTCTGCTGTGTTTTGCCTGTTGTAGTTATTTTCCTTTGTTTAAAAGCTTGGGGTTTTCTAAAGTGATCAGATGTGCACACATGACATAATTAAGGCACTGTACACTGAAGCATCACATCTGAATTAGGTGTGCTGGAAAATTGAAGAAGGAAGCTGTTGGTGGACATAATCTAGGGAGAAAATGATAATGGTAGCTATATTAGTAAAAATAATAATTAATATTTAGTCATTATATCCCCAGTACCTAGCATAGTACCTGTATGTCATAAGCACTTAGTACATATTTGCAAATTGGAAAACATTTTTTTTTTTTTTGTCCTGGGGATTGAACTCAGGGGCATTCAGCCACTGAGCCACATCCCCAGCCCTATTTTGTATTATATTTAGAGACAGGGTCTCACTGAGTTGCTGAACGCCTCACTTTTGCTGAGGCTGCCTTTGAACTCACCATCCTCCTGCCTCATCCTCCCAAGAGGCTGGGATTACAGGTGAGTGCCACCGTGCCTGGCCACAAATTTAAATTTGAGTCCCAGCCACATGTCAGGCATTGTTTTCTACATCCATTAGCTTATTTAGTCCTTGGAGCAATATTAATGAAGAATGTGAGCTGGGTGCTGGGTGCGGTGGAGCAGGCCTATGATCCCAGCAGTTTGGGAGCCTGAGGCAGGAGGATCACGAGTTCAAAGCCAGCCTCAGCAAAAGTGAGGAGCTAAGCAACTCAGTGAGTCCCTGTCTCTAAATATAATACAAAATATGGCTGGGGATGTGGCTCAGTGGTTGAGTGCCCCTGAGTTCAATCCTGGGTCCAAAAAAATAAAAAGAATGCATAATTATTGTTACCATTTTGTAGATGAGAAAAATGAGTCTCAGAGAAATGAAGTATCCTATCCAGAGCTATAAAGCTCTTTAGTGGCAGAACCAGAATTAGAACCTGTGCCTGCCAACCCCAGAACCCCATGCTGTGAAACCCTGTGCTGCATGATCAGCTCCAGACTTGAGGGTATGTATGAAAATTTGAGTAAATAGTGAAAGGTCTGTGCCCCCTGAATGAGGAAGACAGCTTAAACAAAGGCATTCAATGAAAGTGACCTTGGTGTGTCTGTGTCATAAATCTGGTAGAACCAAGTGAAAACAATATCGAGTTGTCCACATCTCTCCTGTTCCTGATTTTCTTGCCTATGAGCCCTCCTCAGTTCTGGGTACGAGCAGTAGAGGAGAAAGAATCCAGGGGGTATAGTTTGGTCTTCTGTCCTTCTGCACCAACCCTGGTAGATCTTCACCCTATGAGTGACAACGTTTAAGACACTGAATCTGTACGAAATGTCACTTTCTAAAGTTATGTTATGCAGTCAAAATCTTTGCATGGAATTTTAAGTGGCTGATCCAAAAGCTGGTACATCTGGGTATTCAGATGCAGCCCTGACAACATAATTAAGGATAATTTTATTCATCCGCTTTGCTGAAAGTTCAGGAAGCTCTGGACAGATGGTCAGATCACTCCCCTAAATCCCTTTTGTTTATTGAGTTTGTGAGAACCCTAGGAACATGAGTCTTGGTATCACAACTGAGCATTTTTGAGATAAACAGTAGTTCACAAAAAGACAAGGGAAATTTTTATTTTTTTAATCCCCAATTAGCTGGCTTAGTTTTATGTAATTGTAATTGCATGTTTACTTTCTCTGCAGCTAGAATAAATCCTTGTTCTCTGAAACAAGATGAATGCAGAAGACAGATTTTAGCATGTTTACAAACAGGGCGTCTCCCAAACTCTAAAGGGTATTTTGCTCTTGGGTCCTCTTACTCCTTATGGGCTGGTCACATTTCGTCTAGGAGGTGATGAGTGTTGGTGAACAGGACATGTTTCCTGATTAGCTGGATCCAGCCTGCCTTGGCCACACTCCGATCTTCCTTAAGTGTTAATATCACAAACACAGTGACAGCAGTAAATACCAATGAGGAAGTGAAATCACTTCAAAGAAAACCTCTTCCTTTTTGAAAAACTGTTTTAAAACATTTGTATGGTGAGTCATGGTGCCAAAAAGATAAAAACTCCTCCATCTTGGTAGGTTGTTTTCCACATTCCATTAATAGACTCTGGAAGGATGAACGGGACCTTTGAAAATACAAAAATTCCCATTGGTTGAAAGAAATTTTAATTGTTTTACTGTGATTTGATGAACAGGAATTTAAGATGTGAAAGGGGCCAAACACATCTTTATAGACTACAGGGAAGGCTTCTAAGTGTCTTCAAATACTAATGAAGTTGTCTTTCATTAGATTTTTTTTTTAATCAGGAATTGAACTCAAGGGCACTTAACCACTGAACTACATCCCCAGCCTTTTAAAAAATTTTATTTAGCGACAAGAGTCTCACTGAGTTGCTTAGGGCCTGCTGAGTTGCTGAGGCTGGCTTTGAACTCACGATTCTCCTGCCTAAGCCTCCTGAGCTACTGGGATTACAGGGGTGGAAGGAAACTAATCCTAGTATGGTGTCACGCGGCCTGGTATAGTTCATGCATTTATTTTCTCATTCATCCACCTACTCATTAATGTGCATTCATTAAGAATTATTTATTCAGTGTCTTAAGTTGTGAATCAGGATGCTAAATCCCAGGGGATATGAAGAGAAATAGAAAGAATTTCCTGCTTTCTGGCAGTTTGGAATGGAGGAGGGAAACCATGGAATGGACCTAAGGACAAAGTAGCAAGAGAGCAACTTTGGTGTTCCCAGGAGGGGAGGGAGGGGTGAGTCTCTGAACCTTCCCTGAGCAGGCCAGTGGACCCTGTGCTGTGCTGGCCTCAAGACAGATTGATTCAATCATCTCTCGCCCATATTCCATTCCCTCCAGCTCTTTTCCATTATATATTTTCTATTTTTCTCATTATACTTTGACCCTTCTCATTTTTCTCTGTCTTCTTTCTCAAATCCCCTCCTGACTATTTGCCTCTCTCTGGTCCACATCTCACCCATTTCCAAATGTTCAATTTTTATGTCTTTGTTCTCTTCCTCTCTCTCTTTTTTGGGTTGGGGGAGAGGTGTCTCTGTTTGACTTTGAGATTAATAGTTTTGCTAAAAATATTTCAAAAGCATTTTAAAGGCTGTCCAACCCTGGAGGGTGAGCTTTCTTTGGAGTAATTGAGAGTAGAAGCAGTGGAGAGGAGGTAATGACAGCTGGGGGGAAGATTAGAGGGGTCGAGGGAGGGCCAGCAAATACCTGGTTCCCAGAAATCTCTTTCTCCTACAGCTCTTCTCTACCCCCAACACCAGTTTTTCTTTTCTTTTCTTTTTCTTTTCTTTTTTTTTTTCTGGAGGGGTAGGTCTCATCGAGAAGAGAATGGTGTGAAACATAGAGTTTGGGAGAATTGGGCTGATCTAGGAAAAGGCAGGTCTTCCAGACTTCTAGATGTCATTTTGGGATGGTCCATGGGCTAGTGACACCCAGCCTTTATTGAACAGAACTTTCTTTGTGTCCAGCTCCCTGCTAGGCACGTTTGTAAGTACATTTTTCTTTTCTTTAATATTTATTTTTTTAGTTGTAATTGAACACAATACCTTTATTTCACTTATTTATTTTTATGTGGTGCTGAGGATCCAACCCAGGGTCTCACACGTGCGAGGCGAGCGCTCTACTGCTGAGCCACAAACCCAGCCCCCGTAAATGCAAATTTTCCATCAAATGCTCACAGAAAGCCATGGAATGCTTATCCACATTTTGCATCAAAGAAAAAAGGTTCCAAGATGAAGTAGCTTGCTGAGGGGCCTAGTGAGGACACAAACCCCAGGGGTGGCCAACTTGGAAACCTATCCTCCTCTTCTGTGCCAGCCCAGCACGACCCTCAGGCAACTGCCCCTGAAGACTTCCCTTATCCCCACCGTGACCTCTGCTCCCAGGTTCTCCTGTTCATCAGCAGATGTATTTCACAGATGATGGCTGTGCCCGCTGCAAGCCGGCTCCTCCCCACAGGTTTTGCACATGGGGAGTCTTGTATTCCTGTACCATCTGGAGCCCATCTTTCATAAAGGAGGAGCTGAAGCACAGCAAGGTTAAATGGCTGCTCCAGGGGTCACAAAACTGGCCCATTAGTAGTGCTAGAAACAGCAAAATACTAGGGAAAAAGAACTGTGTGTGCAAGACGAGTTTCCTCTTTGGGAGGCGTGCTCATTGTAAAAGAGGAGCTTGTGGTCTCAGAGCCACTTGTGCTGGTGAAAGGTCAACAACTGCTCTGGGGCTCAGGGCTCTGATTTGTAGTACCCATTCCATTGGGTGTAAATATTCTCACCAGGGCATTGATGTGGCTGAATGTGGGGATCAGCACTCAGCATTCCAGAGCCTGTGGGTTCTAGTCCACCACCAAAGCCATCTTTAGTTGGTGGCATGTAAAGCTTCCTTAGTTCCTAACCAGCCTCTAACTTTGTATGTGTCAGATATAAATAGCCTTTCTTGAGGCATAGACTTTTATTGGACATATTCTTTGTCTTGTCTCAGACTTAAGTAGCTTTTCTGGAGTAGTTAATCTTTATTGCACATCGCCACTGAAGGACTCTCATCTTCCACTCAGACATCCCTTTCTGCTTCCTCCTTCCACACCCTGATACCCACTTTCTGTTCCTTCTCCATGCCCTTCCTAATCACTGCTTCCCCTCTGCTCCCTGCTGCTTACACCTACTCACTAACTAATTGAGCAGCCCTGTAGTAGGTTGTGGGAAGGAACAAACCCTGCAGTTAAGTCTAAATCCCAGCTACACTGACTGTGTGACTTCAGGCAAGTTATTTAACCTCTCGGTGCTTCATCTTTCTTATCTGTAAAACTCCCATATAATGTAAGGCCCTTAGTATCACTGCCTTAGAAGTGTTAACTCCTCCAAGTATTTACTCCTGGGTGTCCTCAGCTGTCTGAGCTTCCTTCCCTCTTTCCCCGTTTCTGTCCTTGTCTGTTTGCTTGGTACTAAAGCCCGGAACTCTGCCTTCTACAACTGCCCCATTGTCCTATTTGGCTCTCTCTGAGTAGCCATAGGTCACCACCAGGCTCCCTGCCTGCCTCTTCCCTCCAGCTCCAACTACCCCTGGTCCTGTAGGCCTCTATCTGCTCCCTTGAATGGACATGGCAGATCTTTGCCTTCATGAGAACCAGAGTGTGGAGAACATAGGGCTCCCAGGACCCAGACCTTTGTGACCACATTGTTTTTCTTGTATATGACTCTTTGGGGTCAGGTAGCTTTATCCTGCTCCTCTCCATGTGGCCCAGTGTGAACACCTTAATTTACTCGCGATGTGATAATAGCTGGTTTTCTTTTCCCTCCTTCTTATACAACTCAAAATATTCACCCCCCCCCCCCCAAAAAAAAGGGGTTTGAAAATTTCACTTGCTCCTGGCTAAATTGTGTATGTGGAATATGTGGGATGGGTGGAGGAAGCTGGCATTGGCTGAGTTAAGTACCTGTATGCTAAATCCTTTGTGACTTCTCTGTTCACTTCATCCCCAATCTAGTACCTGGGTAGGTGAAGACTCGCCAAGACTGAGATAGCTCACCTTGTATATTTTTCTCTAATCTTCGGGTAAATTTTCTTTTTCCCCACTAGGAAGAAAACTGAGTTCGGTCACTGCTTTTCTAGGACTGAACATACACAGTTACTCTGGCTACCTCACTGTGAATAAGACCTACAACAGCAACCTCTTCTTCTGGTTCTTCCCAGCTCAGGTAGGTCTGTGAAGGTAGCCACCAGAAGGAACATAATGCTCAGGAGCTACCTGGGCACCATGGGCAACTCAGAAGACTGAAAGAGGAGGTTTGCAGGTTAGAGGCCAGCCTTAGCAATTTAGGGAGGGTCTGTCTCAAAAAAAAAAAAAAAAAAAGAAAAAAAGAAAAAAAAAAGAAAGAAAAGAAAAGAAAAAGAAAAAAGAAAAAAGAAAGAAATTACAAGGGCTGGGGATGTACCTCAGTGGAAAAGCACCCCTGAGTTTAATCTCCAGTACCATTACAAAAACAAATCAAAACAAACAAGCAAAGCTGGCTGTGCTGCTCACTGGAGAGTGGAAACATTAGCTTGCAGATCCATGGGGTTTATTTTTAAAAAATCTTTTTACATTTGTTTTTCCAAAAATAAGTGGAAGCAACTCTGTATGGCATTCCTGTTTATGGGCAGGAAACAAATGCTTGTGGAGGTGGAGGAAGTTCCACTTCTGAATTTCTTGTAGCCTTATTTGGAACATTAATATTACCACCTTCTTCTGCCACAGTCTTCTTCATATGCTTTTGTTATTATATTTTTCATAAAAATATTTGAGGTTGAGATGGGCATTCAAGATCCCAAGGAGGATAAGGAATGAGAAATTACCAAAATTAGCAGGAAACTCATGTCTAAGCATATATAAATTTAATCTATCATGACCACCCTTGCCTATGGGCTGGTTGGGTTACTCACCTCTCAAGTCCCTATAGACACAGATGGAAACATCTTTGTCATTCACCAGTACCATTTAGTGCAATTTTAATTCATAATATTCTTCTTCATGAACAAGGCACTTTTTTAACTTAGGGGTGTCATTGGAAGTGTTGTTATAGGCATTTAAATGCATAAACAAAATTTTTTAGCCCAACACAGACTAATTTTCTATTTTTATTTTCCAAATTGGATTTGCTTTAGAAGCCAGAGAAATCAAATAAAAAGCTATCCCTATGGAGGGTGGTGTTCATATTTGCATATAATTTGCATATAACAATGTTGCATATACATAATAATAATGTAAATTGCTTAATCCAGGGTCATTTGAAGTTAAATTGTTTTCAGCAGTACTGTCAGGTTATATTTTCATGACTTCATTTTTGCTTTCCTAACTATGTGAACTTTGGTGTAATTCATCCAAACTAGTCTATTGTGGGGTGGGGTGGGAATAGGTTATGTGAAAAACGTGAGAATTTTAGATGGTCTTTGGGCTCAGAGTAGTCATCAAATTGCCACCTTCTCTGGAAGACTTTCCTGGATCCTAGATAGAATTTATTTCTTCCTTGGTCTTACTGTAGAGTGAGGCAAGGAAGGTGCCTAGTGCATAAAATTTAAGGATACCCTTTCAGGGTGGAACCAGACCAAGGTCAGCCCCTAGCAGGAGTGCCTTCCAGTCTCCTGCAGGTGCTGCCCTCTGGTGGAACCCAGTTTCCTCTGCTGCCTCCATGAAAGTAGGGGAGTTGGTGGTGCCATCTACAAACCTATACCAGGCACAGAGCCTCAGGGAGATGGGTGGGAAGTGGACCTTCAGAAGCTAACATGGAAGTAACCAGTGCAGCTGTCATAAGGAGGCTAGAAATCAGGACCTAGAAATATGATCTCATTCTAACAGGTGGGAATTTTTTTTTGTTGTATTTTTTCAATTTTGATTTTATTTCAGACCTCAGATTTATACTCAGATCCAATTTCTAGCAAATTTTTATTCTCATAATCACCTTTTTTTCTGCTTTCAGCATTTATAAGTATCTCTTCTTTTTACACATTGTTAATTCATCTCCTTATTTATATAACAAATCCCCAAGTCACACTTATCTGGGGAAATAAAAAGATATATTTACTCTTTTCTTTTATTTAAAATTACTTTAATTGACACATAAATAATGGACATACTTATGGGTACCATGTGACATTCCAATATGTGCATACATTGTATAACGTAAGTGATGTGCATACATTGTACAACGTAAGTGTATTTTATCTCCTCAAACATTTATCATTTCTTTGTGGTTAAAAACATTCAAAATCGTTTTTCTTGCTTTTTTGACATATACAGTACATTATTGCTTTGTATAGGCACACTAGTGTGCAATAACTGATCAGAACTTACTTCTCCTAAATGTGACTTAGAACCATTGATGAATATTTTCCCAAATCTGCCTACTCACCCTTTACTCTTCTCATCTTCTGGCAACTGTTCTGCTATCAACTTCTATAAGTTAATTTTTTTTATATTTCACAAATAAGTAGGATCATACAGTATTTGTCTTTCTGTGCCTGGTTTATTTATATGTCACTAGTACTATCTAACTCAATTCAAGTTCACAATATTCTTCTGCATGAACAAGGCACTTTAAGCTTAGGGGTGGCATTGGGAGCATTGTTACAGGTACTGAAATGTATGAACAAAATTTAACCCAACACAGAGTAATTTTCTATTTTTATTTTCCAAATGGGATTTGCTTTAGAAGCCAGAGAAATCAAAGAAAAATTTATCCTCATAAAGGGTGGTGTTCATATTTGCATATTATTTGCATATAGCAATGCTACAAAAATATAACAATGTAATTATATAATGTCCTCCAGTTCCACCCATGTTGTCATAGATAATAGGATTTCATCCCTTTTTATGGCAAAATAATATTCATATATGTATTTAATATATACATTTTCTTTATTCATTCATCAGTTGATATTCACTTAGGTTGATTCCACTTCTGTTTGTGGGAATGTAAATTAGTATAGCCATTGTGGAAACAGTGTGGAGGTTTCTCAAAAAGTTAAAAATAGAACTATAACAATCTAGCAATTCCACTAATGGGTATTTATGTATCCAAAGGAAAGGAAATCAGTATATTGAAGAATAACTGCATTTACATATTTATTGCAGCACTATCGGTTAGCTTTATGTCATCATAACAAAATACCTGGGATTATGAACTTATTAGAAAGAAAGGTCTATTTTGGCTCACAGTTTCAAAGGTTTTAGTCCATAGTTGCTTGGCCCTGTTGTCTTGGGCCTGTGGCAGCACAGGATATCATGGAGAGAGTGATTGTGGAGGTGGAGGAAGTTACAGGTACTGAAATGTATGAACTTACTTCTCCTAACTGTGACTTAGAACCATTGATGAATATTTTCCCAAATCTGCCAAGAAGTGAAAAGAGAGGGCAGGAGAGAAGGGAGAATAGACTGACGTCCCAATATTCCCTTCAAGATCATGTACCCAATGCTCTGACTTCCTTCTGCTAGGCCCCACCTCCTAATGGTTCCACTACCTCCCAATAGTGCCATGGGCTGGAGAACAAGCCTTCAACACAGTGGGCCTCGGGGGACGGTCAAGATCCAAACTATAACAACTTCTCACACTAGCCAAGATTTGGAATCAGCCTGGACCTGTGCTCTTTAAAGTCTCTTAAACCTCATGCATTTCAGAAATAATTCTGTACATGCTCATTTTTTATATCACATCTATCAATGTATTTGAATGTAATTGTTTACTATTAACTTCTTTGTACTGGTTTTATACTGCAGCTATAAAACATTGCCACAAACTTAGTCTTAAAACAACTCGGACTTTATGATCTCAGTTTGGTAGGACATGGGTCTGGTGCAGGTCTCAGTGAAATAAGATCAAGATATTGACAGGGGTATGGGCCTTGCTTCTGGCAATTTCTAAAGGCTATTCACATTCCTTGGCTGGCAGCCTTTCCTCCATCCTCTAAGCTTGTAATGGCAGGTTGAATCCCTCTCCCATTGCATCACTGTGGTGTTTTCTCTCGTCATTTGAACTTCTCTGATTTGTCTTCTGCCTCTTGCTACTTTTAAAGAGTCCTGTGTTTACACCTAAATGATCCAGTCTAATCTCATTTTAAGTCCAGTTGATTGGCAACCTTTATTCCCTTTTCTTCTGTATAGTCACAGGTTCGGGTGATCAGGACATGGACATCTTCAGGGAGCCATTATTTTGTGCATAATGAATACTTGACACATTTGTTAGATTGGTGCTTCTTATGTTCATTCTTGGTGATTCTTACATTTTATTTTATATAAGAATTACTTTGGGGCTGGGATTGTGGCTCAGTGGTAGAGTGCTTGCCTAGCACATGTGAGACACTGTGTTTGATCCTCAGCACCACGTAAAAATAAATAAATAAAATAAAGGTATCATGTCTATCTACAACTAAAAAAAAAAAAAAGAGTTATTTCTAACTACTCCCAGAAATTCTGTCTTGTAAATTGAGAGAGACCTGCAAGTTTCAGAGTTACTAGGTGGACCATGCTTTGTGAAACCAGTGCTCCAGCCTTCTGGCCACTGCCCTGTGCCCATAGCTCCTGGCCCCAAAGTGGCCCACATTCCACCAGAAGGAAATGTCTAGAGCAGATGGAGGAGTGTGCTGGCCCTTGCCTCCTCAGGTGGAGTGCAGGTTAGATGGGGGATCTGGAGAGTCAAGTGCAACCTTTAGGGGTCAGCTTTCCTAATCCTGCTTGGTATTTCACCCAGAGTGGCTGGGTCTCAGCCTCCCCTCTGCCCCCAGCTGAAGAAACCTGATTCCTTCCTTTCTTTTTTGCTTTGCTACCTGTTTTTATACCAGTAAGTTCCTTATTGATTTGTGAAGTCTTCTTTGGTAATAATTCAGATTTGTAAAAACAGCAATTTGTGGTGAAGGAATAGATCAGACAGAAACAAAACAAACTCCCCCCCCACCTCTTTCTTTCTTCTATTGCCTCTGATCAGGCTTTGTCTAGCATGGCTTTGTCTAGAATATGGGGAAAGAACTGGGAACATGAAGCTGCTCAGGTTCTGCATACTTTGCCAATTGCAAGACTGAGGTTGGAAAGTCCTTGTATTAAACAATGGTGGAGCAGTTGGTTATAAGTCCCCCTGCCCTTAACTAAATGAAAACCTTACTGTGCATCCTCTAACCCAATTATGTTCTTTTGGGTCCAGTTCTCTATCCAGAAAGATGTTTCTGGAAGACATGACTTCTTTTCTATTTAGGAAAGTTAGGAAAGAGGACTTTAAGCACAGTTTTCTATTAGAAATGATAGACATGGCTTCAGGGACAGGGTACAGAGATGAAAGGACAGTACACAGACAGGTGTCACCGCCTGGCACTGCGTTAGATTGTTCCAAGATCTCCCTGCCAGGAAGCCTACATGTGGAGTCAGATACCTGAGACTTACAGCTGGAAGTATGGAACAGGACCAGTTTGGGTGAAACAGATAGAGCATAAGAGGAGAAGGAGAAGCACTGGTCACCGAGACAGGGGAGACTACCTTTCATTTGGCAGAAATATGAGTTCTTGCCTGTCGCAGGGGAAGCAGCTGACATTTTCATCAGGAAAGAAATGACCCCTTTAAAAAAAAAAAAAAATCCGAAGGTAGAGAAAATAGAGATCCAGGAAGGATGCCACACTTGTCATGTCCTCTGAGTCATTTTCTCCGATGCTTTTTCTCAAATTAGGTTTGCTTTCCTGTTATTTTGCTGAGATTCTCCTGTTATTGTATACAAATCGGGGCCTAATGAATCCCAGGACTCGAAATTGGCGTGCAGAGGGAATACTGCAGGAGAGATGAGTTGGGCCTTGTGCACGGGCTAAAAGTACAATAAAGCCAATGAAAAGGCCTCAGCTAGAATGGCTGTTGTGAACACCAGCGATGCGCTAAGCACCCTGCTGTTCCTTATTCTCACAAGAACCCCAAGAGAAAGGAATTGTCTTCCTCATTTTATAAATGAAGAGTATGACAAAGAGCAAATAATTTGCCCCAAGTTACTCAACCAGAAACTGGCAGAACTGGAATTTGAAGCATTGGTCTCTGACCTAGAAATCTTTGCTCTGGCCCATCATGTATCATAGATCCTGTAAAAGTAGTCATGGGAGGCTCCAGAGTACAGTGGTCAGAAGCTGCTTGAGTTAGTCGGGCTTGGGTAGAAATTGCGGTCCACCACTTATGCCACCTGGGACCTTGGATACATTTCCTAATGCTGCTCAGCATTGGTTTCCTTCATTTAAAATGGAGGATCGAGGACGGGGCTGTACCTCAGCTGGTAGAGCACTTGTCTAGCCTGCCTGAGGTGCTGGGTTCAGGACCTAACACACACACACACACACACACCACACAAACACACACACAAATGGTGATTAAAATAGCTACTTGGCAGTGGTTTTCAGACCAGAAGACTCAATGTAGCAAAGTCATTGGACTAGTGCCTGATACACGGGTAGGTGGAGTGGCTATAGTTATTTCAACATGATTATGATTAATTTGGATGTTATTAACACAAATACTGTGTAGAACTAAACCCAGTAACAATTTCGGAGGTTAAAGAAGACAGGAATGGAGGGAAGTTCTGAATCAGAGGGACTTGATCACCAGCCAAAAATGTAGATTAATTGCTACTGGATGAGGAAATTACTAAGTGAAATCAGGACTAAGAAGATAGGAAACATATAGATTGGTATTGAAATGATCATCCTTCTCCTTAGAAAGAGATATCCTGAGAGCATTTGACTTTGTCTCATAGGAACAGATAATCTGGACTCATTTGAGCAAGATATGCAAAGTAGTTGCCTCAGGTGCTACAGAGCCCAAACTCAAGACATTCCGAGTTAGGCCTAGGCCCCTTTACTGAAAGCTCCATCTTGCTCCTCTGGCCCAGGAATGGCCAGGGTTCCTGCAGTCCTGGTATGCTTGGTGCCTGCAAAGGGCTGTGACTGGTGAGGCTGCTAGCCACCTGGGGCCACTGATCAGGAGGTCAGCCCTGCTTCATCAGACCCCAGGAAGATCAAGGTGGCCCAGGATAAAGTCAACACAGCACCTTGAATCAAGAATTCAGTGAAGGGCTGGGGTGTGGCTCAGTGGTAGAATGCTCACCTAGTGCATGCGAGGCCCTGGGTTCGATCCTCAGCACCACATAAAAATAAATAAATAAAGGTATTGTGTCCAACTAAAAAATAAATATTAAAAAAAAAGAATTCAGTGAAGAGAATATGATGCTCCTAGTGATAGAAGAGTACATTCCAAACCATCACCAGGAGCCAGCAGGACACCCTGTCCCAGAAGTATAGGTGTGGATTCAGGACCTGCTAGGCCTCCACGTGGTGTCATGTGGTCTCTGCTCTGAAGTCTGAACTTCTTCAGTCAACGCAGTGGAGGACAGGGATTCCCAATTTAATGCTTCTCATCCACACTACCTTGAGAGCTTGAAAAATACAATAGGGAGCTTGGAAAACATGATAGGTCCCTGCTCAGTGGCCAGCACTCCCTCACTTCGCTGCTTGTCATCAGGGATTCTGGTGCTGCCGATCAGAGAAGGCCCAGGGATCAGTGTACCCAACACACTCCACAGTGAGTCCAGTGTACCTAGTCAGTGGGCTTGAATCTGAGAAAAGAGAATGGGATGTTAGGGTACGGAGATCTAATTCCAGGTCAGCAATTCCTGGCTGTATAACTTGGGATGGGCATTTAAGATGTTTCACCTAGTTGAGGTTTAAGGTCCTATCCCACTCTTACATTCTATGACTCTGTAGTTCAAATGAGCTTGCCTATGAGACATACTTAAATGTGCTACCTAAGGCATAAAGACATCCGAAAACTCCAAACCAGAGTGTGGCTTCAGGGAATGAGCCTCAGATTTGTGGCCTCTGTGGTTGCCAGCCTCTAAGATCATCCCCAATGATACTTTGTACATGTGCCTTTGTGTGGTCTCCTCCCACATTGAACCAAGGCTAGACTTTGTGACTACTGTAGCACAGCAAAAATGGTGGTGTGTGACTTCCAGGCTATATTATAAAGGGTGGTGTTGTTTGTACCTTGGTCTCTTACATCCCATTCTATGGGAAGCCAAGCACCACAATGGGAGGGCACTAAAGAAGCCACCTGGAAGAGTCTACATGGAGGAGAAATGAGACCAGTGATACTCAACACTGGAAAAGGTACACCCAGTCCCAGTCAAGCTTTCAGATGACCGGCCCAAGCTGATATATTGATTGCACCCACATGAGAGACCCTGAATCAGAAGAACCATACAGCTAGGCATCCCTAAGTTCCTGACCCCAGAAAGCATAAGGGATAATACATCATCATTTTTGTCTTAAGACATTGAGGTTTAGAGAGACGTTATGCAGCATTGGATAACTAATAGAGGCCCTTGTCTGGAACTTTGGGGCTGTGGGTGTATCTTGTGGCAGCCAGCCTATACTTCCTACCCCTATGGGATGGGAACCTTGGGAATTCTTGTTTGTGTTGTTGTTGTTTTGCCTCTTGCCTCCAAATCTCCCTCTTACCTGCTCCAGGAGATCAGAGCTGTAAGCATTTTCCCTATACACTGAATATAATATTAAGCTTTGTCAGTAGAGGGCGCTGGAGGGACACTGCAGGAAGAAGTTGGCTTCCCTTCCTCCTCCCAGTCCTGTGTTTTGGTTTTTCTTGGCCCGGCTGCCCAGTCTGCAGCAGTATGTGTGTGGGAACATCCAGCAGCACTCTGCTATATCTGTGCTCCCAAACCACGGAGATCCTCAGCAAGGACATAGCCCTAGTTCTGGTTAGGTGATTGACCAGCTGTAGCCCTTCCAAGATGGACACATGTACCCCAGGCCCTGCCTGCCAGCAGGCTCCTGACAGCCCTGCTCTCTCTGCAGCCCCCTCACCAGGCCTGAACAACCCTGGGCCAGATGACCTGTGAACTGAGCTACTCAGTAGGCTGCAATCATGCCTCCTCCAATGAGGTCTGGACCTCAGCCTTGGGAAGAACCTGGTCCCCTCCTTATGGGCATGGCCATCCATGAGCACTCTCCCCTTAGCCCAGGGTATTCTTTAGAGGTCTCTACATTCCCATGGTTAATCTCCTATTGTAGTTATATTTCTTTAGAGTCAAATTCCTCTGTTCCATGGTGAACTGTTCCATTCTGGTCTTCTGCTGTCACTGAGATGTGGCTCACGGAGGAGCAAGACTGCTGGTGGATCCTCCTCCTCTTGCCCCAGGGTATCTGACACTCCTGCTGACCGAGTCAAGAGCAAACACTGGAACTCTTAGCAGAATTAAAGGCTGATGTTTCCAGCTGAAAAAAATGATTGCTTAATTATAAAGTGAAAATTACATGTGGTTTCCATTTCTGATTGGACCCTAAGTGAGTTAGCCACTCATTCTTTCTCTTCTGCTCAGCGGCACCCAGGGCAGAGTGGGCTGGCCCAAGGAGCCAAGAAATAGAAAGGCCTCAAGAACCAGAGCAGCCAGTACTTCTGGCTCTGCCCTGTTTATCCACAGCCACAGGATCACCCATCTGAGCTCCAGGCTTCTCTTGGCTGGTCAACTTCTCTGCTTCTCCAGGCATTTGGCTGAATGGGCCAAACTACAGTTTCCAGTTTACCTTTTCTTGGATCAACCCACAGGGATTCACTAGCCCTTCTCCTAGAGGCACAGTGTTATGGGCCCAGTTTGAACTTATCAGCTAAGGTGCCATGTCATGTGATATAAACATGGCTAATGGACCCTCTCCCTGATGGAGAGAGTCAGTTCTTAGAAGATGGAATGTGGCTCGGACAGATTTCTTAAAATTTGTCTATCTCAGGGGGCTGCAAATCCTTTGGCAATGAAACAAACCATTAGAGAGCTTTCCCTATTTATCTTCTCTTTGCTGTATTCTTATAGCATCAGGGATCTGGAAGAACAGAGTATATATGAAACAAAACACAATAACTACAAATGGTGTTATAGGTCACTCCATTCATAGGTACATTTGAACTCTGCAAAAACCATTGTGTGTCAGATTCCTTTTGGGGAATGAAAATTAAACACAAGAAAGAAAGTAACTAACTTCTTTAGCAGTTTTCTTCTTGTGCATCAGAAAGCAAAGATAAAACCTCTTCTCCACCTACCCCATCCCATTCCCTCTAAGGCACATCTTTCTGGTGAGAGGCACAGAGAACCTGTAACTGCCCCATGAAGGACTGATTCAGGTAGGAGAACCAGGAGGAGGATGGAAGGGAGGATTCCAGCAGGCTGGAATCTGGTTCAAATTGAAGGGACGGGTTAAAGCTTGATAAGAATCCGGGAGTTTGGGAATAACATAAGGAGCCTTCCAGCTTGAAAAAAAAAAATGAGAAAGTTAATTTTTCATATGATAAGACAGTGGCAATGATCACAGAGAAGGAAGACTTATTGTCAACACCAAACACTACGAGTAAGTTTCCTTTGAAAAACATAGATGTCGTAAGCAAGCAGGTTGTTCGTATACGTTGGGAGTATGTGTGTAGAATCAAAATGGCATTACATACCTATTTAACAATTCTAGTCACAAAACTAATTGCTTTAAATAAATGCTCTGCCTTGATTAACACCATCAGTGTGGCAGCCGTAGTATCAGCAGAACTGGGATCTGAATGGCAAAGTGGGAGTCCATTTCAACATACTTGGGGGAATTTAAAGACATTTACTTAAGGTACTAATGACTTCAATTAAGACAGAACACGTTACTTAAACCAAGCAAACGTTCAGCCTCTGCATATAGAAGTGTGAAGAAGGCCCTCATTAATTTACTAATTGCCCTTGTGCATCTTAAGCGGCAACTTCAACTTGGGTCTCTCAGTGGTTTCTGAATTTGTATCACTGTTGCTGTTGTTTCTCACCAGGTGTCGGGCCTTACAGGCACATCCAGTCCTGGGAACTGACAGAGGCCCATCTGCTTGAGTGACTTCCTGGTCCAAATCATGGCCCTAGCATGTGGCGAGGCATCTACAATTCCCTAAAGTCACCCCATCATGTCCTCTGTGTGACATATTATTGTGTAAACTGTTTTACTTCAAAATACTGAAGTTGTCAAGTGCTTAGCCCCCACCACAATACCTTAACTCACTGTTTCAGTGACAGTGTGCACTTTGGGTAGAAGGTTTTTTCTACTCTTTGTCTCTGTCTTTGCCTCCCCATTTCTCTCTCAGAAAAGGGGGACCTGGGGTCTGTCTGATATTGGATAAGATGAGGCCTCCTAGCCAAGGAGGACATATCCACCCAGAGAGGCAAGGGATAGACAGGTGCTACTTCAGTTGCATTGAATGTTGCTTCCTTGGAATGACAGTTCATGAAGACAGAGGGTGGATTTTCTTATCGTCCTTTGGAACTTGCTAACGTTGAGGCAGGGAAACTCTCTTCTGCAGGAAGTTCTAATAGACCCAGTCATTTGCCTCCTTCAGGGCTGTTCATTCTGGAACAAACCCTGAGGCAGGTGTGGCCAGGTTCATGAATTGACCACCAGGGGTCGCCAGGAGAATTAAAAGGGCTTTGGAGGCAAAACCAGTGCTGTTTCTTGTTTCCTTAGGAAGGGTTCAGTTTTGCCCTGCAGGCTGGCCCACCCTCTTAGGTTGCTAGAGAGTCGTTCCACCTAAAGACCTAGGATCCCTTTGTCCCTTCTTTAAGACTCAGAATTTATTTGTTTCTTCTTTTTGATCATAAGTTCTTGCCACAGTACTCTGACCTATAGTCATTAATAGAGAGATGATTTTCTTCTTAAGTGATATATAACTGTTCACTGTTGGGGGTTCACGCATCCTTCAAGTCTTAGCTCAAATGTAACCTCATCCTCAGAGACCCTCTTTGAGTACTCATTTACTCTTTCATATCACCTATCCATCTAGTTAGTTACTGCCACCCCACCAGAAAAAATAATCAGAAATAACACATAAAAGATGTGCTCAGTATTGTTCTCAGTGCTATGCATACATCTACTGTTTAAATATACATGGTCATCCTATGAGAGAGACATTATTATTATCCATATTTGCAAGCAGAGGACACTGAGACACAGAGAAGCTAAGTAACTTGCCCAAGGACACACACAGCTGTGAAATAATTTAATTGGAATTTCAACCCTGGAAGTCTGGCTCCAGAATCTATATTCTTAATCATGAAGTATTCTAACTAACTGTGAGTAGGAATTGGTCTGCACTCACAGCCCTAGACCATGTCCTATGAGTTGTTGGTGTTACATGTTAAATGAATTAGTACACTGTGGTAAATTGATCAAGTGTGATGCTGGTCAGCCAACTGATAATATGTGTGCTTCTGTGAAGAGATGTCCATAGCATGTTGTTAAGTGAACACAGCAAATATACCAGTTTAGGTAGAGCCTGATCCTTTTTTTGAAAGAGGATCTGATGTTGGATAAGACGAGGCCTCCTAACCAAGGGAGACATATCCACCCCGAGAGGCAAGGGACAGATTTTAAGGAAAACTTTTAAAGCTTTTGAAAACAATAAGAAATTATGTATGTTGCATATATAAGAGCTACAAGATACATATACAATGGCATGGGGAGCACAGGGAAATACCCAGGAGAGTATGAGGATCATCCTTAGTGGGTAAGATTGGTGGGGGAGGGGGATTAAATACCCCTAATTGAAAAAAAAAAAAAAAGCTTTAGTTAAGAATAAGTACTCTTTCCAGGCACGGTGGCATCTGCTTGTAATCCCAGCCACTTGGGAGGCCGAGGCAGGAAGATTGCAAGTTCAAAGCCAGCCTCAGCAACTTAGCAAGACCCTGTTCAAAAAACCTGAAAAATAATTTAAATAGGACTGGGGATGTGGCTCAGTGGTAAAGCACCCCTTGGTTCAATCCCTGGTACCAAAAGAAAAAAATAAGTAGTCTCTTTTTGCAAGATGGAAATTTTTAAGGAAAACTTTTAAAGCTTTTGAAAACAATAAATGCACCCATTCTCTTATCTCATGGACCCTGAATCATAGCTTCAGTGTAATGAATATTTTTGAAGTTCTGAATTTGTATCACTGTAAGTGATACAAATTAAAGTAGTTACTTCTTGTTTCATTTGATCCCAAACTTTTGCAATGTGGTTTTGTTCTTCATTTACTTTTATGTTTGCCTGAGTAAGGGTTAGGGCATGGGAGATGAGCTGCATTCTTACAATTGAGAGCTGGATTTATTTATTTTAAAGACTATCACATGATAATTCCATGCCATCACTATGAACATAATATTATGCATCATGGTGTTATGATGCCACATTATATTATAAAAGTCTGCATGAATCCACTCACTCTTGGGTGTTTGGCGTTAAACGTGTACACCTTTATTTTCAGGCATCTGACTTTTGCATTCTATCCCAGGTCAGGGCAATATTCATTCACAGGCTGGTTGGTTCAAAGATGTATGTGTGAGGTTTTCTTTAAAAACAATTTCTTCAAGGGTTGTTGAGCCTCAGTCACCTCCTTCAGGAAAGTACACTGAGGAGCCAGGTCAGCTGAGGTTGGAGGTGTGTGCAGATCTCTTATTATTTAAGCATTTCAAGAATGCAGTGTCCTGGGCTTCACAGTTGCATAAGAAAGTTGTTTGGCACTGAGGTGTTTGACTTGACTTTGTAGTGTGGCCTCTCAGGGTCAGGTTATTTTTTCTGAGAGTCCAGAGGTTCCTTTCATTGTACCAGGTCACAGGAAGGGTCACGGGAAGCCAGGGAAGAACAGGGTGGAGGATAGGAGAGGACCAGTAGAGACCAGAAACTTCTAGCACACATTCAGCTCACAGATGCTCAGCCCTGCCCTGAGAGCCATGCGGGGGCTTCTGAGAAAGACTGAGGGTGCCCGCCCCACTCCTGGCAAAGGGAATTGCAAACTCTGGGGTTTGAGCCTAGGCAGAAGTATTTCTTAAAAGCTCTCCCAGTTATTTTCATGTGAGGCTCAGCTTACTGGGGCCTTTGGGATTTCCCTGGGACATAAGGAAGAAAGTGGAGGCTGGACATGCCCTGGAATCAGTGGACCTGAAGCATCTGACATTGCTGGGAGGCTGGGGAAGATCAGGGACGGCTTCCTTCCAGGTCCTATGCTTTACCTAACTTTTGAAATAGATAATGTACTCCCACTGAGTGAACACAAGTAGAAGTCGGTTTCAGTGAGTGTATTGGAGGAAGAGCTGATGGGACTGAGTTTAAATATTAAATAGCTATTAAATAGGAAGACAGAGGGGGAAAAAGATATCACATGGTCAAACAAAACCCATAGCAGGTGTTCAGGTAGGTTGGGGCAGAGCTCATTCTACTTATTTACCACATTAGAGTTTATGGTATCATTGCTCGTACCTCTTCTCATCAGAGCATCCGGGCAAGCCTGTGAGGTAGGCACTATGCCCATTTGACAGATAAGGAAACTGAGGCCTGAAGAAGTGGAGGGCCAGGATATCTTAGCTTTTGTGTGGCCAAGTAGAGCCACAATCTGCCTGGCTCCAAATTCCACGGCTCACTTTGCTTCCCTGTTTAAAAAAAAAAAAAAATGAAGAGCTGTATTTCATGTTATTTTTCCTGCTGAGCAGGAAAGATGTGGACCAAGGAAAACCCACCAAACAACACACTTTCCTATTCTTCCATTTATAGATGGTTTGTGTTCAAACTGTCCATGAATCCCTAGTATTTTTCCATCACAGCAGTAGAACACATGCCTGGTGCCACTTGCAGGGCTTTATGAAAAGGAATTCATTCAATTCTCCCAATAGCCAGGCATTTGTTGTAAGTATTATGATTACTCCCCATGTTACAGGTAAGGAAACTGAGATCCAGAGAGCTTAGGCAACTCACCCCAAATCACCCAGCTTGCTGATAGTGAAGCCCAGGTTTACATCTAATCATTTTGCGGCAGGAGCGCACACATTTATCTGTTATATAGAGTTGGCTCCTGTAGTTACAGCTATGCTAGTCAGAGGTCCCAGGCTGACTCCAGCTTCTACTATGTCTGCCTGTTTCCTTAATTATAATGATCATTTTCACTTATTGTGCTTTCACTGTACATTAGGCATTGTCCAAGGGCTTTGATGATGTCACTTAATCCATCGTGCTTGGGAGTGGGCCCCAGGGGCTCTTCTCCAGCTCATAGCTGTGCCAACCAGCACTCTGTCCCAGCAAGACCCTCAGGACCCCTTTCTAGAGCGCTGCAGGAGCCTACATCACACCTTTGGTGACTGGAGAAGTGCCTGTGTGCTCTCTGTCACTGCAGTTAGAACTCAGTCCTATCAGCTCTTCCTCCGGGTTCTTGGATGGCATCCCAGTCTCCTCCTGAGTTAGTCAAGCCTCCTCACATCCTCCAGGCAGAGGGAGCTCCCTGTTCCAATTCAGTGGAGCTGGCCTTGGTTGGTTTGGTCTGGGCTACATAGGAGGATGCAGGATTTCTCTCATTCCAGTCGCGTCCTTGTTTGGCATGCCTCGTGGGCCAAACATCTAGAGAACCAGGACATCAAATAAAGACCCACTTTTGGGGCTGCTTGAGCCCTGTAGAGCCCAGGCTGTGGAGGACTCACTTTAGGGCCATGTGACCCTCTGCACCCAGTTCTTTTCCGCTGGGAGCCCCCCCCCCCCTCTTCTCTCTCCAGCTGCAGCTCTACTCCCAGCTCTGTTGTGGTTGGATCCTCCTCTGCCTCCAGGTCTCCATCCAGGACTCAGGTCCTCCCTGAGCCCAGGTCCTTCCCAGCCCTCAGGGACCCTCTTTACATCACTCTTATGTTCTTTTCACGATCCTTAATCATGGAATTTACTTATTTTTTCCTTCCTTATTTTCTGTCTGCATTCCCCACAAAATTGTAAGCTCCAAAAGAATGCTGAGTCTTCTGCTGTCACTCACTGCTTGACCAGGTACCTAGCTCCTATATCCTGTCCCATATTAGGTGCTCAGTAAATATGTGTTGAGTCAAAGAATAGAAAATCCCTCTGCCATTGAAGCTGATGGCATCGACACCACTACCAGTTCCTGATGGTCAACATCCAGGTTCTGCCCATGGCCCTTTCTAATTCATGTCTCTTATGTCCTAAATAAGCCCATTCCTTGCTTGGGGTTTGTTATTGCTCTTTCCATTGGTTGAGTGACTCCAGGCCTGTCCACAGCTCCTCAGTTTCTCCCATATTGAATGAAGTTGCTCTAATCCCTGGCAGTTTGGGCTTTCAGTTATGGGGGAGACCATCCCCAAGGATGGATTCTTTGTTGTGCCTCTGTTGGGAATATGCAGGTCCAATGGAATGCCCGCCTAGCCCCAACTCAAACAGCTGCAAAAATTAACCCAGATTCCAGGCAGAATGCTAAGTGTTTAGCAGCATACACAAGCAAGACCTCCACATTCAAGGTGGTTTCTATCTCTTTGCAAGAGAAGAGGACACCATCATGCGTGGCAAGTACTAATGCGAAACAAGAGATGACCAGTACCTTGTTCATGGCTGAAATGTGTTCATTGGGGTCTGGCAAGACTTAATGGGATGTAGTCAAGACGTGGAAGACACACAGGCTTTCTGTTGCCTTGGTGAGTGTTCTGTGTGGTCACCAGCTTCTCCGTACCTTCTAGGTACAACCAGCGACTGCTCCGGTAGTTCTGTGGCTGCAGGGCGGCCCGGGAGGCTCATCCATGTTTGGACTCTTTGTGGAACATGGACCTTATGTTATCACAAGTAATATGACTGGTAAGTGTGGCTTGAACTGTGTCTCCTATGGAGAATCCTTCATTAGGGCCTTATATCTAATCCAGAACTAACTTAAGGTAGACACTGAGTCACTGGGAATAGTTTTAACAGCTCCAGATTATAAAAACACAGCTCTCTGGCAATGCCTGTTCAAGGAGGAGCCACTGGGGTGAGTGTCCTGACTGGCCTACTTTCTCTCTTGAAATTTGGGTGAAAGGTTCTAAGCTCTTTTCTCAGAGCTCTGCTGGCTGACTCAAGCATTCTCGGCTTGCAGAAACAGTTGGTAATTATTATCGTTTGGGAGAGCTCTTTTGCATGGGCCTAATGGGGGGATTATTCAGACAAACTGAACACCTTATGGTTCCAGTCACTTAAACGACCTGTTACCTTGGAAGCAGGATGCTGTGGTGGAGGAAGGATGGAGAACAAGCAACATCTGTCACCCAGGCTCATCTCCAGGTCATTGTCTTATTTTGGAGATGGTTTACTTTCCCTGGGTCAGAATTCAGAGTATGAACCCACTTGTGACTCATAAAAAGCTTCTGTGCTTGTTGAAATTGTTGTTCTCTTCGGTCTTGGGTGGGCAGAAGAGAATTCAAGAGGATTGGACTGTTAAGGATGATTTATAGGACTGGACAGATGGGAATTATCACATGGGTGGTCCCTGGGTATTTCCTCATGGCCCAGTTGTACTGGGTTCTGTATTCAAGCTTCATCTTAGATGTAGAATCCTTCAGGTAGAAAAAGAGAAGAGAGGAGAGGAGGTCAGGGTGCTGGGGCCAGGTCCCCACTGTGAAAGTGTGATACTGTATCAGAGGCACACCCAGTGTTCCTGGGGGAGGAGGGTGCTGGACCCCTGACCGCAGCAGGGCCTTACATGGTATATTCTGTTAGCAACTCAGACTCAGACCGCTCCTCTGTTTTAACAGTCCTGCCCAGAAACTTTCCTTGGACCACCACCTTGTCCATGCTTTATATGGATAATCCGGTGAGTACAATGCCACCTGTGAATGAAATGTCTGTGTCTATGAAGTGTCTCTGTGCTGGCCTCTCTTATCTTTTTTACTTTTTATTAAATTTAGTCATGTGCATAATAGTGCTTCAGTCAACAATGGGCCACATATGTGACAGTGGTCCCCTCAGATTTTAATGGAGCTGAAAAATTTTCATCACTATAGTATTTTTACCTTTTTCATATTTAGGTATTTTTAGACACACAGATTCTTACCGTTATGTTATAATTGCCCGTCACATTCAGTACAGTAACATGCTATATAGGTTTGTAGTTTAGGAGCAAGGGCTGTGGTATAAATATATACTATATACACTTGTGTTTTTATACATACATATGTACGTGTGTATAGTGCACACACATACACACAACCCTTAGCCCATGTGTGTAGTAAGCTACAACTTCTAGATTTGTGTAAGTATACTCTGGGGTGTTCCCACAACAATGAATTCACCTAAGGATACATTATTTCTCAGGATATACCCTCATCATTAAGCAATGCATGACTGTACATTTTAAACATTAGAGATATTTTTTTCTTTTTACAGTAGAATTTAGGGCTGGGGTTGTGTGGTTCAGTGTTTGAGTGCTTGCCTTGCACGTGTGAGGCACTGGGTTTGATTCTCAGCACCAGATAAACAAATAAATAAAATAAAAGATATTGTGTCCATCTGTAACTAAGATAAATAAATGAATAAAATAGAATTTAATCTATAAAAATGAAGACTATTTTGAGATTTATAGCATGTTTTGTCATAATTAGAGTTGGGGAACTTTTCTTGCTTTCTTCTCTTTTCTAGTTTTGAATCCCAGGAAATGTCGTGTTCACTGGTTTTTACTGTTGAGGATCAGGGGTCAGTGTCTTTTTTCGGATGGCATAGGATGCTCCTGTATAGGTTATTGTTTAGTATCAGAATTCCTAATCTGTCCTATAGTGTTCTAGATAAATAAAGCCCAAACTAGTCTCCTTCCCTTATCAGGAGAAGCAGTATGCCTTATTTGGGGACAAAAACGGATATTCTCCTTTAGAAGTTTTCTGAAATTGGTTTCAATAAACTATAAAATAGGACAGTGGCTCAGGGTCTGGTTCTACAGATTCAGAGTGTCTTTACCGCCTTACTAAAATCTCAAAACTTTTCTCTCTTTTCAGAGGGTCCAAGGAGAAAACAATTAGGAAGGAAAAAAAAAAAGTCAACACACTTGTCCTTGATCCTTTGTCAGTCATCCTTTTCCTTAGTCTATAATTACATATTTAAACAGGAGGTGATTTAAATGTGTTATCTTGTGTGTTTGGGGGCAGCGGGATAAATGAAAAAAAAAATCTTTCCAGCTAGTGGGGAGTGCATTCCTACACAAATTATTGACACAAATTCACTTGTAGCTTCTTCTTTTGATTGATAGCTCAGTTGTCTATGAAATCTTAGGCAGAGACAATATTGAGTTAGATTTAGTCTTAATTATTTTAAAACTCACCTACTGAAAATGAGATGGAGTGATGGTCGTATTTATCACAAATTAAGAAAAGAAGAAGAAAACACATCCAGTTCTCTTCTTTCTCCAGCCAGAGAGCTCCTTCTTGGCAGGACAGAGCCGCACACCCTTCAGGGAAAGGAGACTGCTTTGGATCTTCTGATGCTGTGGCTGGACTAAGAAAGATGAAGGGCAGGTCCCCTCTGAGGAATTGGGACAGCCCAGCCCCCAAGGGTAGACCCCAGGGCAAGGCTCCTGCTGCTGTTGTGTTTGGGGTGGGGGATGAGTGAAGCCAATGTGCCCCTGTGAGGACAGCCAACATACCTAGGTGATGGCAAAAACCTGAAGTCAGAGGCTTGGCCTGTGGAGTAAGTAAGGTTGCCCTCAGCGGAGGTTCCACCTGAAGATCCGCAGGGAGTATGTGTCTGCCTGCTCACTTGCTGATCTGTTTCCCCTTCAGGTGGGCACTGGCTTCAGTTTTACCAATAATTCCCAGGGATATGCTGTCAATGAGGATGATGTGGCCCACAATTTGCACAGGTAAGATGTGTAGGCTTTCTCTGGACCTCTTCAGACCAAACATTTTTCTATCTCAATAGGAAAACCCCTTCCAGTGCTGGAATAATTGATGGGTCCTTATTGCCCAATAATAATTGATGGGTCCTTATTGCCCAATTTCTGAAAGATTGGGAGAATTTCTACCCAGGGCCACACACACTCACACACACACACTTGTAGTCTTTTCTTTTCTTTTTTTTTCTGTTCTTACCTCATCATTGATAATTGCATAATTGGCCAGCAGAGAACATAAAGAGCTCAGAAATGATGCACTTGCCTGGCATATATGAGGCACTGTGTTTGATTCTCAGCACCGCATAAAAATAAATGAATAAAATAAATACCAATCTTTAAAAAAAATCATTTAAGAAACAGAATTTTTCAACCAAAGATTTTTTTAAAAAACTTTCAACCAATGCCTTAAAGTTTTTTTCCCAAAAATTATATTTTAACTTTGCATTTACTAGGAAATAGCATCTTCTCCGAGAATTCGTAGTTTTTTTTTTGGGGGGGGTGGGTCTTATTTCCCAGGATCTCTCCTTTATACGCATTTGTTTTTACTCTCTTGCTTCTCCCTCATGATTTTTTCAGGCTGAACAGCTTATTAGCTCGTTCTTCCTTTTCCCCTTCCTCTTACAAAATGTTTATTTTGCTTTAAAAAGGGGAGAGGGGAAATATAAAGTTGTTAGCTTGATTAAACAGTGCACATAGAGTTTCTTCCTTTTTCTTACTCACATCTATTATATCTATTTTTAGCACATTAAAAAAAATGTAAGCGACCTTTCTTATTTGGTCAGATTTTTCCAGTCTATAAATTGTTCCTTGAGATCAAGTTCTAAGTCTTTTTAGGTCACTAGGGGAGCACTTGCTGCATCATCGTAATCTATTAAAAGAGCCCTAGTGGCCTGGGGAGTTCACTAGGTGCTTCCCCACCCCACCTCCACCATCCAGCTGCTAATTACTTGGTGAGCAAAATCCACTAGTCCCCAAAGAGAAAGTGTCTCTAATAGAAGTCAGAGTTCTCTGATCTCTGATAAAACCTTTCCATTTTACTCTTCTTTCTCCCCAAGGCAGATGGCTAGTAGAGGGAAGAAAGAAACTTCCTGGCCTTTTCCCCAAAGGCAATTTTCTTTTCCTCTGCTGACCCTGAAAAGAGTACCTCTTCTTCACTTTCCTTTTCCACATCTTATGATTTTAACCCTTCCTCAGTTTCCACGGGAGTTCTTAGGTCCCCACACCTCTGCTCCCAGGTATAGTAGATCCTGGGAACATAGTAACCGTTCCTTGCAAATGGCCCCCTTTCCTCACCCCAGTTCCCAAACTCTGTCCTCCCCCCACAGACACTCTCTCCTCCTGCCCTCAGAAGTCTCCTCCAGTGCCCTGTCTCTGGAGCTTTCATTCTTCTGATAGGAACCTACTCTTCACCCCCCACCGGACTCCAACTCCTTCTGGCTTAAATCCAAACAAGCTCAATTGTTTAACTAGCAAACGCCCTGAAGGCTGAGGTTCTGTATTAAAGAAATGTGTCAGTCCCTTGGAAGACACAGCATTGCAAAATCCCCCTCCCTCCCCTTACCAGAAGAAGCTCCCAGCTTCCAGTACCCTCCGTGTGGATCTTTACTGCTGACATGTGGTACATCTCCACTTGCATGACATGTAAAGAGAACCTATTTCAAAGCATCCATTGTTTATAGCTGTTTTAGTTCTTTTTGCTTCAGGCTCTTAGAACTGGAAAATAGCTAATCAAGAGTAGTGCAGAAAACTGATTTCAGCTGTTTCCTTTATAGTTACACTATTCGTTTCCTTTTGTGCCTACATTCTTCTGTCCAGCTCTCCAGATGGGTACTGGGAATAAGAAGGTCGCTTTGAAACCTGTAAATGGGCTACTGAGGGTTTAGAGTAGACCTTTCTTCCTCTCCCTTTGAAGACTATCTTTCCTTCTTCTGAAAGTCCCTTTCCTTTTTACTATTAACAGTGTGTGTCTGG
The DNA here is from genome assembly GCF_964194105.1 of Spermophilus citellus. Lineage (NCBI taxonomy): Eukaryota > Metazoa > Chordata > Mammalia > Rodentia > Sciuridae > Spermophilus > Spermophilus citellus. Next base: position 143,101,747 of record NC_138184.1, read on the forward strand.
AAGGAGTAGCCTCCCAAAGAGGCATTTACTATTCACTTTGATGTTGCACATCTTTTGTGTGTGTTTGGAAATAAAACTTTTTCAGTAACAAAGTGTTAGGATTCTCTCTCTCTCTCTCTCTCTCTCTCTCTCTCTCTCTCTCTCTCTCTCTCTCTCTCTCTTCACTATTTGGAATGTGCTAGAGAGCCTTAGTGTTTCTCTGGCTTAGAAAAACATAAAATCACTAAAACGTAATACATTTGCTCACTTGGACTTGGATAGAGTGGCCGGTGCCATCGTATCGTGCTGCTCTCCATCCAGGAACACACACTGTCTGCAGGACACTGTTGTAGGTGCGGGCGATGCAGCTAGGCAGCCCTTGCCCTCCTGGTGTGCAGTCTAGTAGGGTGCCTGAAGTCACCTTGGCAGCCAAGTGGATGTGCTGCTGCTGTTCTGCCCACCATGTTGCTTTCTGATGGGAAATGCTCTGATTGTCCACACGAAAATTCCCAACAATGCCGCCATGAAGCAGGTTTCATATATGAAAGAAGACACTGTGATCCATGCAGGGGGGAGAGGATCCCAGCAAGGTCACACTGCATGTAAAATAAATGAGAAGAGGCTGCTCTTGTGTTCTCCAGCACCACTACACAGTCACAGTTCTCCTTGCTGAGTTGGTTTCTGTCCACTGTCAATGTCTGTCAAAACTCCTGCTTGGCTCTAGTGAGGATGATATTCCCACTTAGATGATCAGAACCTCAGTCTTTCTGAATGTCATTTGTATGTATTATGCTGTGGCTCCACCAGAACTGACCAGATTCCTGCACTCTCTTTAGGTCTATAGTGCTTGATCGTTTCCATCCACTTTCTCTATTCTGCATACACCAACTTCCCTTTTCAAAAAACTTATCAAAGGAGTAATTTTCTCCTGGTCATCTTTCCTTGCAATTTCCGTTTCTCCTTATTGTCCTTTAATATATCTTTCTGCCAGCAGATAGCCTTTAGCTAAGATTCTATTTATTAGACAAGTTGCAAAATGGAATCTCATAGCAGATGCATGTTTTCTATGCTACATAATTCCACCTGAATAAATGCATGGAGCACATGTGTGCACGCACACACACGTGATCACGTGTGCTATGTATATTTTAGCAATTCTGTCTCTCAGATTTGAATGTTCATGAAGACATTATTGTAGACTCTATCTTCAAGCAGATATTCTTTAAGTAATAAGAATATCCCTGAATAAAAATACAGTTAAATAAGCAATTGCATATGTGAATCTAATTTTTTAGTAAATTTATCTTTTCCATTCTTCATTCCCATTTAAGAGAGACCTATCAAGGGCTCACTTTTTAAAAAAAAAAAGCAGTCAATTTTAAAACTTCTAATGGGGAAATTGAAAGATTAACTCCTTCACTTGAGATTCCAGACGAGGCCTGGAATGCCCAGTTAAATTTGAATTTCAGGTAAGTGGTGAATAATTTTTCATGTAAGTATAATCCAGGCAATATTTGAACACAATTATACTGAAACATTGTTTTTTTATTTATCTGAACTTCAAATTGAATTGGACATATTATATTTTTTACTGCTAAATCTGGCAACCCTAACAACTCTCTAGCCAGCACCACAAGGAAGCAAGCTCTCAACTCAAGCAAAAGGCTTATTTGAGATTTACTCTGTTCCATTGTCTGTTGCCATTCCAAGAATCAGGAAGAGAGCAAGGGAAGCAGTTTTTAGTCTGAGGGTTGGAGAGGGAAGGATGGAGGATGAACTCCTATTTTTATCCCTCTCTAAAGCCAGTTTATTGTCAGTACTAACATGGAGGCCATAAAATTGTAGCTTCCCAGATTGAGTTGCTACAGAGGCCACTATAAATTATAAATAGAGAAATAACACCAAAACTCTGCACTAGTGGCTCATGCTGAATTTTTATGGAGCCTTTGAAAATTAAGTATAGCCAAGATCATAGTGGTTGTAATGACCCAATTTTGCCTCAGTAACCCTCAAACTCTCTCCCTTTCCTCCCTCCCTAGAATCTCCTTGCCTTTCATCTTGCCTGTATGGCTCATGGCTTTCAGTCCCTCAGGAAGCTGAGACAGCATCTCAGGCATTGCAGTTTGGGTCAGAACATCCATAAAGTATCTGAGTGTCACGAGTTTTCCCCTCCTTTTGGGGAAGATTTTAGTCAAGTAGGAAATCATTCAAACATCTCCCCTTTCCTTGCTTCTTTTGAAATAATTCCTTGAGTCGACTTAACTCTGTTTCATGTTGTTCATTTCTGCGGCTGCTGGCACTCTTTAGGAAATATGATTTTTCTTTTTTTTTTTTGAGCTCATTTATTTCAATACTTGTGGTCATTTGCTGGTTTCCCTTTAAATTATGGTCCTTATACAGCTTTTCTGATTTTTTGGTTATTAAAACTAGAAAATTCTGGGAGCTCTATTAGAAATATTTAGGGCCTCTCACAGTGGGGGTTCGTAAGGAACTAAGATTCCCATACCTCTCCACAAACCTGAGTTAATGGAATCCTAAGGTTTGCATAAGAATGTTAAGTAATAGGTGAAAGCCTAATATCCTTGGATCAAGGTCCCCTCAAGCCAGGTGATCCAAAGTGGTAACCCAGAGATTTGGAAATGTGCCCAAAGTTTTGATGTCCACTGTCTAAACTTCTTAGTATCTCAATGTATGCCCATACGTATTTATTTTCTAACCATCCACACAGAATGCAGTGTTATTATGTCCATGAGTCTTTGAAAAGCAGACTGGTGCCTGATTTCAAATGTGAAACCTATTGCCAAAGAGTTAGTTTTGGTGGCATCACCTGAAATGATTCTGATTCCATTTTCAATTGTGTATTTGTTGTTCCTCTTTTTGCAGTGCACTAGTTCAGTTTTTCCAGTTGTTTCCTGAGTATGAAAATAATGACTTTTATGCCACTGGGGAGGTGAGTCAAAGTCATGTTTTCTTGTGTGCTTTAAACATCATCAAGATTGAAATTTACTATGACTGTTTTGGTAGATGGTATATTCATCTAAAAAATGCATATATGTATAAATATGTGCATATGTGTGTGTGTGTGTGTACATTTAAAGATTGAGTAAGCCCATACTCAAAATTTTCCAACTATCTTCCAAAGATCCTCCATAACATATTTTGAAATCCAGGGCTTAATAAAGATTCATGTGTTAGGTTTAGTGTTGGTTTGTTATTTCTTAGTCATCTGCCCTTTTGGTTGTTGTCATTAAGGGAGTGGGGTGTACCAGGGATTGAACTCAGGGGTACTTAACCACTCAGCCACATCCCCAGCCCTATTTTGCACTTTATTTAGAGACAGGGTCTCAATGAGTTGCTTAGCGCCTCACTGTAGCTGAACTCACAATCCTTCTGTCTCAGCCTCCCAAGCTTCTGGGATTATGTTATTGCACCTGGCTATTAAGGGTGATTTTGAAGAATTCAGACCAAGTGCCTTGCAGAGTACTCCATATTCTGCACTTGTTGGATTCTGCCCTTTGTGCTTAGAACCAGCAAGAACAGTGTAGAGATGATGTGGTATTTTCTGTGGTATGCCATCAGGAGGCAGAGGATGTCAATTTGTCCCCCTATGAAAATACTAAACTTGATCACTTGGCCAAGGTGGTCTCTGTTGGATCTCACCATTGTAAACACACTTGTTTCTGTTTGTAATTAATAAATAATCCAAGACCATGTGAACATCTGTTCTCCTGAATCTGTCTGCCAATACTTTTAACATTCATTGATGATCCCTATCTTAATCTGTTATTACACCCAGGGGTTATAAAATGGTGATTTTATTCATGAATATAATGACTTTTCAAAACTAACTCTTTGGCAATAGATTTTGTACTTGAAATCAGGAACCATTTTGCTTTTCTGGTATCCTTCTGTAGCGGTCTTTACCCTAACCTCTTTCTATTATATACTTAAAGGTATCATTATTTTTATTTGATCTGTCAAAAATTTTTGTGATCATTGTAGGTTTTGATGCTTAAATTGTTCTAATTTTGTTCACTGAGAGCCCCAACAAGATAGCTCCAGTGTCCTTTTGTCTTTGAACACTTCCTTGGGTTTTGGCTCAAATAAGTGTTCCAGAAGCATCTCCTACTTTCCTTACTTTCTCCCTGTGTTATAGTTTGAATCTGGCCTGTCCTCCAAAGGCTCATGTATTGAAGGCTTGGTCCCTGGCCCATGGAACCTTTAGGAGGTGGGGCCTAATGGAAGGAAGTTAGGTGACTGGGGGATGCCTTTGAGGGAGACATTGGGGCCTAACCCCTCCTCTTCTCTTTTTGCTTTCTGGCCATGATGTGGTGAATAGGCATCCTCCACCATGCACTCCCAGCATGATATACTGCGCTGCCACAGGGCCAAGTGACCAAGGACTTAAACTCTGAAACTGTGAGCCAAATAAAAACTTCCTCTTCATAAGTTACTTATGTCAGGTATTGTTGTCACAACGACAGAGAGCTAATACAGTATTTTTCCACAGTGACAGAAAGTTGACTAACACTCCTGGAATCAGTCATTTACTCAAACCTGGTTCCTTTTAGTGTGTGTGGTGGGGGGATGTTATTAAAGCCAAGTCCTGAGCACTTATTGTGCTCATTGCCACTGACTCATGGCCACTGGGGTATCATTAGATCTTGTCTATGGGCAGAGCTAGAAAAGTAAAATTCACACCAAGACCCATAATTCTAATTTCCCACCACAGGGTTCTCTTCTCCTTTTCCCCATTACTTATTTGTATACGCCTTCTCCCACACCACGGACCATGGTTCCCAATAGCATTGCATGTTTGCTTCATTTTTTGCAGTCCTACAATACACCCAACATAGCTTCAGAATTCCTATATCAGTATGGCCAACAAGAAACCTGTAAGTCTCTTTCATCAGGACTTTGCCCCTCATTCTCTCCTGATCTTTTCACTTGGCTTTGCACTTCCCTGGTTTCATTCTCAGGTAATTTCTTTTCACTTGAAGTCCCCGTCTCTTCTCTTCACGTAGCCTGCAAGCTCTTTCCTACTAATTCCATCCATATTCCTGAATTACATGTGATGCATTTGGGTCCCATGTCCATCTGAAAACCAGTAACTGGGTTGGAGGAATGGAATATGTAGATTGGCTAGTATGGAGCCCAAGGCTGATCCCAAATGCCTGAGAGGGGAAGGATCGTGCTGGGGTCCTCACCCTCTGAAGCTTACAGCCTGAGTCAGGGATGACTGAGCTCCAGAGGAAGGGCTAGAAGGATGCTGAGCAAGAGCATCTGCAAATGTGCACTCTAAAGGACTGAGAGAAATATAATGTCCATTTTCCAAGGGAATGATAAGTTAGTAGAATTAGGAACATTTTCTTTTAAAGCCTGCTTTCCTCTCTTTCTAAGTCATTTGGAAAGAATATGTGGACTGCTTCACACTGTGCTTCAGGGTTTCTATAGCTAGTTCTCCAGTTGAGATTACTTAGTCCTCTACCAATAATTCCCTCTCATTCTTGCTTGTTTAACCAGTCTCAGAGGCAGGTTGGGGATGGGGCAGGCTGTGACACTCCTGTCATCTGGCAGCAGCCCTGGAAAATGCCCTCTCTCCCTCTGCAACAGAAGAGCGATCTGTTTAATGTGTAATTCCTTGTCTTGCAAGTAATATGGCAATGTTTTTAACCATGATGTTGAATGCTCAGCAAAGCTGCCAAATCCCGGATGAAAAATTTGACTTGTCTATTTTATTTCTGCCTGGTGGTTTTATGCATGTAATTTCCAAATGTGTATGGGAAAGGACAGTTTTCTTTTTACATTCTTTGCTGCCAGGATGAATACACTTGAGGGAACTTGTACCTTCTAATCAATGAAGGAAGATGTAAGCGGGCAGGCTAGGCCTGAGGTAGAGATTCCAGGTTGCCAGGTAGCAATGAATGGCGTGGGGTCTGTTCTGCCTGAGGGTTCATCTCTTTCCAGAAGGAAGAGCACCAGATGATAACACCATGATGGTCTATCATTATTACAATGCTCTGTTTCTCTAGTCCAGTTGGTTTCATCTGGTCTGTCATCTGTTTTAAGGCCATGAAATAGAATAAAGATGTGGAAGGAATTCTGGATCAATAATTAGGAGACTTGGGACCTCACCGGATGATTCTGGGAAAGCTTTTTAACTTCTCTGGGCTTCTGCTTTTAATCTTACAATCAGAGGGGTTGGTTTTTAAATTAGATCACTTCTAGGGATATTTTGCTTCATTGAAAGTGGAACTGTGGTTATCTACACTTAACTCTTCTAGCATCTATATATAATTGCAGTTTTAACATAGTGCCTACCCATCCTTCCTCTCACCACTCTCAGCTCCCCCCCTGCCAAAACAAATAATTACATATTTTTCAAGAAAAAAACCAAACAAAACCCTTTCTTTTCTGAGCTCTTAATTTGCCCACACTCTTAGAGGGACTGAATAAATAATGTTGCTCAATTTGTAGAATCATCCTTGAAAGATGAATGCATAAATTCAGAAGTGGTCTTTTGCCTTCTGTGCACACGCCCCAGACCCCAAACCCTTCATCTTGTATGCTGTGTGGGGGGAGGGCGCAGTGAGTGTGTGAATGGGGGAAGTCATGCTCAGAGGGTCTGGAGCAGCTGTTCAGAGCCCTGACTTTGGTGGAAGGGAGTCTGGAAATAATAATAGTACCTACTTCATAGCACTGTTTTGAGCATTTAATTAGGTAATCCTCCTCAGATATTTAGCCTAGTGACCAGCTGTGGCAAACACCCAACATTTATGCCTATTATTACCATCCATGTTGAAAAGCTGGATTAATCTATTATGGCTCCAGAGCATATGGCCCAAACCATGTAGACAGGGGCTGAGTGTCACGCTCTGCCTCTTATTGTTGGGATGTGGCAATGTCTTTTCTATGTTTTTTTTTAATATGTGTGTGTGTGTGTGTGTGTGTGTGTGCGCGTGTGATTTGAACCCAGGACATTGTACATTCTGAGCAGATGATCTACCACTGAGCTACATTCCTAGCTGAAATCATTTTTAAAAGAAATAACTTGCTTCATCTAAAAGATGAAGACGGAGCTTAGAAGTTGATATCAGGGTTGGGTTTATTTGTTTTTCATATGGATAGCAGCAGATGTGCCAGGATCCACCCCAGGCTCCTTGCCCCTGTAGTATACACCAGGCGTGGCACCCCAGAGGGAGCCTGCTGTGGGTGTGAGGGAGATGGAAGAAGCCTCTTTGTCCCCTTTCCTTCTCTTTATTCCTGCCCAGAACACCAACTGGAATTAATTTTCTCTAAAGAGAGACAAATGTGTCTGTAAATCACCCTCCTCAAGGCATGAAAAAAATGTACTTCAAAAAGAAACAAGCTCCATTTAATTCCCATAATTAACTTTCTTTAAGTGTTATCCTTCCCAAGCCAGTAACTGTTAGTGAGCCTGCCCTTGTTCTTGAAGCACAGGCACACTGTAGAGTCCTCTCCAGTCACTGGAAGCCCAGCTAGATGGTAAAGCAGAACAGCCTCATGGAGGAGAAAGATGGCAAGACGGAGGGATGGCCCATTATCCCTGAGCATGTGGCTTCCTTGAGCCACTCCCAGGGAAGAGGCTGTACTCCTGAGTGGTTATGGATGGATGGATGGGAACCCATCCAAAATGGCAGGGCAGATGGGTCAACCTTGGCATTGCTTCTCCAGCATCAGAGAAGGGCAGAGTCTCTCTACAAGCAGTTTTTCCAGCATGGTTAATTTGAGGCCAATACAGGCAGAATTTTAAAGCTATTTATATAGTAGTTAGTGAACTTAATTGGATGCTTTATCTTCACCCACGCGGGTGAAGGTCTGCAGGGAACATGATGCCGGATGACCTTCATTGAAATCACAATGGCCTGTTGCTTTGAGGCAGCTGGCTCCTTGTATGTGGGAACCATGTTTTAAAAATGTGCATCATGCAATACTAAGCACGCTGCTTAATGAATGATATAGAGTGGCTTCATGAAAGGTTGTCATTAGATAGAATTAAAATATCGATGCTATTTCTCTCCCGCATCTTTTCATCTCCCTCTCATTGACCATGACCCCTGCCCTCCTATGTCCTGGTCCCTCAGAACTTTCCTTCCTACTCTTATTTTTTCTCCTGGCCTATTTTATGCCCAGCCTCCTACCCCAGCCCTGCTTGCCTTGACTGTATTATATTCAGGTTTAATTCTCCAGCTTTCTCCATCCTTGTTGTGATTATTCTTTGATCTGTCCCCACTTTGACTTATTAGCTCACTGTCCATTAGCAAGATCTGATAAATGAAGCCAATGTGGTATACTATCAACATGTCTGCATTTGAATGGAGGACAGCACCTGCTCATGGAAAGGTATTTTTAATAGGAACTTCATAGCACTGAGTGCAAGCAGAAGGGTGGAGTGGAGATCTCTACTTGCAATAGGCCAGTAATCATGCTTTGTAGGCCTATATCATTATCCTATTAGTCCAGGCTTGGGTTCCTTGAATTAGGTGGCTAAAAGACAGCTTTAAGAACATCTCAGCTGCAGGTTTTATTTGCAAATCTCATATTAAAATAAAAGATATTTATTTAGAATGGATCATATGGTGGGCATTTTGCTGAGTATGGTTTCATGTATTACTTCATTAAAGTCCCACAGCCACCTTATGATATCAATGATATTATTATTTCCCCTATTTTACAGGTGAGATGACTGAGGCTTAGAGAGGTTAGGTATGTTTTACCAAGGTAACCCAGCTAGAAAGTGGAGGAGCCAGAATTGAAGCCTGCAAGGTTGGACTCCAGAGCCTGAGAATTGCATCGCAGGAATTGGCTGAGCCCTGCCTGGGGAGATGTTCCATGGAGCTGGGGCCCCCTCCTCAAAACCACATTGGTCTCCAGGACCTGCCTCTCCCTGCAGAGCAGATCCTCTTTCCATGGAAGGGAGTCAGACATCCACTTTCATATTTCCTGCAGATCTCTAGGGTTATAACCTTATACAAACAGAAAAGAAGCTCCTTAGCTCTTTGAATGTCTCTGTCTTTCTGGCCAAGACTTACTTTTAATCATAAAGACTTGGCTTTGATCATAAAGTTTTATAGAGTTAAGTGGAAGTTTCAAGTGATATAAAGACCTGAAATCTTTGGAATGCAATTATTTCTCAAGGCTTGGAACTTGCTGAATTTTATTAGATAGCATTCAAGCTGTTTTAACTCTTGAGCCCATGACAAATGTCTATTTTCAATTATGTCCATCTGCACTTGCCAATATTTTCTTTTAGAATTGAAAACGGATTTGTGACTATTTAATGAGTTTAATATTATAAAAATTAAGGTTTAGCTGCAACCCAAAGAACTGAACAAAGACATATGGAAATGTTTGCAAGTTGGGCCGCTGGCTTTGGGAGAGCAAATCCAAATCAAATCAATACGTATTTACCATATTGATTTAGTTGCATGGAGAAGGGAATCAGAAATCATGAAAAGCTTTGTCTGCAGTGAACTACTACACAGACTGAGCAGTGTAGAGACATCAGTAATACCTGAGTAGATGAGATGTCCAGGTTGGGGACAGGAAATGTTAAGTTACATCTATTATTCAGCGTTAGCCTTCTGAATTCTCTACAGGGAGCAAAAAGGTCTCCATTTGTTGTCTGTGGCCCAGAATGTTCCTTCTCTTTATTTAAAGGACAAATTAACTGTCTTCTCCATTTTAAACAGAAGAGTTTATTCATCTCCTTGAATCACCTGGCTTCAAGCTTGGTTGCTCCAAATTGGCACCCAAAAAAAAAAAAAAAGTCAGAGTAAGTTGGGGGGAGGGTGCATCTTGTTCACCTATATCTGACCCTGGTGAATGTTTTTTAAGAGAAGCATCCTCTCAATACTAAAAGAGAATATATCATTCAGAAGGCAGCACATACCTTTGCTTCAGTTTATGTGACTAAAAGTTGGCTACAGATCAAAATCTTCTTGCAATGTGTCTGTGCCTGTAGATTTTGCAAGAGTCTTTTTAAGCTCATTTTCAAGAGAAATAGCTGCTTTGATAAAATCATATTCTTCTTAGAAGGCTTTTTTTTTTTTTAATTGCAGCAATGTGGTCTTGAAATTAGATGACGCATGGTCTAGAAATGTCTAGGAAGTTGTAGAGATTACCACAACACTGAAGTTCCAGCTTTCCTCATTCATTAAATTTCTGAACTGGCCATTCGAAGGACACAATTCTCTCCTCAGAGGAAGTAAGGGTATTGAGTGATGTGAGAGTCTAGCTACCCTCAGGCTAGATGAAGTCAACGCTGCCCTAGCCTAATCCTTGGCTGCTACCTGGTGTTACCACCATCGCTCTTAGGGCTCTTACCAGTTTTTGTGACTTTCTGTGTGTTTTTCTGGGTGTATGAAATTCTCTTCAGTTCTCTTCGGGGAATTGCAATTCTCCTCTTCCCTCGGGTCCACCACCATCACTGGGAGTGGCTATTCCATTGTCTGTGCTGGGAAGGGCGGGATGGCAGGGCATGTGTACAACTCCTTCCTGAAGGCAGCCCACTTCATTTCCTTCAGGTGACAGGAGTTCTCATCATCAAGCTAAGAATTCTTCAGAGAGGCATCTGAGGAAGGGGGGACAGAGCAGAGGGGCTCAGAATGTCCCTCAGCATCCTCAACACATCATTGCTGACACTGACAACACCCCCTGCCTATTTCTGCCAGGCAGAGGTTAGGAGCTGTGGATGGGGGATCTTTGTGTCCGGGTTGAGGTGTGCCTCACTTCCCAAAGCCATTGCTTACTATCACCTATAAAAAATTCTGAATGTTTTCCCATGAAATGTATATGGAGAATCAAGGCAGAGAGGGAGTCTCACTGTATCTTTTTTTTTTTTTTCTACTAAACCTCAGTAAGAAATATATGGCTGGCTGAGAATAGCTTAAAGAATAGTAACTGTGAACATATGTGAAATTTCTGTAAGAGAACATTGTTTCCATTATAATATTATTCTCCAACACTGTTTTTCTTTTTCTTTTTTTTCCCTCCTTCTGGAGAAGTTGATTGAAACTGGATTTTAAATATGTACTCTTCTTTTCCCTTCCTTTACAAGTAACTGGGCTGCAGGGGTGCAGTAAGTCAGCAGTGGATATTGTTGAAACATGTACGAAGGGAGAGATTGAGAACACACAATTACAAGTTTCTTTAAGTCTAATTTCATTGTACTTTTAAATATCTGGATAATTAACCAAACATTACATTCTCTCTAGACTATTTTTACAAGTACAATATGCTCCTCATGTGATTTGCATTAGGCTGTTCCAAACATCATTTAAGTGCTCAGAATGATTGCAGACCAAGAGTCAAAACTACAGTTCAGCTATGATGTGGAGGTCTTATTCTCATGGGGGAAATAAAAAATTGAGAACTGAATTCTGAGATCCTTCTGATGTCGTATGAGAATTGGAAGTTTATTGCTTCGCTAAGCTCCAGCAAATAGAAGTATGTACAAACACACCCTAGTGTCTCTGTTCCCTCTTGTTGGAGGTGTGTTCAAATAGGGTCACCCTGGGAGAAATTAACCAAACAAGAACAGTGCTAGAGTTGGCAGCTTTAAATATCAGAAAGGAATAATAAGGGGAGACTAAAATCCAGATGTGTCGATTGCAAACCTGGTCCTATTTGTTGTGTAAGGTATATATGTTTATCTGGCTGAGTTCCTCACTTGAAGGTCACTGCCAAACTCTGAAATAATATGTATCAGACAGTTTCTGGCTGTGCTTTTTCTCTTTCCTCTTATAATTGCTTTGATGTTGCTTTGAGCTTTTATGAGGCCAGGTTCTGATCTGATGTTAGAAGGTTAACGTTAATTTGCAGACTTCAGGGCCTTCCTTGACCGGCTGCTGCCCACATTGCTGAGCACCGTGGGCAGGTCAGAGAAACCACAGGACAAGAGTTCTGGTTGCAGTTGCTGTTGTCATAAGTATGGGCAGAACTCAGAAGAAAAGGAGCAAGAGTTCTTAGAATCAGGATCACAGCCCATTAGGCAGTCATATCTAAAGCTTCCCCCCAAACATGAGTTTCTATTCTATTTTAAAATATAGACAGGAAGTGAAAACCTAGGTAAAACAGAACATAATTGATTTATTGTCTGGTTGTCTTTTGAAGAGCTGGTGGTGGTCAGAAAATTGTTCAATTGAGAAATAAATGATTCAAGGATAAGAAGTCTGCTTTCGCAAACAAAAAAGAAATATATCTCAACAAGGAGGGTGAAAATAATTGAAAATTTCATTATAATGTTTTGGTGTCTGTTTTCCATAGAATAATTCTATAATTGTCTACTGTGTGACAGCCTGAGTCACTCAACCAGTGGAATGATTAATGAAAAAGGCAATGAAGGATTTGTCACACTGTCACAAAGCAAGGAAGTGTGTGATAGTCATTAGAAGCAGAAAAAATGAGATAAACATCATCACCCGTGAGGTTAGCAGATGTGGACTGAATATTGAAGAATCTGGTTTTGGAAATGATTATAGTACTGCCCATCCTGCTGTCAGGTTTTTTCACAAATGGTCAGCAGAGCAAGCATGGAAAGGATGAAAACAAGATCGGGTCCCAGCATGGGGGCCAGAGACCCAGGCATTCCAGGGCCACTGACTGAAATGGGATTTGATAGGAATGAGAGCGGGGGAGGGGCCATGCCTGGGTGGAATTCCAGTTAGACATGTGACTGAGACACCCAAACCCTTATTTTCTTCATTGTAAGATATAGGAAAATAATGTTGATGGTAAATGGACTCAGATTACAATAGGTGAAGTAGCCTGGTGTATAAGTAGATGTTCAAAAGTCAAATGCGTGTTCCTTCTTAATTTCCTGCCTGGTGATATCCAAGATGGTCACATGGGGAAGGTGCCATAAAAATGTGGATGCTTTAGACTTAATTTGTCATCACTATAGAACAACTTAAAGTCTGTGCCCTTCCATCTCAGAGGTGAAAAGAGGAGTTTTATTACCAGGCTCACGATAAGACAACTTCAATAACAATATCACTAGAACATATATTTTTAAGCGTTTGTACCAGTTTCCGGAGGGAAAAAATATTTAGAAGTCGTGCCAGATAGGTTGTTCATTTATCAAGTATGTTTTTAAGTATCTCCTTTATGCCTGTCAATATACATATATTATGAGAATAATAATTCATGAAATGGTAAACTTTCTGAACATTGGAGGCAAAGTTTTCAGAATGTATTTTCAAAAGAAATTGTGAATTTTACAAGGACAAGTCTTGTGCCTGCTCATTTTTGTGTCTGTTCAAGTATCTATATAATGACTTTGACAGCAGAGTTGCTCAATATGCTGCTGTTGAATAAAGAGTATGTGGTACATCTTTACCAGTAAAATGATCGCTCAAGAAAATGTGCTTTTTTTGTCATTTTACAGAAATTTTATTTGATAAATGTTCACTTATTGCCACTAATGATAATATAGCAAAGTTATAAAATAAACTGAATTTCTGACATGAAAACACATCTCTATATTACCACAAGGCAGCTAAATGTACTCATGACTAAATTACTATGAATAAATTACTATGATTCAATACTTTTGCCTAAATAATTATTATTGCCTAAGAAGCCTGCATCAGTAAGGAGGTCGTGAATAGATTACTTAAATTATGTTCTTTTATCATAACTTGGAAGGAGTTGAGGTTTTTAGAGTAGGTTGGACCAGGTATAATTCTGGCTGTTCTATTTAATGTCTCAATCCTGCCTGGTGTCCTATCTTGAAAAGGGAATAGTTGTCTCCCTGTGATTATGTTATGGATTAAAGGAAAGCCCTCCGGAGCTCCCCGCCTTTGAACAACAGACCTCTGGAAAGCCTTGGAGATATTGTAAAGGACCTGTTGACACACAGGTACCCACAGAAGGTTTCTGGTCTACTTTGAACATACATACATCACTCTTTTTCAAATATATGTAAATTCATTCATTCAATAACTGTTTATTGAACCCTGACAAAGGGACAGCATTTCACAATATGAATGCACAGTGGACACAAATAAACCAAACAGACCATATCCCTGAGATTGGAGATCTTATCCTGTAGTGTGGGTGGAAAAACAACAATATACAAGATAAAAAATTAAAGTTGGATGGTGATAAGGCTGAAGAGGAAGAGGAAGGAGAGAGGGGGGATATAAAATGGAAAAGAAGGGATGCTAACTTTTAGGTAGGGTGGCCAGGGAGGGCAGCTCAGAAGGCCTCTCTTAGGGAGGGAGCCTGGGGGAGAAGCCTTCCAGGTGGAGGAGACAGATGACATGAAGGCCCCGGCTGGCATGTGGGTGGCATGTGCAAGGAACACTGTGGAACCCAGAAGGACTGGGGAACAATGAGAAAGAAGATAGGGGGAAGGTTGGGGAAGGGAGCAGATCATGCTAGCCTTTTTTTTTCTTTTTTTTCTGCTACCTTTCCTATCCCCTACTATCCCCCCTCCCCTCCCCTCCCATCTTCTCTCTCTACCCCATCTACTGTAATTCATTTCTCTCCTTGTTTATTTTCCCATTCCCCTCACAACCTCTTATATGTAATTTTGTATAGCAATGAGGGTCTCCCTTCATTTCCATGCAATTTCCCTTTTCTCTCCCTTTCCCTCCCATCTCATGTCTCTGTTTAATGTTAATCTTTTCTTCCTGCTCTTCCTCCCTGCTCTGTTCATAGTTGCTCTCATTATATCAAAGAAGACATTTGGTATTTGTTTTTTAGGGATTGGCTAGCTTCACTAAGCATAATCTGCTCTAGTGCCATCCATTTCCCTGCAAATTCCATGATTTTGTCTTTTTTTAGTGCTGCGTAATATTCCACGGTATATAAATGCCACATTTTTTTTTATCCATTCATCTATTGAAGGGCATCTGGGTTGGTTCCACAGTCTAGCTATTGTGAATTGTGCTGCTATGAACATGGATGTGGCAGTATCCCTGTAGCATGCTCTTTTAAGGTCTTCAGGGAATAATCCGAGAAGGGCAATAGCAGGGTCAAATGGTGGTTCCATTCCCAGCTTTCCCAGGAATCTCCAAACTGCTTTCCAAATTGGCCGCATCAATTTGCAGTCCCACCAGCAATGTACAAGTGTACCCTTTTCTCCACATCCTCACCAGCACTTGTTGTTTGACTTCATAGTGGCTGCCAATCTTACTGGAGTGAGATGGTATCTTAGGGTGGTTTTGATTTGCATTTCTCTGATTGCTAGAGATGGTGAGCATTTTTCCATGTACTTGTTGATTGATTGTATATCCTCCTCTGAGAATTGTCTGTTCAGGTCCTTGTCCCATTTGTTGATTGGGTTATTTGTTATCTTATTGTCTAATTTTTTGAGTTCTTTGTATACTCTGGATATTAGGGCTCTATCTGAAGTGTGAGGAGTAAAGATTTGTTCCCAGGATGTAGGCTCCCTATTTACCTCTCTTATTGTTTCTCTTGCTGAGAAAAAACTTTTTTAGTTTAAGTAAGTCCCATTTGTTGATTCTTGTTATTAACTCTTGTCATGCTAGCCTTTATGCCCCAGAAAAAGGCCCGTTGCTTTTACTCAGGGTTGGAGGAAGTCATTGAAGGACCTGATCCAAGGACTGGCGTGATCTGGTTTAGATCTTACAGGTCCACTGTCTAAAAATAGATCGAAGGGGACCATTGAGGAGGTTCCTGCAGTAAGATGGAGGAGGCAGGAGATGATATGATGGTGACCAGGAGCAAGGTGAGGAGTGGGGGCATGAGGAGACATGGACTCCAGACACATTTTGATAGAATAGGTAAAGTTGACAAGCTTGGCTGATGGATTTCTGGTGGGGTGTACATGAGAAAAAGATATGAAGAATGCCTGAAGACTTTTGGTCTGGAAGAAAGGGAAGGTTTGGGGACTTGGGCTTCATTTTGAACATAGCAAGTTTAATAACAAGTGGAGATGTTAACAAGGCTACTTTGGCTGTGCACAATGGCACAAACCTGTAATCCCAGAGGCTCAGAAGGCTGAGGCAGGAGGATCATGAGTTCAAAGCCAGCCTGAACAAGTTAGCGAGGCCCTAAGCAACTTAGTGAGATCCTGTCTCAAAATAAGAATAAAGAAGGGCTGGGGATGTGGCTCAGTGGTTAAGCACCCCTAGGTTCAATCCCTGGTACTGCCTCCCCCACCAAGGAATGTAACTCTCAATGGAAAATACACAGGAACTGTTTTTAAAATATTACTGAGTCAACATAGCACTTTTTCAGAATACTCTAAAAGAAGAACTATTATGTTTGTTAGGTGAAAGGATGTCTACAAGATATTTTGACTTTGGCAAAAGACCCTGTGCTGGAAAAGGTTGGAAATAAAGATATATTTAAGTGAAAATTTTAGTGGCCAATAGGCATTATTTTCCTTTCCCCTTTCTCCTATTCCTTTAATGCATGTTGATTTCAAAATCTGTATCATTATACAGACTTTTAAGTCTTAAATTTCAATGCGAGACTTTTTTTTTTCCCTTTTAATTAAGGCTTTGAATAGAACTTTCTGGTAAGAAAAGCCTGACTGATGGCAGAATCATGTTCACTGGTCCACGTTATTTTATTTCGTAAGGAAATTAGAATGTTCCCTTATTACATGTTTGTTGTTAATTTTTGTATGTGTGCACCTGTCCCCGACTGGCATGTCACTTGGGTGCTATTTGGTAATGACCAAAAAAGTGAGGGGGGGAAGGGAGAGAGAGAGAGAGAGAGAGAGAGAGAGAGAGAGAGAAAGAGAAGTGAGGAGGGAGGGAGGGAGGGAGGGAGAGAGAGAGAGAGAGAGAGAGAGAGAGAGAGAGAGAGAAGCGAAGGAAGGAAGGAAGGAAAGAAGGAAGGAAGGAAGGAAGGAAGGAAGGATAGAAAATATGTGCATGCAAATACACTCCTTTCTATTGGGGGTTTCAATGTGAGGTTAAGAAATCCAAGGTAAACCTACGGAATTAATCGAAGCTTCATTGTTATTTCATCAGCATAAGCTTGTGTACCTGTACTAGCCCCGATCTGTGACTGTTCCCTTCAATATCTGTCCCCCTCAGTCTTACGCAGGGAAGTACGTACCCGCGCTTGCGCACTACATCCACGCCCTCAACCCCAAGGAGCAGGTCAAGATCCACCTGAAAGGAATTGCTCTTGGAAATGCATATTCTGACCCTGAATCGGTAAGTGTGATGATGTTTGTTTCCCTTTTGTAACTTAATGAGATCAGATCTCTTTTTAATCAGAGGGCCAGGTGGACGAGCTCCTTTTACCTTAAAAGCTTAACTTGATAAAGGGCAATACCAATAGACCTTTTGACTGAACTCTTCCATTTTTTTTTTTTACCATGTTTCAGTCAACTTACTCTGCCAGCCTACACCGACCGTGTTGTACTATGTGTGTTGTGCTGTGTGTTTGTTATGTGTGTTGTGTATTTTGTGTGTTTGTGTTGGGTGGGTTTTGTGTGTTTGTGGAGTATGTGTTGTGTATATTGTGTGTTTGTGTTGGATGGGTTTTGTGTGTTTGTAGGGTGTGTGTGTGTTGCACGTGTGCACGTGTGTATTTTGTAGGGGTGTGTGTGTACAGTTGTCCTATCTGGCTATTTCTAGCACCAGACTGAAAATTATGAAGTGTGACTTCACAAAGCAAATGGGCTTCCTGCTTTCTCTCCTTCTCAGTGTCTGGCACTTATGTGTGTCTCTTTTGTCCTCAGATTATAAAGGGCTATGCGCCATTCCTCTACGAAATTGGCTTGTTGGATGAGAGGCAGAGAAAGTACTTCCAGAAGCAGTGCAATAAGTGTATAAAATACATCAAGGAGGAGAACTGGCTACGGGCCTTTGAAGTGAGTTCTGGGGCCCTGTGCTGCCCTCAAGCAATTAAAACCATCTGAGGAGAGGAGGGGTCAGTGAAGCCCCATGGTGCTCAGGCATTTTTTTATGAGAGAAGGAATATCTGCTTGGAGAGATGAGTGGGCACGGCGTGCAGAAACGAACTGTCTGTGTTTCTTTGAATTTACTTTGGCTGTATTAAGCCTGAGGTCATCTTGGAGTGTTTGTCTAGCTGTGTGTTCATTAACTGTTCTGATTTCTTTAAATGCTGTGTGGGACTTAAAGGCCTCTCCTATCATATGGAAATCAGAAGAAAGGCAGCCTGGGAAGTAGATGCATAAACTTCAACATGTGGGCAAAATCATTTAGAAGGCTTATGTCCACAGACAGGGTTTCAGCTGGAGAAGTGACCACAGTGCTTGACAAACAGCACATGTTCCCATGTGTCGGGAACAAGAGATTGTGAAGTGTAGTGATCTAAGACTGTTGCAAAGAGCCATTGGTATTTGTAGTTATGATGATGTTGCTCCTCTAAAAGTAAACTTGAGAATCTGATAATATGCTTATATTCTTCAGCCTTTTCTTGGTATTTAAAACATAAGAGTACACTAAACCACGATATAGGAAGTTAGGTGTTTGGGACAATTGCAGACAAAGGCTGGGTGTAAACAATTCTCCTGGGGCTTTTGGTCATGTTTCCTATAGAGGCATCCTGATTGACATATTGGTTTGATGAGGCAAGGACTGAATTTTGAGGACTTTAGGACTCATTATGGTTTATTAGGGCAGAAGCCTGATATTAATAGTCTACTGGACACTCCAGATCAGCCTGTTCAGATCAAAATGGGAGACATTCAAACTTTAGGACGCTTACCCGAAGTCACCCAAGGCAGTGACCATTCTTGCTATGAATTCTGATGGCGGCAACCTGTGCAAACAGATTGAGATAGAGAAGTCATAGCCATCCAGCGCCATGCTTATGGACTTCCTCTTCTGTGACCAAATGTAGCTGCAAAGTGTGGATTCAGAATTTTTTGTGTCATAGGAAGGAATGCGAAGGAAGAGGGATTCTCTTGGAGATGTGTAGGATCATGCCCCAACCCACCGTGACAATATTTTCAAGATTGGTTTTAGGCCCTCCACTGTTGGTAGTTGAACAGGACAAAAAGAACCTTTAGAATTTAGAATTAATACTAATTTTATGTGGCATAAGACCAATTTTCCCATGAGACATTTAGTGATTTGAAAGCACACAGCAGTGTCAAGAGCAAGAACATTTGAGAGGCCTAAAGATGTGAAGAAAGCAGGGAGATGACTGAGGCCCAACAGGCTCAAGACACCCAGAGGGCTAGAGAACCTGGGGGAAGTTCAGGTATGCTGTGTATTCAGAGACAAGGAACATGCGACTCTCTCATTAGGACTCCTTGTGACCATGGTGTTTGTATTGATGATCCTTTCAATACTCTATCCCTTAGTCCCTTGGCCTCCTCTTTTGCAACAATCACTTTCTACTCAGCTGCTCATTCCTTGTTACCAAAAGCCATTAGGCATTCTACAATCTCAATTAAAAATTTTTTATTTGCTCTCTTTAGATGTGTACGTGATAGTAGAGTGTATTTTGAATACTATACATACATGGAATATAACTTCCCATTCTTGTGGTTGAACATGATGTGGAGTTTCATTGGTTGTGTATTCATACATGAATATAGGAAAGTTACCTATGATTTATTCTACTGTCTTTCCTATTCACACCATCCCCTCCATTCTCTTCATTCCCTTTTGTCTAATACAATGAATTTCTATACTCTCCCCACTCCCCTTATTGTGTTTTAGCATCTGCATATCAGAGAGAACATTTAGCCTTTGGAGTTTTGGGGATTGGCTTATTTCACTTAGCATTATATTCTCCAGCTCCATCCATTTACCAGCAAATGCCATAATTTCATTCTTCTTTAAGGTTGAATAATATTCCATTGTATATATATAATCACATTTTCTTTATCCATTCATCTGTTGAAGGGCACCTACGTTGGTTCCATAGCTTTGCTATCGTAAATTGAACTGTTATAAACATTGATATGGCTGTATGCTGATTTGAAGTTCTTTGGGTATATGCTGAGGAGTGGGATAGCTGGCTCAAATAGTGGTTCCATTCCAAGTTTTCTGAGCAATCTCCATACTGCTTTCCAGAGTGGCTGCATCAATTTGCAGTCCCACCGGCAATGTATGAATGTGCCTTTTTCCCCCTCATCCTTGCCAACATTTATTGTTACTTGGATTTTCGATAATTGCCATTCTGACTGGAGTGAGATGAAATCTTAGTATATAGTATATTTTAATTTGCATTTCCCCAATAACTAGAGAGGTTGAACATATTTCATATATTTGTTGACCATTCGTACTTCATCTTCTGTGAAGTGCCTGCCTGTTCAGTTCCTTGGCCCATTTGCTGATTGGGTTGTTTGGGGTTTTTTTGTTGTTAAGTTTTTTGAATTCTCACAATCTCAAATTTAAATAGCTTTCTCCAACTGCCACCTCCTACCCTTCCAGCTCACTTGTGCTGACATGCCAGTGCTAGGAGTCCTACAGCCCATGGTCTCTAAATCCACTGACCCATCTAGCTCTTCATGATCTAACTAACCCTCTCTGGTCCTCATTTCTCTAATTACCAAACTTAATACCAAGGTCTAGACCTTCCTGACTCCTGAACCCCTTTAGCACTTTCTCCTGCTCCTCTGGCTAAACCACAGCCTTGACTGAATCCACCTCCCTGCACCCCACGCCTGTTCCAGGCAGCTGCACCTGGCTGGAGAAAAGCACCCAGCCGTGCTGACTGCTCTTGCCCTCCTCTGATGACCAAGTTTTTAATGTCAGCCATCCAATGGTTACTTCTATCAGTTCCAGGCACCTGCATGTATGCCCACACCCTCTGTCCTCTCTCCTAGTACTGTGGCGAGTGGTCCACGATCCATCTTAAGGCATCCCTTCCCACAAGATTCATTCCTATAATTGAGGCCTGTGGGGAGCCATTCTGACACGTGATTGGGTGACTCCCGTTAAGGGCCTGAGGCACTCTGGCTGTGTCGGAGTTATCCCGACCCTTTCCTGATGAGAGAGCCCATCCGTGTGGGGGTGTGCCTGACCACTGACCCCGGAGACCCAATCACTGACCCTGACCTTGGAGTACAGCCCCCCCTCAACCTTCATTGGATGGAATTCTCCCCTGAATCTCTTGTTTCCCCCAAATAAAAGGCTGATCCCTGGCGTGTTCTCTCTCTCTCTCTCCTGCTAGCCCAGAGTAATCCTCGCTACCCTGCTGGGCGGCTGGAGGCAAGGAAACAGGGAGGCGAGCCGTCTCGGACCTAGCAATATAAAATAAAGTACTGTCTATGTGTTTTATTTTGATCTCTTCTAACTAACTTAATGCCAGAACCTCATTAATGAAACCACTGCGCAGGCCGCGTGGTAGAGAGGCCTCTGAACTTGCTCCTTTCTCTGTCTAGAATGTTTTTTCCCCAAGTTGTCTGTATAGCTTTCTTCCTTCCAATAGATCTTAAATCAAGTGCCATCTTCTAAGAGATGCCCTCTCTTTAGGGTCCCCTACGGACGTGTGCACATACCCATGACACCTCTCCTTGTCATTCCCTAACGTATAGAGTTTGTACACTCTAACATACTTCATATTTCACCTAACAATGCTGGGGATTTTGTTTTCCCCTTGAATATCAGCTTGATCTGTCTTGTTCACTGAAGTTTTCCCAATGCCTAGGACAGCTTTTTGCACAGAGAAGATGTGTAGTAAATGCTCAAGGAATGAAACAGTAAAGGAAATGAGAAGCTGAATGACAAATACTTGTGCATGTTCATCCACCCAGATGTTTCCTTCTCTCCTCCCCGCTTCTCAACCCAGATCCTGGATAGACTACTGGATGGCGACTTGACGAGTGATATTTCTTACTTCGAGAATGTGACGGGATGTTCTAACTACTACAACATTTTGCAGTGCACGGTAATAACATTTTTCAAACCGTAGTCACGTCTGCTTAAAACTTTTGGCAAAACCAAACCTCCTCTGATTTGGAAAATAGGGTAGCTGGCTTTCTACTAGATAGAGATATCCAAAGTGGAGTGCCTGAGTTGGTCTCCTAAACTGATTGCAGTCTGTTTCCCACCAATGTTGTATGTGTTATAATCTGACCATCCACAGTGTGTGATATCCCATATCACACAAAACAATTCCTGATGGGGCGGTTTCCCCTCTAGAGCTTGTTTTGCAGAAGAGCTTGTGGAAAGGGTGGAAGCTGGGATTGCAGCTCTGGGTATGAGGTCTCAGAGTTTCAAGCCTGTTTATGAACCTCTTGAAAATGCCCACATTCTTTGTTCTGTACTTAAGATGGCTTGGATAATCAAAGCTACCAAAGCCTGTATGAAAATATTTGCTTTGTCTTCGTTTTAACTTGAGGTGTTTAGTGCATTCAGTTCAGCCCTACTTCAAGTCCTGTAGAATATTTCTTAAAGTACCAAAGTAGTTTCTTTCTTAAAAGTAGGCCAGAGTCATGTCTTTTGTGTAGAATTAGCCAAGTAAGAGAAAGGGAGCCAAATGGGGGTTGGGATTTGTATAATCTTTGTCTGACAATGTGTTCTGTTTTTAAAATGATCACATTTTGTGAACTATTAATTATAAAGTCAATTTCAGTGGAATTTGTCTATCCGATGGTGTTGGGTTTAGATTGTACCATGAATAAAACATATGGCGGGGAAGAGAGAAACAATATTTGTGTTTTGCATTTTTCTCTACAACATAATATATTCACCGTTAACAAAAATTGCTAACAAAGCAGAAAATTGGCACACTCAAACCCCCAAATTTTTATCCTTTTGTAACTTGAAGTATTTTTAAAGCCCTTATTCTTTTTTTTCCTTTTCAGTATAATTATTATTACAGAGGCTTTTATGCAGTGTTGTGTTCGAATTTTTTTAAAATAAGACTCATGAACTACTTTTCTTTTATCTTCCTCATAAAATATCTGTTTTTACACCTGATGTATTTCCCCCGTACTCAGCTGGTTTTGTTTGTGTGGCTTTAATAAACAGCAGACCATAGAGAAGAAATCCTTAGCTTTTAATCTACTACCCCTCTGGCCTCCAAGAGCTACTTCATCTTCTTTCCATGGAGCCACCAACAAGGAGCAGTTGATATGGACCATCTCACCCCTACCCTTTGCCCTCCCTGTCTCTTCCTCTAAGTGGAGTCACAGGTTGCAAAAGATTAGTTTCTGAAAAGGAAAATCCCACACTTGCGAATTGGATATTGGCTCCAAGAGTGTCAGATCATCCTGATTTGTCCTTAGTACGAGGATTTCATTTAAACCACCTCACAGACTTCTTTTTAAAAATTTCCAGAGTGGGGCCACGTTAAGAGACCTGTCCTCTCTTACTTACTGTATTCTGTGCTATGAGAAACCCACAGCTTTCCCCGGCATGCTGTTTCTTAATATCTTTCTGATGCACCCTCTGCCAGGAACCTGGGGACCAAACTTACTATGGGAAGTTTCTGTCACTCTCAGAAGTGAGACGAGCCATCCACGTGGGAAACCAGACCTTCAGTGATGGAGCTGATGTTGAAAAGTACTTGCGACAGGACACGATGAAGTCGGTCAAGACCTGGCTCACGGAGATCATGAATAACAACTACAAGGTAGGAAGGTGACTGCAGTTACTGTCTCTTAAGAACTTTTCAGATTTCCCAGGGCAGAGCTGACTCTATTATTTGTAACTTGCCTCTGTCTTTAAACAACGACAACGATTTATACTATTTGCAAACATAAATAATCTCTGGTTTGTTGGATTTCTTTATATTAAAATATTTTTTTCTTTTAATTAACCCACCCCCCTCCCCCATCATTCCTTAAAATGAAATTCCCTGTGGCACTTGCCAGCTCTCACTCTTTCTTGGGAAGAGACTCTCAGAGCAGAGAAAAAAATGACTGGTCTTGTGTACCTGAGCCAGTTCCTTCGGTGTTTGCTGTATCATATGAATCTCAGTGAAGTCAGGGATACCGGACAGCAACTGGTTATTCCAAAAATTCATTTTCCCGAATAATCGTGTGCATTCACTTTGCTCAGCAGTAGCTGTTTCAGTATCTGCTTTAACCAGATGCTCTGCCAGGCTGTCAGGCAGAAATAACCGAAGAGAAAGGTCCTATTCTGAGGCCCAATGAGTCCGGCTCTGTGTGTCCACCTGGAGACAATCTGCCTGCTCAGCTGCTAGAGACAGGAGAGGAGATGAACTCACAGGAAGTGGCCCTGCAGGTTCAGGCAGAGGGGGCATGGGCCCTTGGTGTCCTCCCCATGAGGGAGGAGGAGAAGTCATCTTGTCCCCATCCCCTGTCTCCCCTCCTGCTCTGATCCCCCAGGATGGCTGTTGTTTGTCATGGGGATGGTCTATGGGGCCAATGTACTAATGATAGAACAGACAACCAACAGAGGCTTCCTTATTTTTATATGGCAGAGACAAGGCTAATGAACTTGGGATAAACAAAAACCAGAGCAGCCAGTAGCTTGTAAGATACCTCTGAATCAGGAAAAGAAAATTTATCCTCAAGATACTTTATTTCCAACTACCTGACTCTTTTTTACCATTTGCTGGCATGAGGAATATACATTTCTAAGATGCCTGTTAGGAACCGTATGCCTCAGGATGGTTCAGTGCACAAGCTGTGCTACTGTTCAGGACATCACTTCAAATGCATCCTTAGTATAGTGTGTTTCAGATCATGGCAACCCTGGAAAGTCCACTTTTCTGATCCTGCCTCCATACAGAGTTTGACATGGAACCCTTGTTTAAAATAATCTATGGTCAACGGCACACAGAGACTGCACACCCATTATAATCCCACAGAACTTGATGGAATACTTTCTAGGATAGAAAGTAAGTATTTAACTGGATCAAGCCAGCATTGCAACCATTCTTGGGTTTGGTTCTGCTGGGGAAATGCAGCGGCCCTTTGTGCTTACCTGCTTCCAGCCTTCTCTGAACAACTCCCCAAAGCACTGCTGCCTCTCTTCTTCTTTTAAGTCTCCTCCATGGTTATGCTTGGCACATGGTCCTGCCATCATGGGCTCTCAGTCTGTCACCCATCCTGGCACCAGCTAGGAGCCAATGTCCATGACCAGGGAATGAGTGAAAGAAAGGTTAGTGCTACACTAAAGAATATATTTAACACTCCCCCATAATCCATGAGGTATTTATGGTTCACAAATTTATTTAACCAAAAAGAGCTTAGCACTTGTGTTTTAAGACAAAAAAAATATCTAACATAACATTGAGAAATGCCATGTGGTTTTGTTGAGTGAAAAAATTTCCCATGTACATTATTTGTGCCCTTGGCTCACTGTATAAATTTAACTAGAATATGATTCCCTCTCAGCTATGAGAGGATAGGGTGAGGCATAGAGCTCAGCTGATGACAGAAATCCTCTTAATGTTGACTAATTGCTACAGACTGTTCACCATTTGATAAAATAGAACATATTGGTTAGAGATGATCCTACACCTCTGTCCTTGTTGCCCACATAACCCAAACCCACTATCCTAGTCTATTCAGGCTGCTCTAACAAAAATACCCTAGACTTGGTCACTTATAAACAATAAGAATCTATCACTCACACTTCAGGAAACTGGGAATTCCAAGATAGGTGCCCACAGATGTATTATCTGGTAATGACTGCACTCTGCTTCATAGAAGGTGCCATCTTGCTGCATCTTTATCAGCTTTTAGAAGGGCAGACAGGCTTCCTTCTGGTTTCTTTTATAAGACTATTAATTCCATTCCTGAGGGTTCCACCCTCAGATTTAATTACCCCAAAGTCCCCACATCATTTTGGGTGGACACATTCAGACCATAACACCTACCATCATGAATTCCACTGAAACCAGAGTATTTTCTACACTTTTTTACTCTGAATTCATTTCCAGAAAAAGAGAAAAGTTTAGTGATGCAGATAAACCACATTTCCATAAAGGAAGAGACAAACTATGCAGTCGATCTGCCTGCAGACCCCAAGTGGCTGCTCCAGAACAGGCAGCGTGTTCACTGGGGCAGCTGGCACAGCCCTGCGGGCAGCAATTATCTTTGGCTTGTCTGCTATTGATGGTGAACCTCAACGTGTGTATAATGGAACCAGAACAACTTAAGTTGGCTTAAGACATTATAGTACCCTTAAAGTTCTATTTATGTAAGACTCAGTTCTAATTTGTCATCCAGAGCAGTGTGCCTGTTTCTGTTCACAGGAACATAGAAGTCTTTCCAGCACTAGAATCCTTTTAGCCAATGTGTAGTATCTCGGACAGGACCAGGAATGTCCTCCTGTGCATCTGGTGCATTTTTGTGTAGTTTCTGTCTAAACTGCATGAAAACAAAATTCTCTTCTGTTAATGATGTACAGGAGGTGCACAGTCCAAATCATTTTCTTTTTGGTAATTTCAGATGTTTAGGTGGTAAATGGAAATATTGTATCGGCAAGTTTCCAAAATAACTAAAATGAGAAACAATGTGTTAGACTCCCCCAATTCTTTTTGTAAAAAATTTTTTTAGTTGTATATGGACACAATACCTTTATTTTATTTCTTTATTTTTATGTGGTTCTGAGAATTGAACCCTGTGCCTCACGTGTGCTAGGCACATGCTTCACTACTGAGCTACAACCCCAGCCCTGACTATCTGAATTTTTTTTTATTACATCAGGTCAAAATATTATCAGGACTTTTAAGAGCTGATCTGTACAAGAGCATAGGGGTTGACAGCATGCTCTCAAGTCATACATTTTGAGTCTAAGGGCTGGTTCTATCACTCAGCTACTGTGGTCCTTTGGGGGAAGATGCTTGATTCTTTGTGATTTAGCTAAAAATGGGAATAGAAATAATATTTATGCATGACTGTTTGTGACATCATTGAGATTATTCCTGTAAAATACTTTTAAAAAGTGCCTGGTGCTTAGGAAGTATTTATCAGTAACATCTATTAGACAAGAGACCCTGCATCTAATAGAAGAAAAATTAGGCCCAAATCCTCATCATGTCAGATTAGGCCCCGGCTTCCTTAACAAGACTCCTATAGTGCAGGAAATAAAATCAAGAATCAATAAATGAGATGGATTCAAACTGTAAAGCTTCTTCTCAGCAAAATAAACAATCAGTGAGGTGAGTAGGGAGCCTAAAGAATGGAAGCAAATTTTTACCACACACATACATCAGATAGAGCATTAATCTCCAGGATATATTAAAAAACTCAAAAAATTTAACACCAAAACCACAAATAACCCAATCAATAAATGGACTAAGGAACTGAACAGTCACTTCTCAGAAGAAGATATACAATTGACCAACAAATGTATAAATAATTGTTCAACATCTCTAGCAATTAGAGAAATGCCAATCAAACTACTCCAAGATTGCATCTCACTCCAGTTAGAATGGCAGCTATTAAGAATACAAGCAACAATAAGTATTGGCAAGGATGTGGGGGAAAAGGTACACTTATAAATTGCTGGTGGGACTGCAAATTGGTGCAATCAATCTGGAAAACAGTATGGAGATCCCTCAGAAAAGTTGGAATGGAACCACCATTTGACCCAGCTATCCCACTCCTCAGTCTATACCCAAAGGACTTAAAGCAGCATACTACAGTGAAGCAGCCACATTAATGTTTATAGCATCATAATTCACAATAGCTAAATTGTGGAACTAACCTAGATGTTCTTTAATAGATGAATGGGTAAATAAACTGTGGTATGTATATAACAGGAACTTACCTCAACATTGTAAAAGCTATATATGCTAAGCCTCAGGCTAGCATCATTCTAAATGGAGAAAAATTGAAGGCATTCCCTCTAAAATCTGGAACAAGACAGGGATGCCCTCTCTCACCACTTCTATTCAACATAGTTCTCAAAACACTGGCCAGAGCAATTAGACAGATGAAAAAAATTAAAGGCATAAAGATAGGAAAAGAAGAACTTAAATTGGCACTATTTGCGGATAACATGATCCTATACCTAGAAGACCCAAAAGGGTCTACAAAGAAACTACTAGAGCTAGTAAATGAATTCAGCAAAGTGGCAGGATATAAAATCAACACACATAAATCAAAGGCATTCCTGTATATCTGCGACAAATCTTCTGAAATGGAAATGAGGACAACCACCCCATTCACAGTATCCTAAAGAAAAAAAAAATACTTGGGAATCAACCTAACAAAAGAGGTGAAAGACTTATACAATGAAAACTACAGAACCCTAAAGAGAGAAATAGAAGAAGATCTCAGAAGATGGAAAAATATACCCTATTCATGAATAGGCAGAACTAACATCATCAAAATGGTGATATTACCAAAAGTTCTCTATAGGTTTAATGCAATGCAAATCAAAATCCCAACAGCATTTCTTTTAGAAATAGACAAAGCAATCATGAAATTCATCTGGAAAAATAAAAGACCCAGAATAGCAAAAGCAATTCTAAGCAGGAAGAGTGAAACAGGCGGTATAGCGATACCAGACTTCAAACTATACTACAGAGCAATAGTAACAAAACAGCATGGTACTGGTACCAAAACAGGTGGGTGGACCAATGGTACAGAATGGAGGACACAGAGACCAATCCACAAAATTACAACTACCTTGTATTTAACAAAGGTGCTAAAAGCATGCAATGGAGAAAGGATAGCATCTTCAACAAATGGTGCTGGAAAAACTGGAAATACATATGCAACAAAATGAAACTGAATCCCTTTCTCTTGCCATGCACAAAAGTTAACTCAAAATGGATCAAGGAGCTTGATATCAAACCAGAGACTCTGCGTCTGATAAAAGAAAAAAGTTGGTTCTAATCTACATTTCGTGGGGTCAGGCTCCAAATTCCTTAATAGGACACCCATAGCACAAGAGTTAAAAACAAGAATCAACAAATGGGATATACTCAAACTAAAAAGTTTTTTCTCAGCAAGAGAAACAATAAGAGAGGTAAATAGGGAGCCTACATCTTGGGAACAAATTTTTATTCCTCACACTTCAGATAGAGCCCTAATATTCAGAGTATACAAAGAACTCAAAAAATTAAACAATAAGAAAATAAATAACCCAATCAACAAATGGGCCAAGGACCTGAACAGACACTTCTCAGCAGAGGATATACAATTAATCAACAAACACATGAAAAAATGCTCACCATCTCTAGCAGTCAGAGAAATGCAAATCAAAACCACCCTAAGATACCATCTCACTCCAGTAAGATTGGCAGCCATTATGAAGTCAAACAACAACAAGTGCTGGTGAGGATGTGGGGAAAAGGGTTCACTTGTACATTGCTGGTGGGACTGGAAATTGGTGCAGCCAATTTGGAAAGCATTATGTAGATTCCTTGGAAAGCTGGGAATGGAACCACCATTTGACCCAGCTATTCCCCTTCTTGGACTATTCCCTAAAGACCTAAAAAGAGTGTATACTATAGGGATACAGCTACATCAATATTCATAGTAGCACAATTCACAATAGCTAGACTGTGGAACCAACCTAGATGCCCTTCAATAGATGAATGGATAAAAAAATGTGGCATTTATACACAATGGAGTATTACTCAGCACTAAAAAATAACAAAATCATGGCATTTGCAGGGAAATGGATGGCATTAGAGCAGATTATGCTAAGTGAAGCTAGCCAATCCCTAAAAAACAAATGCTGAATGTCTTCTTTGATATAAGGAGGGCAACTCAAAACAAAGCAGGGAGGAAGAGCAGAGAAGATCACCATTAAACAGGGACAAGAGGTGGGAGGGAAAGGCAGAGAGAAGGGAAATTACATGGAAATGGAAGGAGACCCTCATTGTTATACAAAATTACATATAAGAGGAGGTGAGTGGAAAGGGGAAAAAAAGAGAGAAATGAATTACAGTAGATGGGGTAGGAGAGAAGATGGGAGGGGAGGGGAGGGGGGATAGTAGGGGATAGGAAAGGCAGCAAAATACAACAGACACTAGTATGGCAGTATGTATAAACATGGATGTGTAATCGATGTGATTCTGCAATCTGTATACGTGGTAAAAATGGGAGTTCATAACCCGCTTGAATCAAATGTATGAAATATGATATGTCAAGAGCTTTGTAATGTTTGGAACAACTAATAATAAAAAAAACACAATGGAATATTACTCAGCATTAAAAGAGAATAAAATCATGGCATTTGCAGGTAAATGGATGGAGTTGGAGAATATCATGCTAAGTGAAGTAAGCCAATCCCTCCAAAACGAAAGGCCAAATGTTTTCTTTGAGAATCCATAGTTGGGGAGAGGGGATCATGGGCGGAATGGAAGAACTCTGGATAGGGCAAAGGGGAGAGAGGGGAAGGGAAGTGGTATTCGGCTAGAAAAGATGGTAGAATGAGATGGATATCATTACCCTAGGTACATGCATGAAGACATGAATGGTGTGACTCTACTTTATGTACAACCAAAGAAATGAAAAATTGGGTTCCAAATGTATACTATGAATTGAAATGCATTCTGTTGTCATGTATAACAAATAAATTAATTAATTAATTTAAAAAAAGAACATTCAAAAAATATTTGCAGAAGTCTAAAAAAAAGTCTGAAAGGGTTTATATGTAACCTGAAGCTGGGCATGGTGGCACATGCCTATAATCCCAGCAGCTTGTGAGGCTGAGGCAGGAGGATGGCAAGTTCAAAGCCAGCCTTAGCAAAAGTGAGCCACTAAGCAACTCAGTGAGACCCTGTCTCTAAGTAAAAGGCAAATTAGGGCTGGGGATGTGGCTCAGTGGTTGAGTCCCCCTGAATTCAGTCCCCAGTACCCTCTCCCTCAAAAAAGCCCGTAACAAAAATGAAGACACCTTTGATTGATGGGTTATTATAGATTAGACATAGCTGAGGAATGAAGCACTGAGCTTGAGATATGACAATAAGGACTTCTAAAACTGAGAGGCAAAAGGAACACCCACTCCAGATAAGAGAAATGGGAGGGGTTGGTGAGTGAGTGAGTGAGTGAGAGAGAGAGAGAGAGAATACCCAAGATTCTGGGACAACTAAATAAGATGTAACCTATTCATAATGTGACTACCAAAAGGAGGATGAAACGAAAGACATAGAAGCAGTATTTGAAGTAATACTGATTGAGACTTTCCCCAATTTAATGTCAAGACACCAAACCCACAGGTCAAGGAAGCTTAGAGAAAACCAAGCATAAATGTCAAAACAAACAAACTCCCAAAAAACTAACCAGGCATATCATCTTCCAGCCTTTCTCAGACAGACAAATATTGAAGGAATTTGTTACCAGTGAACTTGCCTTGCAAAAAAATGTTAAAATAAGTTCTTTAGAGAGACAGAAAACAATATAAATTAGAAATTTTGGATCTGCATAAAGAAGGAAAGTGAAGAAGACATGATTGTCTATGTAGAAATTACAAAAGAATTGACCAGGAAAAAAAAACCTTCTGGAATGAATAAGCAATTAATTATAAGATTTCAGGATGTAAGGTTAATGTACAAGAGTTGATCGCTTTCCTCAATATCAGCATATGGGTATATAACTTGTTCCTGTATAAACCAGTGGGGTTTGACATTAAAACACAGTACTGTTTACATTGGCACCCCAAATCCAGTAAAATACCTACAAGGTCTGTATGAAGATAACTGCAAAACTATTACAAAGAATAACAAAGAACTAAACAGATGTTCCTGGATAGGAGGAGAACTGCCAAGATGTCAGTTCTTTCCCACTTGATCCATAGGTTCAGTGCAACCAGCCCCAATCAAAATCTCTCAGCAAGTTATTTTGTAGATATGCTCAAAGCGATTCCACAATTTACATGGAGAGGCAAAGACTCAGAATAACCAATGTAATAGTGAAGGGACATGAAGTTGGAGGACTGATAGCATCTAACTTCAAGACTTTCTATAAAGCTACCTATCACAATGTGACATTGGCAAAAAAAAATAAACAGATTGGTTAATGGAACAGAATCAAAAGCCCCAAAATAGACCCATATGACTCTATGCAGCAGGTATTTGACAAATTAGCAAAAGCAATAAAATGGAGCAAATGGTATCTTTTCAATGCATGGTGCTGGAACAACTAGACAGTGACATGGAAAAAAAATAAAAGAAAGAAAAGAAAAAAGAATTTAGAATAAGATGTCCACACCCTTCACAAAAAACTGGTCTCCAAATGGATCATAGATCTAAATGTAAAACAGAAGATAACAAGAGAAAACCTAGATGACATTGGGTTTAGCAGTGACTTTTTTTTTTCTTTCTTTTTTTTCTGAGGTAGGGTCTTGCTATGTTGACTTGAACTCCTGGGATGAAGTGATCATTCTGCCTCAGCCTCCAGAATAGATGAGACTACAGGCATGTCCCACTATGCCCAGTTGTAGTGGCTTTTTTGATACAGAGCCAAAGGTACAATTCATGAAATAAATAACTAATAAGGTGGACTTTATTAAAATTAGTCACTCTCTGTACAAGAGACAATGTTAAGAGAATGAGAAGATAAACCACAGATTGGGAGAAAATAAAACCCACATCTGATAATATATTATTATCCAGAATTTACAAATAACTTTTATAGCTCAACCCTGTAAAAATGGAAAAAAAAATGGACAAAAGACCTAGGTAACTCATCAAAGAATATATACTGATAATAAGAAAGTACATGAAAAGATGTTTAATAGCATAGGTCATTATAGTATTGAAAGTTAAAAGAACAATGAGATACCATTATCATCCTATTTGAAAGGTCAAAACCCCAAACATTGACAACACCAAATGCTGACTAGGATGCATAGTTACAGGAACTCATGTTCTAGTGGGAATACAAAATGGTACAACCACTTTAGAAGACTGTTTGGCAGTTTCTTTCAAAGCTAAACATGTATTACATACATTCCAGCAGTCATGCATCTTGGGACTTACCTGAATGTATTGTAAACTTATGTCCACACAAAACCACTGATGTTTATAAAAGCTTTGTTCACAATTGCTAAATTTTGGAAGTAACCAAGATATCCTCCAGTGAGTGAATGGGAAAATAAACTATGATATAGACAGTGGAATTTTATTCAGTGCTAGAAATTAATGAGCAACCAAAGCATAAAAGGACTTGAAAGAAACATAAATATATATTGTCAAGTACAAGAAGCCAATATGAAAGGTGACCTACTGCACAATTCCAGATATAAGACATTTTTGCTAAAGCAAAACTACAGAGATAGTAATGGATGTCAGCGGTTAGGCGGGAAAGGAATGATGGGGAGAATACAGAGAATTTTTAAGGTAGTGAGGATATTCTGTAGGATATTACAGTGATAGATACATGTCATTATACATGTATCAAAACCCACAGACTACAACAAGAGTGAGCTCTAATGTAACATATGGATTTGGGGTGATTTGATGATGTTTCAATGCTGGCATACCAATTGCAATAAATGTACCAAGGAAAATATTCCGGAAGAATGAGATACAAAGTGTACATGAATATGCGGAGCACAGTGGCGCACATCTGTAATCCCAGTGGCTCAGGAGGCTTAGGCAGAAGGATCGTGAGTTCAAAGCCAGCCTCAGCAAAAGCAAGGCACTAAGCAACTCAGTGAGACCCTGTCTCTAAATAAAATACAAAATGGGGCT
Organism: Spermophilus citellus; assembly: GCF_964194105.1. Lineage (NCBI taxonomy): Eukaryota > Metazoa > Chordata > Mammalia > Rodentia > Sciuridae > Spermophilus > Spermophilus citellus. The sequence continues at coordinate 143,135,233 of NC_138184.1, forward strand.
GGGGATGTGGCTCAGTGGTCAAGTGCCTCAGTCCAACCCCTGGTACCAAAAAAAAAAAAAAAAAGTGTATGAGAATTTGTATCTTCTAATTACTTTTGCTCTTAATCTAAAACTGCTTTAACTAAAATTTATTGAGTAAAACAAGACTTGATTGTCTTCCCAGTGAAAGAGGTAGATGTCAGTAAGTTTGATAAAAGATGAACTCAATTTCTTCTTCTAGGAGAATGGTAGACACTCTGCAGGACCCCCAAAGTACAACCAAATCCAGGATAAATAAGTACAAATGCAATTGTAATGCCTCTAACAAAAGAAAGGGAAATCCAAAAAGCCACCAGAAAAACAAAAAGCAGTGAAGTAAATTCTGTGGAGCAGAAGCAATAAGGCTGGGTGGCCCTGAGAACCAGGTCCCCAGCTCTGCAGTTGGTGATGGTGCTGTGGATCCATGCAAAGTGAGGCCACTGATTTGAGAGCTGAGCACCAGACCTGGGACCAGTGGAAGGACTAACTTGGTCCTGTGCTCTCTTAAAATCAGCTGAAGCAAATATGAAAAACCCAGAGGTGTTTTAGTCTCTCAGATTTTTCACAACAAAAATGTAAGTTAGTAATAAAAAATTCCCTGACACCTAAATAACAAGTTACCATAACTGAGAATAAACAGAAACACTTAAAAACAGATGTGCCTGACCATGGTGCTTAAAATGTAGAAAGTATGAGGTCTAGAATATAAATAACTGTATGTAAAATACTTTAAGACAAAAAATTGAATTACAAAATAAACATTAAACAAGAAACTATCAAATATGATGAGGCCAATTTGGAAGTGAATCAATTGGCAGTTAAAAATTAAATGGTTGTTGAATTTAAAACTCAATGTATGTAAACAGATTAGGCATTGCTGAAGATAAATTTATTGAATCAGGAAGTAGTTATGAAGAAATTAACCAAAATGGAACACAGGAAGAAAAGAGATATTAAATTTAAAGGGGGAGACCAATAGACATTGAGGAGATGATATTTAATATCTCTCTAAGCAGAATCACTGAAGGTAAGAATAGAAAGAAGAAAAGCAATTTTTAAGAAACAACTGCTGATAATTTTCCATATCTTGATAATAATCATTAATCCACAGGCACAAGAAGCACAAACACATGAAGCAGCAGGAGAGAAGAGAGAAAAAAATATTAGTACTTAAGTTGGGTTTAATAAAATTGAACAAACTAAAGGCCATCTTTAAAAGGAGGTCTATTAGACTAATAAAGACAATTCCCTGTCAATAGTGGCAGGCAGAACAGTTAAGTAATATCATCCACGAGTTAAAACAGCAATAAACTAGAATTATGATTAGTCAAGGCTACATTTTAAGTAATAAGGTAGAATAAAAGTAATTTTGGATTGAACAAAAACAGTTATTTTAAGTGCATTTAGAATCAATAGTTTTCACTTCTGAGAATATATCTCAGGAAAAAGGAATAATCACAGACCTGAGGGTCTGAGACAGAGAAGAAATATTAACATGAAAAACTGATGATTTTTAAAACACAAAAGCTTAAACTAGCATTAAAGAATGCCAGCCATTTTTCAAAAGCTTAACATGTGCCATTTAAGAAGAGAGAACAAAAATAGCATGTAAGTTTAGAGCCCAGGAATTTAAACTGAAGTACAGAAAGTTTATTGAGGGTTTATGAAGAGATTAACATGCTTATTAACTTCAGATTGGAATATTATTAGGTATTAAAACCTAAATGTGATGGTTATGCTCTAGAAGAATTGAAATAGATTGTGCAGCTCTGAGCTTGATGGAAGACATGGAGTAAAAAATGAAAACCATAAAATCATGCCACCAGTAGTACAAGGTAAGATGGTGGAAACTTTATACAGTAAATATAAATGGACTAAATTTTAGATGATAAGATATTTAAAACTACATAAAGATTTTAAGACCTATGCATGAAATATAAATATATTGAAAGTAAAGGGTTGGGCAAAATAATAATAACAATAATTTTTTATACCAGAAATTAAACCTAAGGGTACTTGACCATTGAGCCACATTCCCAGCTCTTTTTAACATTTTTAAAAATTTTAGACAGGGTCTCACTAAGTCCTAGACCCTTGCTAAGTTGCTGAGATTGGCTTTGAACTTGCAATCCTCCTGCTTTAGACTCCCAAGCTGCTGGGATTACAAGTGTGCACCACTGCACCCAGCCCCCCATTTTTTTAAAAAGTTAAAAACTTAATAGCTCTATTAATATCAAAACAAGCTTTATGATAAAAATAAAGCATTCATCTCATTAAGCAATAGAAAAATTCTAAACTGATGTACACTTTAATAGCTTCAGAATATATAAAAACAAATGAGTAGGTCTTAATAAATGTCACACTGAATAAGTCAGGTACCCCCTTTAATTATTAATAAATCTAGCATATAAAATGAGTAGAGGTAGGAAATATTTGAGCAATATAATTAGCTTGATTTATTGAATGTGTATGTACCTCTGAGTACCATAATTAGCAAATCTCAAATATTTCAAAGAATTTGCATCATACATGCCATATTTCCTGATCATATGCAATTAACTTAGAAATCAATAAGAAACATAAAAGCATCGAAAGTAGAAATAAAAATGTAGTTCTGTTTAACTCATAGATCAAAAACAAAACATGATAAAAAGGGAAGATTGCTACATATACAGCAGTAATTCTAAAAGATAATGCAGGGACACTATGCCAACAAATAGCTAAAATGGACAAAATTCTCTAGTACATAATTTACAATTTGTGATTCAAGCAATCAAAAAAAAGCAATCAAAAGCTCTAATGGTCATTAACCATTGAATCAATAGCCAAAAATTCTACTACAAAGAAAGCATCATACCAAAATGGTTGTATATTAAATTCCACCAAACTTTCCAAAACTGTATTTTTCCAATCTTATACAGAGAATAAGGTGGAGGTGGGGAGGGGAATGCCTCAAACTGTTCAGGAGGAGTATGTCACATTATTATTAAAAGCAGATAAAAAAGTTAGGGAAAAGAAAACTTTAGAATAATCTTCTTTATGAATATGTATGTAAAAATCCTAAACATATTATTTAAGAACCCTAATCTACTAGTGATTAAAAAAGATCAAGTTGAGTTGAACCCATAAGTACAAAAATATTTTCCCATGAGAAAGTCTATCATGTAATTCACCACAATAAAATATTAAAAGAGAGAAAACATCTCAAAAGACAAATTACTACCGAGTTGGGATAAACAGCAGAATTTTTTTTTTTTTTACTCACAAATGTGGAGATAAGAAATCCAGAATCAATTTTGCTGAGCTGAAATCAAGGTGTTGATAGGACCAGTCTCCTCCTGGGGTTCCATTTCTTCATATTTGCAGTATCTAGTGGCTGTTGGCATTCCTTGGCTTATGGTCATATCATTCCACTCTGCCCTTTGGGTCACATTATCTTCTCTTTTTTTAGGTTCTACCTACCTTTTATGGGATACATGTGCTTGTAGTTTAGGACCCTCCTAGATAATCCAGGATAATAATCACCTCCAAATCATTAATGCAATCACATCTTCAAAGTCTTTAATTTTATTCTATTTTACCATATAAGGCAACATTCACATGTTCTAGGGTTTTGGAAAGGAAGTCTTTGGAGGGGGCAAGCACATTCAGCCTACCACAATATGGGACTTCCTTGATCTCATAAAAGTCTACCAAAAACTTAGAAGAAGCTTTCTGCTCTTGTACTAAACAGGATACCAAATAATATTTGCCAAATAATATTTCTTAGTATGGCCATACTACATTCTATTCATGCATTCATCTGTTCAAGGACACTTAGTTTGGTTCCACTATCTGGCTGTTATGAATAATGTTGTTATGAACATTCATGGACAAGATTTTGTCTAAACATTTGGTTTCAGATACTTTGGGGTAGAATTACAGGGTCATATGTTAACTTTATAGTTAACATTTTGAAGAACTGCCAAACTGTTTTCCAAATTGGCTGTACCATTTTACAGCTCCACCAGTGGATGAGTTTGCATTTCTCCATGTCCTTGTGAGCTCTTGGTTTTGTCTGACATCTTAATTATATCCATCTTTGGAGTGGGAAAGTGCCGTCCTGCTGAGTTTTGACTTGCACTCCCCTGATTGCTAATGATGTCATGCATCTTTCCACTGTTCATCTTTATATCCTTTGCCCCTTTATTAATTGGGTTATTTATCTTTTAACTCTTGAGTTGTGTTTACATGTTTCAAATTCAAGTCCCTTATCAGACATGCGATTTGCAGATATTTTTCCTCTTTCTCTGGGTTGTCTTTTCGTTTTCAGATGGTGTCTTATCTGTCTGTGTTTTCATTCATTGCTTATGATTTTGGTGTCATACCTAAGAAACCAGTGCTGAACCCAAGGTAACAAGGATTTAGTTCTGAGTTTACTCCTGGGAGTTTGACAGTTTTAGCTCTCAGTTTTCATCAGTGAAAATTAATAAACTATAACTAGATGCAACAACACAAAGATTCTTAGAAATATAGTCTGGAGTGAACAAAGCATGTCCCAAAAGAATACAAGCACAAGTATGCATGGAAACTAGCACATACGTAATATACCATTATGAGGTGCATTTGTTTATGTTAAAAAGTTTTTGCACAAGGAAGGGAATTCTAAAATTAAGGCAGTGGTCACCTCTGTGTGGCAATTGGCATGGGGACAGGGAAGAAGTACACTAGGTGGGTTCAGTGCTGTTAGTAGCAGGCCATTTTTAAAGTGGTGGTACATTTGCAGTCTTCATTATTATGCTTCCAAACTTACAGATAGGCTACAATACATTTTTTCCCTGCATCAAATATACATAATAAAAATTTAAAGGAGGCAAGTTGTGATTATCTACAGAGATTGCATAGGTCTCTTGTGAGCATTTGGACTGCTAATATATAGCAATGCCCTGAGCATCTCTCAATATCCTACAAAAAATTGTGAGCATGGGGACAGGGACAAAGAAACTGAGCTGCTCTCACAGATCCTGCCACTTTTCCTCACTGATAGAAAACAATGACATCATCCAAAATAGCAGATGGCTCAAATAACTTTATTATTATTATTATTATTAGTAGTAGTAGTAGTAGTATCAGGGATTGAATTTAGGGGCATTTAACCACTGAACCACATCCCTATCCCTATTTTGTATTTTATTTAGAGACAGGATCTCCCTGAGTTGCTTAACACCTCTGTGTTGCTGAGGCTGGCTTTGATCTCGAGATCTTCCTGTCTCAGCCTCCTGAGCCACTGGAATTACAGGCATGTGTCACCATTCTGGGCTTAAATAATCTTTTGAGTCTGCCTCTTCATGCTTAGTGGTGGGCATGCCCACATGATGGACCTGGCCCATGGTATATTTTTACATCTCCTTGGTGGCTGGGTTGAAGTGCATTCAGTATCAGAAATCAAACTACTTGGAACTTGAAGTTTCCTTTTTCTTTTATTTTTTAAAAAAATATTTATTTATTTATTTATTTTAGTTGTAGTTGGACACAATAATTTTATTTTATTTATTTTTATGTGGTACAGAGGATTGAACCCAAGGCCTCACATGTGCTAAGCGAGTGCTCTACCACTGAGCCACAACCCCAGTCTCCCTTTTATTTTCTAATCCCACAAATTATATGTATCTTAAGCATAAACATTTCAAGGGCATCTATCTTACCTGTCTTGTTCACCACTCTGTATCAATGGACTAGCACAGAACCTGGTACATTGAAGACACTCAATAATCTTTAATAAATGGAAGACTTGGCATTGTAATAAAGTGATAAAAGCCTTGACAGAGAATTGACATTGCTTAATACGATTTCCTTCCTTTTGCTTCCTTTTCTTGTCATACTGAAAATGTACTTCACCACAGTTGTGGTTCTCCTGGCTCCTTTTGCAGTAGAAGCACCTAGGGAGTGTTAAAGACACATAATTCGGGCCCTTTCCACCAAAGGTGATGATTGAATTGCCTAGGATAGCAAGTAGCATATTGCACTGTACAGTGAAATTGGAAGAAAAGAATGAAGAAGGGAGGAAAAGAGGGAAAGAAAAGACAGAGCTAATTGAAATAAATAAAATGCCTGTCTATTTCTACAATAAGCTGTCTTTGCAGTAAATATATTCAATCATAATAAGTGCACATAATTCACCTCCTTAATCACTATTGCTTTTATTTCTATATTATGCTCCTTCCTCTTTTTATTAGCATTTAAAATAATCAAGTATAAGTATGCTCTTCTGTTCTTCATAAGAATATATCTTGATTTTTAAAGTAGTAAAATTTGGTGGTGGATGGAAAGAGCATCTTAATAATCTTGAAAACACAGTCCATACTCTTAAGAGCTATTGGCTTTGAAATTTCTCTTTGTAAGGTCCCCTGGTCCCTTAGTCCTTTGTGATAAAAGAGTCTTATTGTTCTTCTTATTCTTCTTTTTTTTAAGATGCAGAACGTGTTTTCAACTTCCATTTTTTCTGGTCATGGTTCTTGATTTCCTAAAAATATATGGAATTTATTTTCAAAGACTATGTGTTCATGATTCTGTGTGTGTGTGTGTGTGTGTGTGTTGTTGTTGTTGTTGTGTATTTCCTGTTTGAAACCATTATTTCAACAAATAAGAGCCATGGCTATATACCAAAAGGCCATTTGGATTCAAAGCCATGCAGTGCTCTTGGATTTGATGTCACTCCTATTACAGAGTTGTCTGGAAAGCTACTGCAGTTTTCGAGGGTACCATCACCAAATGCTAATTCTTACTGACACATGCTTATGCTTTCAAAGGTTCAGTGGCCCTGGGATAGGGCTCAGTATGCTGTGTTTAAAAGTTCATGTAGTCAGGAAATTGTAAATATAAAGTTACATTTCCCTGTCACTTATCATTCTACAGCTCATTAAATTCCACCTAATTGCATGTTCAGAATTCAGGATCTTAATGTTCCTCAGCTTCACTACCAGACTGAAATCTTAACACCCAGGTCATTAGAGTTTTATTTACTCAGCCGAGGCTATCAAAAGATCTTCATTTCGGAATGGGCACTTCTTGATTAATGGCTATGCCTTAGAAGTTTGAAAGGCAGATATTTCTAGTAATTTCAACTCATTTTAGCAGTCATTCTAATTGCTTGTGGCATTTTCCTTATGAACATCTTCTGATGGTAAAACGTTAATGTACCAGTGGCCAGAAAGCCAAATTTGATAAATGCCTAGCATTCTAAGAATAATTTAACACTTAAATGAGCCTAATTCTTCAACTGTTAGTTGGACCCATGCTTCTCCCCAGCCACAAAGGAAGAGTCTGACTTTACTGACCCTGAACTTTTGCTTACACTTCTTCTCCAAGCCCTGTGAAGACCTTGGGGGCAATGCCAGTACTGTTCCATGGGAAACTTCTGGGAGGAGAAAGTTGTGCCCAATGAAGCATGGTTGAGAACAAGGAAGCTCAACCTGGACATTTGTTTTATGTCATTTTAGCCTGTTGATAAGTAGCTGCTGCTTCACAGGCAAATAAAAATAGTGTACATTTGAAAAACAGTTTATACTGTAGAGGTCCTTGTTGAGTTCTTATTTATTTTTGTTATAACCCAAGTACAACAGTAGTGTTAATTATTTTTTATGAAGCATACTTCTTCTAGGCTTTAAATTTTTTAAAAATTAAGCCTTTTAATTAATAGAGAAAAAAGAGAAGATCCATAAATTTCGAAGGAGTTTGATTTCCTGTTTGTTTTTTCAGATTTATACTGAGGAACATTGAAAATGAAAGCCAGTGCATATTTTTATTTTCTCTTCTTTCATTAAGCCATTCTATAAGATGTTCTACCCCACAACTTATTTTGTTTCACATTGTTTTGCTTGGTAAAACACCATTATAATTTCAAGGGCTTTATTTTGTTGTTTGAAGTACTCCTGCTCAAAACATTAAAAAGTATGCTGTGATTTATGACAGCAGGAAAAGTAGAATTTAATCTGGAGTCATACAAATATGGCAGGGTGAGTGGGGATGGTCTGGAGAGAGAGAGAGATAATAAATGACAATACTATTTGTTTTTGAGATTCCAGAGAACTAAAAATCAATAAGCTAAGAAATACAAATTTAAATCCACTTGCTATGAAATCCAACTGTCTTGAAACACGGGCAGTTCCATCAGTTGACTTCACATTGAAAATATAAAAATTGGGAAAGGTTTGGAGGGACCGTTCCTCCCTGGATACATTTAGTAGAATTTATTATGCAATAAATGTCACCACAGTGTAGTCTGTACTGGGCCTTTTTTCATTGTGTCATAGTTTAACTGGATCAGATGCAAAAAGAACACAGGAATGTTCTAAAGGTCTAGACCACTGGGAATCAGTGGTCTCAAAGCAGTGTGGGCCCACCACCATCTGTGGGGGTATGGAAGGATAAAGTAAAATTCTAGCTTAAAATTTTTTGAAAAGAGGAAATAACAAATTTTACTCAAACTTTACTCATGTTTATTGTATGTATTGGGCCTGGGATGCTGATTTAGTCTATTTATGTTAGAGGGTCACAAGTCAGAAGGGACAATCAGAATGCAAAGCCAGGCTTCTCCCTGCCCCTAGTCATTGTCATCACCATCATCATTTAAAACCATTTGCCTCCTAGTCTGATTCCAAGTCCCGTGTTCTTTTCATGATAGTTTCCTCTTCTTCTATCTGAGAATGAATGACTTATTCCATGGCAATGGGCCCTGATCTCTTTGTCAAAAAGAGAAAACAGCATTCTATAGTTAATTGCCTAAGGGAGCCACAATTACGACTTCTAGGCTCTTCCTAGTATCTCATCTTTGGATATGACTGGTCTATAATGTAGAAATTGTCCCACCACACCCCTTCCAAGAGGTGATTGTGCTATCTATTTGCTTATTATTATAATTATTGTTGCTGCTGTTGTTATGATTATTGTTCCCAAGTCTTGTTGGGGAGCAGTCAACACAACTGCACAGGATTGCTGAGTGACACATAACTGAACAAAAGCTGGAAGCTTCAATGAAGCATTCAGAAAGCTCTCTAGGTAGGTATCCCTCACCTCTCTGTCTTGATTTCCCTGCCCCCGCCCCCAGCACACTTGTCACTGAGTGTATTCAGTCTGTTTCTGCAGACTCCTGAGAGTCCCCATAATTGTTACAGTGATTTGTGCCATCCATTTGTGCCTATTTGACATTCACTAGAAAAAAAATGGGAAAAGGATGCTTTATTCTCCAAACAGGGGGGAGTTGTTGTGTTTTGGGAAGGAAAAAAACAAACAACCAAAAAACCTAATTGCAAGTTAATGGGGAAGCTTTGATGAATAGAGTCATTGAGAGAATGGGGAGGAGAATCACAACTGACTTGATACCAGGTTTTCCTGTGTAGATAAAAACATAAAGAGCACAGCAGCAGTTAGTCTTCTCTCTCTTTTCAGTTTGGTGAGGAAAAGTAAGCTTTACAACCAGATACCTGCCTTCTTTTATGAAATCGACCTGATTGGAAACCTTTCATTAATTCTGCTACCCACCTGCCTGGGGGTCTTGGGATTGATAACAACAGATGGGAATTAGACTCTTGGGTGTAGCTTTATCTAGCTCTTTGGATGAGTGCCTCCATGCTGTCACTCTCAGGTGCTCTTGTAAGAGGAAGATAAAGTAATCTTCATGCACAAACAGCTAGTATTTTCTCAAGCTGGAAAGAAAATACATTATGGGAGAAGGGAATGCCACAGGCCAGATATACAGTGGACTGAATGCACCTTGACGAATGTGCTGCTCACTGAACACTCTGGGCTTCGCCTGCCACTGTCCCTGTTCCTTTCGAGAGCTTCTACATGTACTTTTGCAAGTTGTTTAGCAGTTCTCCTGCAGCAAGGCCCTCTGGTCTTTGCTAGTGCTGAGAGTAACTCTAGTTGGAAAGAGGCATCCATGCCATTATTCCTGTCCTCCCCTCCAATAATCTTTGGGGAATCCACTCAATTTCTAGCATTGCTATTATATTTTGAAATTGAGGGATGGTGATAGTGATACAAGAGCAGACAGCTGGCAAGGGGAGTTGCTGGCGAGGGTAAGGGTGAGGGGGAAGAGCATTTCCCAAAGCTCCTGGCTACTTCCCTGTAATGACAGACGATACAGGAGCATCTCCTGCTCCTCTACAATGACATGTTTTCTAGTTGCATTAATCCAGCTGCAAGACCTGCAGACTGCTCTGCTAAGAGTGATTGTCCTTGAAAGTTACCTCTCTCTTTTGGGCACTGTTGACAAAGAGACTGATTCTTTCTAGGATATACCAAACCCAAGGTATACCAGGGCTGTCCAACAAAAATATATTGCAAGCCACATATATAATTTTCATGTTTTTTTTTTTTTTTGGTACCAGGATTGAACCTAGGAGTGCTTTAACATTGAGCCATATCCCCAGCCCTTTTTAATACTTTGTTTAGAGACAGGATCTCTCTGAGTTGCCTAGGGCCTCACTTAATTGCCGAGGCTGGCTTTGAACTCACAAACCTTATGCCTCAGCCTCCTGAGCCACTGAAATTACAGGCATGCACCACCATGCCTGACTTTGAAATTTCTAGGAGGCTTATTAAAATTATAAAAGCAGCAGGTACAACCAATTTTAATACTTAATATTTTTAAGATTTAATATTTTTAATATTGTCCTTAAATTCTATATACATAAAATATTATTACGTCAATTTGCAAGCAATACAAAGAAATTATTGGAGTATTTGATATTCCTTACTTTGTACTAGTTCTTCAAATCAGTTTATCTTAGATTTATAACACATCTTAATTCAGACTGGACACATTTTAAGTACTCACTAGCCACTGTATCAAACAGTATAGATTGGAACTCTAGATTGTATACAGTAGAACATTTTTGTTCCTTGCTCTATAGGGTTATTCGTGGTGATTGGGTTGTGTGCAAATGTATGCTTGTTAATTGAGAACACTTAATGATGTGAAAAGACACATAAATTGGTTCCTCCCAGCCTTTTAGTGCGGTGATAACATTGTGGCAAGTACACTATAGTCTTTGGAGATGATCCTTGAGTGTGACCTTGAAGCTGACCTCTGATTGACCAGGAGAACAATACTCTCCTGAAGAGGTTTGCCTGGTGTAGGGGGGAGGGGTACTGTCAATTCATTATAATCCAGTTATTGATGATGGTCAGAGGAGATGCTTAAGAACTGAGGGGATCAGAGGGATAGAAGCTATGAGAATAGACCTTGAAACATGAAGAAAGTTAGAGACCCCCTGGAGTGGGGCCTCCAAGACTATTATATTCAAACTAAAGAGAAAATATTACCCTGGGTCATTATTAAAAGTCATTTTAAGTGTGCTGTTCCAGGTAGTTGAACTTTTCTTTCAAAGATCCCTAGATTAGAGTGCTTGCTTTCTGGATCCTTTTCAAGTTGGCTTCTCGTTCTCTCTAAAAACAGCTACAATTTTTTTAGCATTAAGTTCCAAGAAAGCAGCAATAAGCCTTGTATGGTGGTGCATGCCTCTAATCCCAGCAGCTTGGGAGGCTGAGGCAGAAAGATCACAAGTTCAAAGCCAGCCTCAGGAACTGGGTGAGGCCCTAGGCAACTTAAAGAGACCCTGTCTCAAAATAAAAAGTATAAAAATGGCTGGGATGTGGCTCGGTGGATAAGCACCCCTGAGTTCAATCCCTGGTACCAAAAAAAAAAAAAATGAAAGTAGCCATAATTCTTTTGGCTAAAAGACATTATTTGTATCATTCCTGGACACCCAATCAAACTTATTATGTATTCCATTTTTCTTCATACAAGTTGGCACAACCACCTGGTAGGGAGGTGGCAGGTACATTGAGGTTATTTATTCTCTGTCATTTTCCCTCTTGCCTTATCTTCCCTTTTGCTTAAACTTGGAAGTAAAATATCTCACTTTAAGAACACCTTGGTTGCAGAAGTAACTACTGTTTTATGCAGTCGTTGCATAATTTTTTCTACTGCAGTCTTCTCCAAACAGCCCTGGGGACTCAGGCTTCCTGAGTACTACATTTGCAAATCCCTGCCAAATCACCAGAAGAAGGAAGGTCAAAGGTTTGAGTCTTGGGCAAGGAAGACCTTGTCCAAGGAAGGGTCAAAATTCTGCCTTCAGTCAGGAACGTTGCTGAAATGTTCTATTCAGCTGATTTAAAGTTCTTTTGCCAGTGAGCTTTTGGGAAACCCTGGAGAATTATCATTTGTGAAGCGGAATATTAGTGAAATCAATTCTCTTCTGTTCAGAGGAAAGGCACCGGTGGGTCATGCTAATTGCTTCAAGCAGAAAAGTCTCCTGGCTCCATTGGAGTTTGTAATAGAAGAATGATAAGTAAAGCAGTCAGCAGAGGAAGTGTGGAGGACTGTGTTGTAGGAGTTTCATTGATTTAGCATCTGTAGGGAAAGTTGCTTTTTTTAAAAAAAATTCTTTTTTTGATTAGGGAACAGGAGAACATTCAAAAGTAAGACAGATAGAGGCCAACTGGGAATGCCATGCAGCCTGGAATAGCTTAGGCTGCTGTTCAATCATTTCCCCAAACAGGAAACCACAAAATGTTAGAGATTAAGGTCACTAGATCATGGGGGAAAGAGCATAACTTTGTCTGCAAAGTATTATGATGTATTGTAAATGGGCCAAAATATAAGCATAAATCTTTCGACTAAAAGCTCAACAACAAAAATTCAGGCTTCTCAGAAAAGCACAATTTGCTTTCCTGTGTACACAGAGAGACAGAGGCTACCTCCTGAAGCACTTTCTGTAATTTTCCTAATAAGTGGAGGAGTATTCTCAGAGCGTAAGGAGAAAACGTTTGTGTTCTCTGTCAGTAATGTATGTTGTATTTTGTTTCATTTAACAACAACAAAAAAAGATAGGTAAAGTTTAGATCTGTAAGCAGACCTGCCATGGTTTATCTTCAATCTTATGTTTTAATACTGGTAACAATTAAAATATATCAAAATGCATTTATGTGCAATCTTGTCCCAAACCCCTTTATCCAAGCTGTATAGGCTCTTGTTAAAAATCATGCATGTCCTTTTTTTTTTTTTTTTTTTTTTTTTTTTTTTTTTTTTTACCTTTGAGTATCTGATGGCAATCCTTAACTTGTTTGAAGTGAAAATCCAAGTTTAGTGGGCATGGAGTCTCTCTAGGTGGGTGTGCAGAATCCTCCTCTGTGTCAACACTATTGGGTGCTCTCTACCTGCCTTGGAAACAGTGACCCCTCAGAGGCGTACACCCTGACTCATCCTCATCTGCTCCTGCTCCTTAGGTCTATGCCAGGGAGAGGTTTTCTTGGTGAGAGAGTTAAATCCATGAATAAACTGCTGTTTTATGTCTATCTAGAACCTGGAATGTTTATAGTTTGAGTTGTGAAAATGACTAGGTTTTTCTAAGTGTTTAATAGAAAGTGACTTTTCTTGGTCCTTTTTCTAAGAAACATTTCAAGAATGAACAAGCAAAGTTTCCTTTTTTCTTCTGAGTGTCTACTGTTTAGAAAAGTATTTTTTTTCTTTTTTAAAAATCTGCAGCCTGAGAAAGACAAAGGTCACTTCTTCTCATATCTCTTCTCTGGTGGCTTTGTCCCTAGGTTATCCATAAATATTTGTTTTATTTCCCATGAGTTGATTAAACAAGCAAACAAATAAACAAGCACACTGCATACCTAAGCAAGCATGCATTCTTAGCCAACTCAGATGAAAGGCGGCTTCCCTTGCATTTCAGATGGAAGTGACACTCATGGCCTTCAGGTCCAGGAAGGAAATAAAATAAATGAACAGAGTTGGATCGAGACCTATTGATCTTCCTTCTTTTTTTTTTTTAACCCATGACAGAGATGTGGGTACAAAAAAATATTTTTCTCTTCTAAGAAAAACAAAAGCACAGATGTTGAATAAATGGTAACTGCCACATACTCTGTGGTATGTGAGGACACTAGGGAAGAGTGGGGCCATGTCCAAGGGGGACAGCTAGTATACAATATCTTCCCATTTTGCTGGGTGGAAATACAGGCCCAGTGTAGTTAGAGAGTGAATAATACCTTTATATACATCTTTGTCCATAGAACCAAAGTGAAAAATGAGAGATGTCAGCAGAGTTGGACAAACAGACGAGGTTATTCCAGAACTGGAGATAGGAACCATGTCTCATACTCAGCCAACTCAGTTTCCAGAGGCTTTTGGTAGCAATAAACATTTAGTTGTGAAAATCAGTAAGTACATGTTGGTTTGAAAGAATGGAGCCTCTTTCTGAAGGAGCTCTAGGTGGAAGTTTGGAAGTCCAGGGTCCAGGACTCACAGCATCAAAGTTTCCTTAGTAGCAATTGTGGTCCCTTTCATCCCTTCCCCGTGGAGGAGTGTGAGAATAAGGACGTGTTCAGGAAAGCACTTTGAAGAGTTAAAAAATAAAAATAAAAATTCTTTCCTTATCTCTGCCTTTTATAAAAGGAAAAAAAAGATGCTTGTGATCCAAATCACCTAATGCCATCTCTCATAAATACTTGGATCTGGGATGAGTTTTTTAAGATTGTCTGTAAATTAAAATCAAGCTTTTTACCTAATTGTTATTAAAAATTGAGAGCTGGTAGTTTTTGAATTTTTACATGTTATTCCCCCCCTAAGACTCATCTTTTGTCAAACTGAGGCGCCCAACCTCTTAGTGTTATTGTTGGTTTTGCAATTTTTTTCCTTATTAAAGCATCCTAACCACATTGACAAAACAAAACAAAAATCTCCCAGACAATAGTGAAACTAAAACAAATCAACTACTCTTTAAATACCATAACTGCTAGTATTTTGATGTATTCCGCCCCAAGTTTGAAGAATGTTTTTTAAAATGTGGTAATTATAGAGTTCAAACAAGTAGAATCACAGGTTTCCATTGTTTTTTTTTTAATAAAAATAAGCATTTTTGCATAACCATCAGTTTCAATGGGCTAAGCACCCAGCCCTCTCACAAGGAAAGTTCTTACAAAGGAATGCCTTGGCTCCTTGGCTGGATCCCCAGAGCTGACCAGGAGGGAAAGCGAGGAAAGTGGGTATTCAGGACTCTGTCTGGTAGGTCACTGCGAACACCTCCAACCAGCCCTTCGTTTGCTTGCTTCTTCTTCTTGTTCAGATCACCACTGGTAAGGCAAGTGTAGCTAAAAGCTGTATTCACCTCTGCCTCTTCTCTGCCTGTAGACCTTGTCATTAAAAATGCCAGCAAGGGGCTAGGATTGTGGCTCAGTGGTAGAGCGCTCGCCTAGCACGGGCAGGATCTGGGTTTGATCCTCAGCACCGCATAAAAATAAAGGCATTGTGTTGTGTCCATCTACACCTAAATATTTTTTTAAAAATTGCCAACAAGCCTCAAAGGTAGATTTTTCCCAGACTGTTCTATTTTTACTACTGAAAGTCCTGCATCCTGGGAAACTCCTCAGTCCAGGTGAACTGTAAGAGTTGGCCTAGGGGAGAGTTGGTGCAAATGAGGTGCCCATCTTTAGTGGTTGACCAACATGTTGGGCTTAGGTGCTGACCTGGACCTTCTCTGACTCAGGGTGGAAATATCCAGCATGTGTCCTTGGCTTCAGGACCACATCTACAATGCCATGCCACTTCAGCTCAGAGGCACTGGATCCTGGGATATCTCACCCACTCCTCCATCCCAGAGGCACACAATTGAATATTTCTGTGGGGGCATATAGGAGTAAATATGACACTTAGATAAAATTAAAAGCTCTGGGGCCAGGTGCAGTGGTGCACACCTGTAATCCCAGCAGCTTGGGGGGCTAATGCAGGAGGATTACAAGTTTGAGGCTAGCCTCAGCAAGTGAGAGAGGCCCTCAGCAACTTATGAGACCCTGTCTCAAAATAAAAAGAGTTGGAGATGTGGCTCAATGGTAAACAGGCCCTGGGTTAGTACTAAAAAATAAATGAATTTAAAGATAAAATAAAAGTTCTGGAAATCTTACATTGAAAGCTGGCCACCTGTAATACCAGGTCTAAAATCACTTTGCTTGATCATTGTGTTTGTCAGGGTTCTTCAGGGTAACAGAGCCAAGAGCATATATATGATTATAGAAGGGGCTTTATCAGATTGGCCTACATGATCAGAGGCTGAATAGTCCCATGATGGCTGGCTGTAGGTTGAAGAGCTGGGAAACTAGTAGCTGCTGAGTCTCAGAGGCTGGAAGCCTCAGAATAAGAAGAATGAGTGAAGCAGCATCAGCTGGAGGCTGAAGGCTGGAAGCCCCCTGGAGAGCTGGTGGCACTACTCCCCATTCTAAGGCTGAAGAATCTGGAGTCTGATGTAGTCTGCTGCCCATGGAAGATGCAGCCACAAAATGCACCTGCCAAAGAAGGATGGAGCCTGCACACAGCACACTTCCTCTCCTGCTCCTTTGTTTCATCTGGGACCCCAGTCGATTGGATGGTGCATCTCATCTCCAGGACAGGTCTCCCCACACAGTCCACTAACCCATATGCCAACTGCCTCTGGAAGGACCTTTGCAGACACATCCAGAAGTGTGCTTTACCAGCTTTCTAGGCATCTTTTCATCCAATCAAGTTGGCAACCAAGATTAGCCATCACAATCGTTAATCTGATTTCCTTCCTGTTTCATTGGGCTTGTGTGCTCCTTAGAAGTTAAAAAATGTTTTCTTTGCTTTGCAAAGGAAGGAGTTCCATTTACCTCCCACAGTAGTTCCGTTTACCTCCCTCTACACATTGCACAAGCCAGATTACAAGTTCAGTTCTTCACTGCCTTGTTCCACAGACTTGTGCTCTTATTTGTGAGGAGTATTGAATAAGAAGGGAAACTGCTCAAGATTGGGTTTCCAGTTCATGAAACATATACTATAAACCGTACATTGAAGCCCATTTTTACCATAATCTGTGGATTTCACTGTTGTGCCAAAAGAATGAAAGAAAGTGATGATAGTAAAGGTAGCTGCAAGAAACACTTCTGGGAGCAGATGCAAGCTGCATATGGGGCCATGGAGAGCAAAAATAAATAGTTGCACTTGTGTATTTGCTAGTTAATCAGCATCTTTTCATTGATTTCTAAAAGAGGAGTTAGTTTATACAGGATTATCTTTGTTAATCAGCTATAAACAGGCCTTCCTAGAATGTTGAAGTATTTAAGCCTTGTTCGCTGGTACCCATCATATATAATTGTTTCCATACTTCTGGCCAACGCAGCTGTAGAGGTTTTGCATAGGCCAGAAGTAAAGACTCAAGGTCTTTGAGGCCCACTTTTTCTTTGTATAAACAATGCAAATATTTTATTGTTGTAATTGACTTGAATTTTTTTTAAAAGAGATTTTAAATCTATCAGGATTTTTTCCCTTGGGTTTCTGTGGAGGAGGGTGGGGGTGGTGATGGTGACTGAGGAACATGAAAGGCCCCGAGTTCCTGCAGGAGAGGCCCAGGACTCTTTCATCTTAGCCTGAATCCTGTCTTGCCGCTGCTTGAGGATTTGGGGTGTGTAAAGTCCTGGGCTTTTTAATTATGCTTAAGCCTCAGAAGCCTGTGCCATGAAGGCAGAGATGGAAACATATGCAGTGAAACATTTGATATCCAATTTGAGGATTCTGCCAAAGCCTCCAGATACATCAAAGGTCGAATGGAGTTGAGGGAAACCTCTTTGTTGAGTAGAGTGTCAATAGCGTAAGAAGAATAAGAAACAAAGGGGGGAAAGGACTCCGATTTTTACCATCTAAATTAACCAACTATATTAACATTATCAAACTTTCCATTCCATGTATGTGAATGTGTCCACCTGTTTTATGTTTATAATCGTGATAGGCCTTGTATTTGACTTTCAGGGTTCATTCTTAACATTATATGACAAGCCATCTCCTGCATCGTGACGTGACTCCATTAAACGTTTTAAATGGCTTTACAGCATCCCATAGAATTCCTATGTATTTAACTCTTCACCAATTACAGGACTTTCAGATTATGTTTTGAGTTCTCGATTATAATGAGACTCAATGAATATAGAAATTTCATTCATTTCTTTGAGATTATTTGCATAGAGTAAACTCCACAACTGAGATTGCTGGGCCAGAGAGTCTCAGTACTTGTAAGTCAGTTTCACACACAAGTTAAAAATTGGGGAGAAAAGAGTAGCATTGCTTCAGCATTGTTTTTCCTATATTGTCCATCAGCTCAGGGGGAAATTGCTTTCTAGGAAGAAAGGACAGTCCCCACTGTGGGCAAATGGCATCTTATTTAACAAGAGGAAATCTGAGAAACCACATGGCAGGCATCACTGCCTCCAGCAAGTAACAGAGCTGAGGCACCTGCATCTGTCTGCTTCCAAGAATCACAGTTGCTAAGGAACTCGATCGAGGTAGGAAGACAGAGCAACACTGATCAGCAGCACCTGAGAAAAAGCCCAGTTTGCAGCTCCAGCAGTGCCTGAAAGCGATTAATGAAACACAGGCTGCATGAAATCCCAGGGTGCAGTATTCCTTAGTTCCACTAAACATAATCACAGTCGTCGTTGAACCAGACATCCATGTGAAGCCCAGATACACACATACAAACACAGGTACACATGGTCTCTCTCTCTGTGCATATATATTCATATATATCTGTATAAATATGTGTGCATATAATAAACATATATTTCTGGGTAATTAATATATCTCAAATGGTTTTTACAACCAGGTGAGGCCTTTTTGCAGATTTCTATAAAGAATCAAACTTTCGGAAGGATACAATGGTTGAAACAGGGCTTGAATTTATTACAGGTGGTTGGAGGACATAACTTCTGATCTGTGGGGCTAGACTCTTGGAGCACGATATCAAAGAAGTTCAAGTGGCCTTTTCCCTCTCACTGGCTCTTTGTGTCTACCTAGCTAAGTTTTTCATCCTTACCTTCTGAATTCCCTTTGCTGACAGCTCGGTCTCATTTCAGGTTCTTCTCTACAATGGTCAACTGGATATTATTGTGGCAGCTTCCCTGACAGAGCGCTCCTTGATGACCATGAACTGGAAAGGATTCCGTAAATACAAGAAGTCAAGAAGAGTAGTCTGGAAGATCTTTAAATCTGATAATGAAGTGGCTGGTTACGTCCGGCAAGTGGAAAACTTCCATCAGGTATGGAACCGCGTGGCAGCATGCAGGTCATGGAAATGGGAGAGTAGGACTGAAAAAAAAGTCTGAATCCTAATAAGGCCTGGGTGTGGCTGGCCCTCCTTTCCACAGAGGAGGGGGGTCTGAGTTCATGTTAAAGGACATAGGACTTGATGTGGAAGCAGACAGCGTATAGGCACTGCGTTGAAAAAGAATACTTAGCCCAAAGTGACAGATCATTAACCAAAGAATTACAGTTCATTTGGGAACAAAGAGGAGCTTGACAAATCACTTGAGGAAGGGTCAATATAATTTCCCCTGGAAGATATTCGACCACACTTTTATATTTCCATATGGAGCCCTAAGGCTGTCTCTCTCAATGGTACCCCTGTGTGACCTCCCCTTCATGGGTCAGATGTTACTCTAGTGATTTTCCTTTCTCATAATGTCCTCTTTAAATTTTGGAGTCAGGGATCTGCTGGCATCATCAAATGAATTAGGAAGTGTCTTCTCTGTCAGGTGTCTCACATAATCTTTCAGTGTCAGGAAAATTCATTGGTGAATTCTTAAAATTCATCAGGGCTTGAGGGTTTCTTTGAGGGAAAGTGATTCAATTTCTATAGATATGGGAGCAATCACCTTTTCTATTTCTTCTTGTATCAGTTTCCATAGGCTGTAATATTTTCAGGAATTTTTGTATTTGATCTGAAATTTCAAATTCATTAATATCAAATTGCTTTTGTGATGTCATCACTTCATGTCTCTTAAGATGTATGGCAACATTTTCTATTTTCTTGCCTGAGGTAAAACAAATTTCCTGTTTTTTTCAAGTAACCATTTTTGTTTTTGTTGATTTTTTCTATTGTGTTTTTACTTTCTGTTTTATTAATTTGTGCTTTTATCCCGTTGTCGTCTTACTATAATTTTCCTCATATATGATTTACTATTTTTTTTAACTTTTTCAGTTACTTAGGTTTATGAATTTACAGCCTTTCTTCATTTCTAGTATACACTCAATGGGATGAATCTATTAGGTCTAGCCTTAAGTACACCTGAAATTTGTCATAGTTTTATTATGATTTAGTTAAAATGTTAATTAATTTTAACACTCATTAATATTAGCTAATTAATTAGTATTTAAGAAGTCATAATTTCCATGGTGTTTTATCTCCTTTGGCTTAGGTGTCTTGCTTAATTAAAGTGTATTGCTTAGTGTCCCAACATTTTGTTTTTGCATTTATTTCAAGCATAAGGAAACATACGCTGTTCAGAAAACATATTCTTTTTTTCTTTTTAAATAGTTTAATTACTGTTTAATTCACATAGAAAATATATTCCTTATAATTTTGTTTATTTTAAATTTACTTTGTGCCCTCCAAGATGGTTATTTTTGGTAAATGCTCCTTGTATACTTATTAAGAAGATATATTTTGCGGTTGTTGGTTATACTGCTTTATGTGTCTATTAGGACAGTTTCTAACAATTTTTTGTTCAATTCTTAATATTCTTACCCCTGCCCACCTTGGATTTTATTTTCCTTTTTCTTCTCCTTGTTCTATTAGTTAACAAAAGAGTCCTGTTAAAAATCTCTCACTATAGGGGCTGGGGAGATAGCTCAGTTGGTAGAGTGCTTGCTTCGTGCCCAAGGCCCTGGGTTCAATCCCCAGCACCACACACACACACACACACACAAAAAGACAATTCTCACTATCTCACTATAATTGAAGATATATCTATTCTCCTTTTATAACTATTTTTACTTTATTTTGTCTTATGTTTTTAAAAAAATATTTATTTATTTTTAGTTGTAATTGGACACAATACCTTTATTTTATTTATTTATTTTTATGTGGTTCTGAGGATCGAACCCAGAGCCTGGCACCGATAGTCGAACTGCTCTACTGCTGAGCCACAACCCCAGCCCCTTATTTTATATTGTTAATTAATTATATACAACTATAGACATGTTACAATTTATTAGTATTAAATCTTTATTCTTTTGAAAAAAAATTTTACCTATAATGATGCTTCTTGTCTTTAAAGTCTAATTTGTTGATAATAGCACAACTACATGAGCTTCCTCTTGAAACCATGTACATGACATCTTTTTTTGAACTTTTTCCTTTATATCTTTCTATATCCTTTTATTTAGGGGAGTCTCTTTTAAGCAGCATAGAGTGGTGTTTTATTTTTTTTATGGATCCTAACACTATTTCTTAATTCTACTATTCCATTCACATTCAGTGTAATTACCAGTTGTTCCTAAATCTGTTGTTTTGTTATTATTATTTTGTTTGTCCTGTTTGCTCTGTACTTTCCTTTTCCTTTATTACATTCTCTTTTATTACTCAAGTGTTTTCCATCATTTCATTTTTCTCATCCATAAGCTCATTAGCTGTGGTTTCTTTTCGTCTTGGTTAGTGATGGCCCTAGACAGTACAATGTAAATTCTAGACTTGTTTCATCCTAATGTAAATTAGAATTTTGTCACTTTTCCAGACAAATTCAAGAATCTCAGAACACTGATTCTTCCCTACAATGCTCCTGCTTTTTGTATTATTCTTTGAAAAGTCCGTATCTAGTTTACATATGCTAAGATGCTGTTTGCAGCCCTTGATACTGGGAGCCCCTGGAAGTTACCCATAAATCTAACCCTTTCATTTGCACTTCAGTTTTTCTTACATTTCTTACCTATAGAAATCTCATTGGCATTTATTTTAGAAATGTTATGTTGACATTTTCTCTGTTTTTTATTTTTAAAAGTCTTTCTGTTGCCTTTAATTGTGGAGATATTTCCCATGTAGTGGTATCTTAGCTTGGCAAAACCTTTGGTGAAGCACTTGAAAGATATTCCTCTGTTATCCTCAGACTTGCATTGTTTCTAATGAGAAGTGAGCAATGCGTTTTATTGCTGCTCTTTGGATGCTGATCCATGTTTTGTTTTATTTTTGTTTGGGGATTTTTTTCCCACCTGATTATTTATTAAGATTTTCATTTTCCAGAGATTTTCCTGTTTGTATGTCTCCTGCTTGCGTTTCTTGAACTTCTTGAAACCGTATCTTCTGTTATATTTGAAGATTTTTCAGACACTATCTCTTCAAATATTTCTTGTGCTCTACTTTTTTCTCTTGAAGAGTGTGTTTACACAAATGCTAGACCTTTTCATTTTATCCCTTATAGCTTTTTATGCTTCAATTTGGAGACTTTCTATTGATCTTTCATTTAGATCTCTGTTCTTCTCTTACTGCTATGTTTAAGGTTTGGTTTCACCCATCTGTTCATTTTTAAAAATGCATTTAACCTACCTGCTGTGGACTGGATTCTGTACATAACCCTTTCCTCATTCTAATGTCCTCACCCCTAATATGACTCACCCCTAATGTAGAGACTTAAATATCTACAGGTGATAACTAAGGTTACATGGGGCTGCAGGGATGAGGTTCTGACCTAATGTCCTTGGTGTCCTTTCAAGAAAAGATACCAGAGAGCTTACTGGTTTATGTTCTCTCTGCCTTATGAGGACACAGTAAGAAGGCAATGAACCAGGAAGAGATTCCTCACCTGGAACTACATTGCCTAACACCTTGATCTTGGATTTCCCAGTCTCCAGAATCATTAAAAATAAGTTCCTTTTGTTGAGGCCACCTGGTCTATGGTATTTTATGGGATTTGCACAGAACTGTGGAGAGGATTCAGCTAAGTTTAATAAGGTTAGACATAGTAAATTTACCTGACATAGTAAATTTGCTATTTTCTTACCCTACATCACTTACAAGTGTTTTATACATATCTATATCTATATCTATATCTCTATATATCTATATCTATATATATATATACACACACACACATATAAAGGATCTGGGAAAATATTTTATTTAAAACCAAACCATCAGGGCAAGTTGTAATGTTAATATTGAGGCCATTCAGGGTAAATATGAATGTTGAGCTGCCAGGACCAATGGACACGTCACTTCCCGGTCCTGTTGAGGAGCTCCCTGGAACACACAGGCTCCCCTCAAGCTTCTGTGAGGGTTGCGTCCAACACCTGTTATTTTAGGTCCCGGATCAGCCTCACGACACGCTCCAGTGCCTAGCATTGCACACGTGTCGTGCTTGGCTCTTTGCACAGAACGTCCAGCTTGGGAGGCCAGATTGCTGCTTCAGGGCAGCATGAGCCATGGAGGTGGGAAAAGGAATTGGCCGCCAGTCAGAAACCAGTGGCAAATATCACACTAAACCTGCCGACTCTTCTGTGAATGCAAAACACATTTAGAGATGAAATGGCACTTCTCTGACTGCCAAAAAAAAAATGGGTAACAAAAGAAGCAGGGCCCACATATGTTTGTGATAGGGAGTGTTTTACCACGCAGCAAGGGCTCTGCATTTTATGTAGGTGATTTTAAAATGTTGGCAGAGACCCTCCCCCCCGTAGTGCCTCAGCGGTGGACTGCAGGGTGGGTGCGTGGTGATGGGAGGACGGAAGGAGGGGAGACAGCTCCCGTGTGAACAAAGGCATTCTCTGTAAGGCTCGGATCCGGGAACACTGTCCAAATGTCAAGCATCTGATAATGAAAAAAACGGACCTCAGCCATGGACTTGCTTTTCAACATCAAGCACACAAAACAGAAGCACGTGGATGTGTCTGCCAAGAAAGAAACTGAATGCTCTGCCAAACACCACAGCTCTTAATTTAAAAAATCTAATCGAAAGGAGTCTTGTCTCGGATGGTTACCTCAGACATCCGCTTCAAGGAGTGCTCTTAAACCTGGGTCCAGAGCAGGAGCCATTTCCCCACCTCTTCGAGTTGAATGATGCCCCCCCCGGGGGGGGGGGCAACTGCAGCTCCAATCAGGCTTCAGAGATGGGAAGAATCTAGTTTCACCTGTGGGTTCTAGCCTGGAAGGTAGTGAGTCTTTGGTATGGGTACCATTCTAAGAATCAGAGCCTGCTCTGTAATGTAATCTGGAGCTAAAGACTCTTTGAGCCTGTTTGTAAAATGCAGGATTCAGACTGAATTATTTCTAAAATAACCTCTAATGAAACTTTCATTAATAACTTTTATTTCATGAATGCTCAGAGGTGCTCAGTTAGCAAGAAACGTGAAAGAGTAGAATGACTTTCAGCAAGTCATAATTCCCTCTACACTTACGTATATGTGTACATGTATCTATTTATGTTCCTATCCACAGAGAGAGGAAGAGAAACACTCCATATCTTAAAGGCAACTCTCAGGCTAAGGGAGCCAAGATCATGCGTGGCCTCCACACTGGCAATGACCCTGAGCTCTTTCTGATGTTATCACTGGGTCCCAGAGATCTGATCCTTTCTCCTTGTTCACAGCCCGTGGCCATCACTGTCAAGGCCACCCACCTGCTCCTTTTGGAATCTTCCTGTGCCCTTCTCCAAATTTCAATGTCCCAGTCTGCGTTGATGTTCTCACACTGCTTTAGAAATCAGACCATTTTCATACCTAGGTTATTAAATCCTTGTATCAGCCCCAAGGATATTTTGACTCCACACTTAGGAATAAGACATTTTAATCAGTACTATGGCCACATTGGATGAATTTCTTTAAAAGAATGTTTCTGGCTTAACCCTTATTAAGCTAAATGTCCCAAAGAAAGCAACAGGGTCATTTCCAATTTTGTTTTTATTTTACTGAAAATATTTTTATTGAAATAAGGGTTGGAGTCACTGATCAGTTTTCCTTCTTCTTCCTTCTGCCATCATGAGTTTTGCATAAATTGACAATAAATCTACAACCCTCCACCCCCACTGTATTAGCCTCCTAGTTATCTAGTCCAGCCTTACACAGCCTGGAAAACAGAAGCCAACAGCTGGTTGGCATTGTGTTCTTGGCTCATGCCAGCTCTGTATTGTTAACCATACCAGGATGTCAGCATAGTTGCCAAAACAAACAAACAAACAAACAAAACAAACAACAACAACAACAACAAAACCCACAAGAACAACAACACAAATCCAATTTCCCTGATGAGCCATGGGGACTTGTGTTTTAGGTTTTCAGGGGCAGTATTGATTCAGGTTTATTCAGTAGTTACGGGATGGATTATCTCAGTGAGGTAGAATTTGACAGAACAAATCTCAGATCTCATTTCCCAGGTGAGGACTCTGAGGCCCAGAGGTTAAGTGACTTTCTCAAAGTCTCCTTCCTATTTCAGGTCCCTGCTGAGATGAGATTCCGCTATCCCTCTTTCTCTGCTTCCTAAGTATACCTGCCACTGAAATGGCAGAATCACAGCAGTACCCTGGGACAGGTGGAATCGGAGCCTGTGTATGTGTCAGCTCCAATTAAATCAGACATGAGAAGTAATAAATTTCATATCCAGGGTCAGCTCTGAGTCCCATCCTGAGTGACCACCCACTACAGACACAGAATATCAGATTTTTAAAAAATACGCTAGAGCGTAGTTGGTGGTATGGCCAGACTCATCTGGTGCGGAGAGAGTTATGGATTTATCTAAGAACCTGTGCTATAATGAAAGAATGCATGCTGGAATTGCAAAATGAGCAGAGAAGAGGGTGGGCAGAGTCATGGATGAGAGCATAGGGCAGGACAGGGCACATCCTCTGTTTCACAGCAGGGAGCTTAGGGGAGCTGGAAAAGCACCCCAGAAAGGGATCGTGGGATCAGATGGATGGTGGCCTCAGGGGTGCATGTTCCATTGTCACTACTAGGGAGCTACAGAAGGTTTTTTTAGCACATTTTCACAACTGTTGTTTGGGAAGTTTACAATGGAAGCAATAGAATAAATTTAGAACCAGAGACCTTGGAAACAGGATATTAGGTTAGGACTTTTATTGGGAGAAGATTGTCCATCTGCTGCATTCTCAGACCCTAACATGGACATAGCTTTGGAGTGTCAAAGCTGTGAGTATGGATTCCCTCTTGGAGAGATGGTGCTTACTGTATCCGTACCATCTTAAAAGCTGGGGATCTCCAGGAGAGAACCATATGCTGGTGTCCCTGATCCTCTCCTCAGCCATAGTAAGAACCTCCAGGCCCTAAAGCAGAAGTCCTACACCAAGACTTACACACTGACCCGTCCTGACCCTGACCCTGACCCAAGTTTGCCACATAGGGCCCCCAGACCTAGGGTCTGCCACCCTTTCCCAAGGGGCTTCTCCCCAAACACTGTTTTCCTGCAGGAATCCGACCCTCATCTAGAACCTACTTTTAGAAAAAACTAAGGAGCACAGTGTGCTTGGAGCTTCTCTGTTCTGGAGAATAGTCATGGAGGCAGTTGGTTAAAGAACCCAGTGTGAGTTCAATTTCGCCATTTACTGGCTGTGGGTTGGTTACTGGTTCTGTCAACTCTGAATGAGGACAGTTATTTGGCAGGGATTCAGAGGAGATGCTAAGGACAGCTACCAATTATTCATCCTTTGTGAGGCCTTGGGCTGTGGTCTGCCACATGCTTCTATGTGTGTGTTGAGCTCATGAAACCCTAATAGCTACCCTGTAATTTATGGCATGGTATTAACTAATTTATAAATGAGGAAATAGAAAGTTTACCTAAGAAAGTTGCCTAAGGCGTCAAATAGGAATAGTATCTATAACTGGATAACCCAAATCTCAATCCTTCCATTGCACCACAGTATCTCTAAGTACCTATGAGAGCAGCGAAGGAGGGAGGAGCCAGAACACTCCAGTTGGCTATGCCTAGGCCACATGCCTGCCCGTGGGGTGAGTACCTGGCAGTGGTGGCCAGCAGAAGGGGTGTGTGGTGCAGTGCTCACACAGGCTGCTTTGTTCCCCAGAGGCAAGAATAGCACTGCTTACAGGAAGGAGGTGAGAG
This sequence comes from Spermophilus citellus, assembly GCF_964194105.1. Classification (NCBI taxonomy): domain Eukaryota; kingdom Metazoa; phylum Chordata; class Mammalia; order Rodentia; family Sciuridae; genus Spermophilus; species Spermophilus citellus. Next base: position 143,162,139 of record NC_138184.1, read on the forward strand.
AAGCACAATATGCAGGCAGAGTGACGGTAGACACAGCTTTCTAAAATGACATTCACTCCAGTGTGTTCCCTTCACTACACACAATGCAAAAACAGGGAAGAATGAGCATAGCCCTTTGAGAGGAAGGGACTGTCAGGCCAGGACTTGAACTTTCTCACAGGCAATCTACGGAGGGCATCACAGACAGCGAGCCACCTGCTTGTCTTGGATTTCCTTTTAGCAACTTTTTTTTTTTTTTTTAATTTTAAACTTCATGAACTGTTGGCTCCAGGAAAGTCTTCAGAAGCCCTCGAACGTGCTGACATGATGGGAGGAAGCGAAGAGCAAGAAATGCAACCCAGGCATTTGCCTGGTCCACGGGGATGAGAAGTCATAAAAATAATATCTGATGGAGGAAAGTGTCTATTACAGAAATTTGAAACAATGATCACCAAATACAGTTAGTTCCCCGGAAAAGTGGTTTGGCTTTGTTACAGCTATTGTTAAACAATCTTCATCTCCCTCCCCCCAGCTCTGTCACTTTCTGTGAAGAGAGGTATCCTAATTTACCCTGTCGACATCTCTGTCTCCCAGACCTAGAGAAAGTCCTTCTGTCCATTGATGGGAATCAGTAAACAGGGAACTAGAACATAACAATCCAACCATGCCCCACCTCCCAACCAGAGCATCACGGTAGGGTTCTCCAAAAGCAGGCATTGAGGCAAGGTTTGGGATGCAGGTTGATTATCAGGGATTGTCACCAGTGGAAGGAATGAGGAACTAGGATTGGACCAGGGGAGATAGAGAGAATCATGATGAAGGGAAAATTCTGGGGAGAGTATCTTCCAATAGAATGTCCCACTTTGGGCCACCACAGCCAGGCCTTACACATGCACCCACTTGGTCACCAAATATAGGCTGTCCCAGAATGATGTCAGGGGCCATTCTCTGCAGCTGAGGCTACCCTGCATGGGGCTGATAGCTGGGGGCTATCTGTTCACTGCATTCTCTGACGAAGTATCTCAGGAGCTGGTCTCTGTCTACCAGGAAGGCCACACAGATGATGTAATCCATATACTCAGGAATGGCAGGGAGACAGGAGCTAGTGACATGCCTAAGGTCAGGTGAGAAATCTATCCTCCTTCACATGACTCAAGATCAAGCAATTCAGTGTAATTCTGTCTTACTGCATTAGACAGATGGATCAGGCCTTGATTTTCAACAAGGTAGGAATTTCCTATCTTTCAGGAAAAAGAACCAAGAATTGTCTGCAAATATGTTCCTTTCCCATTTATTGATTGTGGAATAACAAACCACTGAAAAACTTAGTGGCCTGAAATTAACAGTTTATTAATTCTCACAATTATGTGGCTTGAATGGGCTCAGCTGGGTGGTTCTGATTCGTAAAGGGTGACTGCATTCAGCTCGGAGCTTGGCTGGAGCTGGACATCTGCGCTGGTCCCCTCTTCTCCAGTGCTCTCTCCCTGTAGGCTCTTATGTCATGTGAGGACCTGGACTTCTTTACAGCATGATGGCTGGTCTCCCAAACTGAGAAGCAAAAGATGCCAGTCCCTTTTAGGCCTGCAATCAAAAGCTCCAGAATGTTATTTTCATTGCAGTGTCTTGATAGAAGCAAATCACAGAGTAAGGCCAGACTCCTCTTGGGGGCAAGAATGGCAAAGAATTTGGAACCCTCATTAATCCACTACTTTTCCCTAAACCATTGTGTCTTAACCCTTGCAGATGTGGATTCCCAGGCCTCCTGTCCTGCAACTAGAGCATTGATATTTAATGTTTTTTTGGGGTTCTACTATGCAGCTGGATTGAACACTCTGTACTAAGCTGTCCTTTGATCTTCTTTTTTAAAAATTTTTATTGTTGGTTGTTCAAAACATTACATAGTTCTTGATATATTATATTTCACACTTTGATTCAAGTGGGTTATGAACTCTCCTTTTTTCCCGTATACAGATTGCAGAATCATATCGGTTACACATCCATTGATTTACATATTGCCATACTAGTGTCTGTTGTATTCTGCTGCCTTTCCTATCCTCTACTATCCCCCATCCCCTCCCCTCCCCTCCCCTCTTCTCTCTCTACCCCATCTACTGTAATTCATTTCTCCCCCTTGTATTATTTTTCCCTTTCCCCTCACTTCCTCTTGTATGTAATTTTGTATACCCCTGAGGGTCTCCTTCCATGCAATTTCCCTTCTCTCTCCCTTTCCCTCCCACCTCTCATCCCTGTTTAATGTTAATCTTCTTCTCTTGCTCTTCGTCCCTACTCTGTTCTTAGTTACTCTCCTTATATCAAAGAAGACATTTGGCATTTGTTTTTTAGGGATTGGCTAGCTTCACTTAGCATAATCTGCTCTAATGCCATCCATTTCCCTCCAAATTCTATGATTTTGTCATTTTTTAATGCAGAGTAATACTCCATTGTGTATAAATGCCACATTTTTTTTATCCATTCATCTATTGAAGGGCATCTAGGTTGGTTCCACAGTCCTGCTATTGTGAATTGTGCTGCTATGAACATCAATGTAGCAGTGTCCCTGTAGTATGCTCTTTTTAGGTCTTTAGGGAATAGACTGAGAAGGGGAATAGCTGGGTCAAATGGTGGTTCCATTCGCAGCTTTCCAAGAAATCTCCATACTGCTTTCCAAATTGGCTGAACCAATTTGCAGTCCCACCAGCAGTGTACAAGTGTACCCTTTTCCCCACATCCTCACCAGCACTTGTTGTTGTTTGGCTTCCTAATGGCTGCCAATCTTACTGGAGTGAGATGGTATCTTAGGGTGGTTTTGATTTGCATTTCTCTGACTGCTAGAGATGGTGAGCATTTTTTCATGTACTTGTTGATTGATTGTATGTCCTCCTCTGAGAAGTGTCTGTTCAGGTCCTTGGCCCATTTGTTGATTGAGTTATTTGTTATCTTATTGTCTAATTTTTTGAGTTCTTTGTATACTCTGGATATTAGGGCTCTATCTGAAGTGTGAGGAGTAAAGATTTGTTCCCAGGATGTAGGCTCCCTATTTACCTCTCTTATTGTTTCTTTTGCTGAGAAAAAACTTTTTAGTTTGAGTAAGTCCCATTTGTTGGTTATTAACTCTTGTGCTATGGGTGTCCTATTGAGGAATTTGGAGCCCGACCCCACAATATGTAGATCGTAGCCAACTTTTTCTTCTATCAGACACCGTGACTCTGATTTGATATCAAGCTCCTTGATCCATTTTGAGTTAACTTTTGTGCATGGCAAGAGAAAGGATTCAGTTTCATTTTGTTGCATATGTATTTCCAGTTTTCCCAACACCATTTGTTGAAGATGCTATCCTTCCTCCATTGCATGCTTTTAGCCCCTTTATCAAATATAAGATAGTTGTAGTTTTGTGGATTGGTTTCTGTGTCCTCTATTCTGTACCATTGGTCCACCCGCCTGTTTTGGTACCAGTACCATGCTGTTTTTGTTACTATTGCTCTGTAGTATAGTTTGAAGTCTGGTATCGCTATACCGCCTGATTCACACTTCCTGCTTAGCATTGTTTTTGCTATTGTGGGTCTTTTATTTTTCCATATGAATTTCATGATTGCTTTATCTATTTCTACAAGAAATGCTGTTGGGATTTTGATTGGCATTGCATTAAACCTATAGAGAACTTTTGGTAATATCACCATTTTGATGATGTTAGTTCTGCCTATCCATGAACAGGGTATATTTTTCCATCTTCTAAGATCTTCTTCTATTTCTCTCTTTAGGGTTCTGTAGTTTTCATTGTATAAGTCTTTCACCTCTTTTGTTAGGTTGATTCCCAAGTATTTTTTTTTTGAGGATATTGTGAATGGAGTGGTTGTCCTCATTTCCATTTCAGAGGATTTGTCGCTGATATACAGGAATGCCTTTGATTTATGCGTGTTGCTTTTATATCCTGCCACTTTGCTGAATTCATTTACTAGCTCTAGTAGTTTCTTTGTAGACCCTTTTGGGTCTGCTAGGTATAGAATCATGTCATCTGCAAATAGTGATAATTTAAGTTCTTCTTTTCCTATTTTTATGCCTTTAATTTCTTTTGTCTGTCTAATTGCTCTGGCCAGTGTTTCGAGAACTATGTTGAACAGAAGTGGTGAGACAGGGCATCCCTGTCTTGTTCCAGATTTTAGAGGGAATGCCTTCAATTTTTCTCCATTCAGAATGATGCTAGCCTGAGGCTTAGCATAGATTGCTTTTACAATATTGAGGTATGTTCCTGTTATCCCTAGTTTTTTCTAGAGTTTTGAACATAAAGGGATGCTGTACTTGGTCGAATGCTTTTTCTGCATCTATCGAGATGATCATATGGTTCTTATTTTTAAGTCTATTGATGTGGTGAATAACATTTATTGATTTCCGTATATTGAACCAGCCTTGCATCCCAGGGATGAATCCTACTTGATCATGGTGAACAATTTTTTTGATATGTTTTTGTATTCGATTCGCCAGAATTTTATTGAGGATTTTTGCATCTAGGTTCATTAGAGATATTGGTCTGTAGTTTTCTTTCTTTGAAGTGTCTTTGTCTGGTTTAGGAATCAGGGTGATGTTGACCTCGTAGAATGAATTTGGAAGTTCTCCCTCTTTTTCTATTTCCTGAAATAGCTTGAAAAGTATTGGTATTAGTTCCTCTTTAAAGGTTTTGTAAGACTCTGCTGTATACCCATCCAGTCCTGGGCTTTTCTTAGTTGGTAGTCTTTTGATGGTTTCTTCTATTTCCTCAATTGATATTGGTCTGTTTAGGTTGTCTATATCCTCCTGACTCAATCTGGGCAGATCATATGACTTAAGAAATTTATCGATGCCTTCACTATCTTCTATTTTATTGGAGTATAAGGATTCAAAATAATTTCTGATTATCTTCTGTATTTCTGAAGTGTCTGTTGTGATGTTGCCTTTTTCATCCCGTATGCTAGTAATTTGAGTTCTCTCTCTTCTTCTCTTTGTTAGCATGGCTAAAGGTCTGTCGCAGGTCTGCCTACCTTGCAGTCGTGGGCGGCGGCTCTGCTCTGCCCTTACTCCAATTGTGGTGACGTGACTACCACGCTGGTGGGTCGCTGGGCCTGTTCTGGGCGCGGGCAGCGGCTCTGCTCTGCCCCTACTCCAATTGGGGTGATGTGTCTACCATGCCGGCAGGCTGCTGGGCCTGTTCCGCCAGTCGGTCGCAGGTCTCTGTCCTTTGATCTTCTGTTGACACTGACATTGGCCTCCATCTTCTAGGAAACCCATGTGGTTTATGTGTGGTGTGGATAAACTTCTATTCCAATTCCTAAAGACCACACAAAATCTTGATTGATTTTACTTATTTACAGAGCCAACAGGAAACGGAGAACATAGTTCTGCTCTTAATAGAGTAGCCACTGGTCTTGAAGCATCACATTTAGAAATGTGATGTCCACAGCTCCAGATCCCTGAAACCCTCAGCCCAAATCTTAAGCTAAATGTTGGACCTCAATCCATGCCATCCATGGTCAGTTTATCAGTGGTCTTTGTTTTCTCAAATACCTGGTAGACCACTAGTAACTTAGCCTTGTTAAAAAACTCTTTGGTCTATTCAAAGCATTAGCTTTGTTTTCTCAGCAGTTTCATGCTGTACTAAAATTTGCTCTTACCAGGTAGCAGTGTGTCTGTCCCCCTCCAACAGAGCAACTCTGTTAAGTTGTGTCAGCTTTCAGTACCACCAGAGTGGTGGTTCTCAGCAAAGGTGCCGTCCAATAGCCTCAATAAACTCATTCCTGGATATCAATTGTTGATTAACTACTATAATGGATTGATGTCAAATTAAAAACAAAAGTTCAGTGTAAAGTCTTATCATGAACAAATTTTATCATTCCCATTGGTAATTCTTTAGCTCCAGCCAAGCTCCCAGCTGAATTCTTCAACCTACTGCAGATTGAAAATGTACTAGACCCATGATGGTCTGTATTGAACATGTATAAACTATTTTTTTCCTTGTTTTTAGTCCCTTATTTAATAAGCATTCTTAATCTGGGGTAAGCATTCTCTGGTTAGAATTCAAAGGGTTAGTAAACTTACAAGGGAAAATATTCACATCTTCATTTTTGCTTTTTACCAAAATAGCATTTCCTTCCATTTTGAGTTATGAAATATAGCCTTTCCTTCCATGTTGAACGTAGGCAACAAATCACAGTGGCATCTGGACCTTTGACTTTGTTGCCAAAAGAAAGCAGAGATACAGTGTCACATATGCTGTCATAGATATCTTGAAATAAACTTTTATGATCATCACCATAGTGATGATCAACCTACTGGTTGCTCTTGTAAAATACACACACACACACACACACACACACACACACACAAGCTGGGTCACAGATTTATATTTTACTGTGTTGGTTGTTTCAAAATAACAGCTTTATGTATAATCTAATATATACGTGTATTCAGCCTTTTGTATCCACAGGTTCTCTATCTGTTGGTTCAACTTACTGCAGATTGAAAATGTACTAGACCCATGATGGTCTGTATTGAACATGTACAAACTTTTTTTCCCTTGTTTTTAGTCCCTAGACAATATACTCTAATGATTATTTACAAAGCATTTGTATTGTATTAAGCATATAAATAATCTACAGATGTTTTGAAGTGTACAGGAGGATGTTCTTAAGTTATATGCAAATACCATGCCATTTTATATAAGGGATTTGAGCATCCCTGGATTTTGGTACCCATAGGTGGGTTCTCTAGCCAATCCCCTGCAAATGCTGAAGGATGGAGAGACAACTGTGTGTGTGTGTGTTTTGTATGATTTCAAATGTTATTATGAGAAAGTGTCCATAGACTGCACCAAACATAGCATGTGCACACACGCGCGCACACACACACACACACACACACACACACACACACACAGAATCAGTGCATTAAACTACTCTGAATTATTGGAAAAATTTATAGACTCTCTCCAACCCAAACTACAGACCATCTTGGGTGATCCCATACAGAAGTTATGAACTAAACTATCAGGTAGACTTGAATTTTGTCCCTAGTTTATTACTGTGGTGATACTATCACCATATTCTATTGGCATTATACTGTAGGGTTGAGAGAATAGCTATTGTGTTGTGCCGCACTTGGGTCCCTGCTCCACCACCTATGAACTGTGTGACTTTGAGCAACTGTTTCAGTCAGTTTTTTCACTGCTATGACTAAAAGACTTGACAAAACCTTAGAGAAGGGAAGGTTTATTTGGAGGCTCATGGTTTCAGAGGTCTCAGTTCATAAACAGCTGGCTCCATTCCTGGGGCCAAAGGTGAGGCAGAACATCACTGTGGAAGAGTGTGGTAAAGAGAAGCAGCTCCCATGATGATGAGAAAGCATAGAGAGAGACTCCACTTGCCAGATACAAAATATATACCCCGTAGCCACGATCCCAGTGCCCACCTCCTCCAGCCATACTTATCCTACCTGCCTTCAGTTACCACTCAGTTAATCCCATCTAGGGATTAATTCACTGATTGGGTTAAGGCTCTCAGAACCCAATCATTTCTCCTCTGAACCTTCTTGAATTGTCTCACACATCAGCTTTTGGGGGACACCTCACATCCAAACCATAACAACAACTTACTTAAACTCTCCAAGAAGATTGTCACCTGTAGATGGGGAAATAGCACCTTCCACACTCACAGCTCTCACAGGGGGACCAATTATAAGGTCGAGTTGGGATGGTGCTTATAAACCACTTGCCTTTCTACCTGGCACCTATAGTGTGTCATAAATATTTGTTCCTCTCGCTTTTGAGGATATCTCCTAGCATTATTTTATCTTCACAGGGTAAGAAAGTCTCTCTATGTTCACAGAGTCCTCAAGAGACATTTTTTATTAAAAGTTCAAATAATGAAGAGCTGGGGATATGGCTCAGTGGTAGAGCATTTGCCTAGCATGTGAGAGGCCCTGGGTTCAATCCCCAGCACTGCCAAAATTTTTAAAAATTCAAATAGGATAATGAGGCTGAGGCCTGTAGCATTTTATCAAGTAGGCCTGGAGCAACTATAATTGTGTCCAGTTTTAACTTCACCACAGCAGGGAAACAGTCTTGCTGAGAAGTAGAGGGCATAGGGAGGGCTGGGGAGGTGTTCCACATTTTGCTGCATGACAGTGAGTCCCTTCTAGTTTAACAGTCATCCCAAATGTCCCTGTTGCCAGTAACAAAGTGCATCTAGCCTCTAAGTTTTGTGTTTTTTTTTTTTTGGTGTGTGTGTGTGTATGTGTGTGTGTGTGTGTGTACTGAGCTTCTAACATAGGGAAACAGAGAAGAAGGGAAACAAGAGATTAGATTTAGAGCGTTAAAAACAAACTGTCAAAACAAAAGACCTAAATATCTGGCCACTTACCACTCTTCTGCTGTCAGGCTTGGAGATGTGGTATTTATTTTTGTTCCTGATATTTGTTTTTTTTACACAGCAACCAGGGTCCCAGGGTCTGGATTCTGGCACCAGGTCTGTTGTGCTGGAGCTGCTGGCCCAGGGGGACTTCCTACTTTGCCTTTGTTTCAGTTCAGTGGCATCTCCATCCTGCCTACCTGCTGGTTTGAACCATAGGCCCTGTCTCATCATCTATGTTGGAGAAAAGAAAAAAAAGCCTGACAGAGAACATGTTAAAGCTCTTAAAGACTCATTTTTGTGAGTTTGGCAGCACCAATAGGCAGTTTTCCTTTCCTTTCCTTTTCTTTTTTTTTTAAACCAAATGTTGAATACATAACAAAGAATAGTTATAAGGTCAAACAATGATAAATGAAGGTCTTTGTAATTATCAGCCAGTTTAAGAAATAAAACCTAACAGTAGTTCATCTTTTCCTCCCCACCCCTTTCTAATATTAATAGTTTTATGACATATATATGTAGCATTTTACTTTTTGTGTTAATTTTATATAAAAGGAATTATTTTGTATGTATTTTGCAATAACATACTTACGCTATTCAACACTGTTTTGTGAGATTCACCCATACTGATAAGCTCAATTGGGCTTTTTTCTTTCTCATTGCTGCAAGGTATTTCATGATGTGGGGATTATATTATTCACCCATTCTACTGCTGATGGACATGTAGGTTGTCTCTAACTTCTTGCTACTACAAATAGTGGGGCTGCAAACATTCTTGCACTCATCTCCTTGTGATTGTGTCAATGTCACTAGATAATGTCTGTTTTTCAAATTGATTTTATCTTTGCAGGAATGCCTAAGAGTTCTGGTTATCCCTAGATCTCAGCAAACACTTGACTTGTCTCTTGTTATCTTGCACCTGAGCTTGTTAAATCGAAAGGAGGCTTAATGTCCTTTTCCATATCTTTACATTCATTTTGTGCTTTCTCTTTCTCTCACTTCTCCTGTCTTCTTTTCTGATACCATCAAATCAAAGGGCTCCAATATCCACACACACAATGACGGTGGTGTAGACATGTCATTCCCATATCTTGGTGGTGCTATGTGGGGTACAGGTGCATTTTTTCTTTCTTTCTGGATGTCCAGTGCCAAAGTTGGCTACCAAATCATCTAGCTTTATAAAATGTCAGAAATGTATTTCTGTAGCACCTTCGCAATTCAACTCTGCTAATATTGGCTCAGTAATAAGAAGCAACTAATACAATCAACAGATTTCAGTGTATGCCTTGGATTTGCAGACAAGCCCCAGACCATAGGGAAAACAATCTGAATCTTTTTCTAGCTGAATATCTCTCACTTCCATCACTCATCTATGGAAACAGAGAAGAAAAGTGAGTTAGCCAGTTCCTTTGCCATGAGTTTGACTAAAAAATTAAGAAGAATAGTTATCAGTAAACACTCCCCACCCAGCTCCTCAGCTGGAATTTGTCACATCTGCTTTATAGTATCCTTCTCCTCAGCCTGATTTTATTCATTTCCTAATGCTCGTCATAGAAACCACAAAGAACTACTTAAAAAGAAAAACACTGCATTTATACAAACCAATGAACATAGTGCAGCATTTTGGGGACATTAAAAAAACATGAGGGCTGTCCCATGCTGTAAATTCCAAAATGAAATCGTTTATGCTTCGTGGTGTTTTGAAAGATGCTGTTCAAGAACATTCTGAATAAGTATGTTAAGTCGCTGCTGTTTAGTTTGTTCCCTTTTCCAGTAGCCTCTTCAAGGGGTCTTCACTAGTCTCCTTCCTCCTCAATTCACCTTCCTTTCTGTTTTTTTTTTCCAAAAGGCAAGTCTGGTCGTGTCTTTCCTTGTTTAAAGCCTCTTCCAAAGGTTTGACAGCTGCAGCATGAAGTTTAAACTGAACATGGGTTAGTGAGATATTTATTTGATCTGGCTTCTGCTCCATTTCCCCATCTGAACTCTTACTGTCCCTCCTTCCCAATTAGAATCCTAAGGAAAAAGGCAAAAAAAAAAAAAAAAAAAAAAACAGTTTTTACCCATCACACAACAGCAGTTCACTCCCATTCCCCTCCCTTTCCTCTGAAGGTCTTTTTTTTCCTGCTCAGAAGACACCCATTTGCCTTTCAAAACTAAGCCCCAGCATCCCTTTTGGGAACCCACTATGCTCCTGCCCCCAAGATTATCTTCTCTGCAGCTCTAACTAGGTTCAATTGCATGACTGGGGCTGCATAATTTAATTCTTTGGAGTGGGTGGGTACCGGGATTGAACTCAGGGGCACTCGACCACTGAGCCTCATTCCTAGCCCTATTTTTTTGTAGCTTATTTAGAGACAGGATCTCACTGAGATACTTAGCACCTCACTTTTGCTGAGGATGGCTTTGAACTCACGATCCTCCTGCCTCAGCCTCCTGAGCTATGCCAGGCTCATAATTTAATTCTTTAACTGTATTCCTTGCTATTTGATACTGAGCTGGTTGAGGCCAAGAACAATGTATCATTTTTCTCTGCCACACATCTATTACCAGGGCTCCTGGCACCAAGTCGGTGCTCAGGGAATTAAAATCCAAGAGGCTTCTGCAGTAGAAGCCACTATCCTATGCTTCTGAGTGCGTGCATGCAAGCCGTGTGTGTGTGTGTGTGTGTGTGTGTGTGTGTGCATGCTTACATGTGTGTGTTAGTACTACATCTAACTGTGTCATGGCTACTCACCATGTGCACACACCAGACTGTGTTCTAGGAAACAGACATGCTGAGAAAATAGACATGCAGCTAGAACACCTCCCTCTAAATAAAGGTTGCATTTTTACATCCACCAAAGAGTATTTCCTTTCTGTGTTCCAAAGGAGGGAAAAAACGAGAACAATTCTGGAACACAAATTCATGGAAGTGATTGTAGAAGTTACCAGAACTGAGAAGCATCCTCTCCTTTAAAAAAAAATTGGATTCTTGGGTTTTGTTTTGTTTCCTTTGCTTAAAAAAAAATTTACCCAGCTTGCTTCCTGAAAACAAAGGAAATAATAAACAATAGCAACTCCAAATTTTACTCTGATTATTTGCCAGGAGTCTTTCTTAGTTCATGTGGTTCTATTTCATTAGAGAAGACCAATTAGCATAAGAAGAATGCTTCTAAATTAAGCTACCCAAATATGCACTTAGTTAATACTCTGTGAGCTAATTTATTGTATTATTTAAAATATAAATTGGCTAGCAGATCTATTTATTGAAGTATAACAGCTAGGCAACAATGCATAATTTTCTCTTAGCTGTTGAGTGGTTTTTAATAATCTATTGAAATTTAAAAGAGAACCATTTCATTAAATGGAAAGTGAGTAAATGCTAAGAAGTCTAAAATTTAAAGAATTATCCACCCATGGAGAATAGGTTTTAAAAATTAATGGTATTTTTGGAACAAAAGAGAACAGGGGTTTGCTTTTTAAACAGTAACTTTTTGTTGTTTTAGTCTGAAAGTGTAACCAAAGATTCACAAAATCACTTGTGGAAATGTTCAACAGAGCCAAAAGGTAAATAAATAAGGTAGAGAGTGGAGTGGAACAGAGACCTGGGAGGTGGGAAGGAGCAATGTAAAGTTGTAAACTCGTGTTCAAACATCGCCCTTTCGTTAGCTGGCACCGATTTTGGTTTGGCAGTAAAGAGTGTGTGTCCTGTTTTATTCCATCAACTGCCTTCATGAAGATGTCTTGCCATTAGGCCTGGTCTGTATTCTAAATTCCTGGACCTGGGAACATTTAGTGGTTTTGGAGGCCCTTTCAGCAATGGGTCAGTAATACAGTTGAATCCAAATACCTTGTCTCCTCTGGAGTTTTCCTGAACAGACTAGCTGTGGAGCACCTCAGCATGCTTTGATACAAATAGAAGGATCTTGTGCAGGAGATGGCATGGTCTTGAAACATTGTCATTGCCAATTATACCAGAACTCAGGGTGGGGATGGGGTGTAGGCAGGAATGGAAGCAGGTGACAGGCCTTCCTCACCTTTCTGCCATTATTTGAAATCTGGCCTGATTCCCTGAGCCACAGTTTCAGATAATTTAGGGACCTTATAGTGTAGCAGAAAGTGAGGGTCAGGACATCGAGATCTGGAAGCAACAATTTATTAGTGGTGCCATGTCCAAGAGGGATAATTCCCAAAGTCTGAGCCCTGAGCACAGCAGGGCTTTTACTATTATACATAAGTAAGTTTGGGATACATCAAGGCAAGAGAGTTGGTGCAATTCTATTAGAGTGTACATCTTACATTCTTTATATGGGTACAACTTATCAACAGCCTAGGGACTCTTAGCTCATTTGGCTTAGGGACTTTTACTTCATTAAACCTAAAGGGGGATTGTTCTGTCTCTGCCAAATTGTTTACTACTTCTGCTACCATGGTTATCTGTTATAGGTGCCTTTTAACCACTGCTAGTCTCTATAGTTAAATGTCAGTAAGCAGAGCTTCTGTGTGTCAGTGTGTAAAAACCACAGCCTGTCAGCTCTTCAATTGTTAAGTTCCCATTTTGCTCTACCACAATAGTCTATCCATTTCTACCGATATTTCTTGGTGGAATGGAAGCTTTCCAACGCTATGACAAAATACCTGAGATAATCAACTTAACAAGAGGAAAGGTTTACTGTGGCCCAACTTTCCAGGCTTTCTGTTCATAGTCAGCCTATTGTTTTGGAGCCTGTGCTGAGGCAGCACATCATGACAGGAAGTACATGGTGAAGCAAAGCTGCTCACCTCATGGTAGCTGGGAAGCAGAAGGAAAGAGACAGGAAGGGTCTAGGGTCCCATTATCTCCTTGTAGGGCATGTCTTCCTTGACTAGGTCCAACCTTCCCAAAGTTTCACTACTCCCAATAGAACTACAGGCTGGCGACCAAGCTTTCAATACCTGGGTCTTTGGGGGAGGTTTCATAACCGAACTATAACCCTGGGGTTTATCTTGAAAAGGAGGAACAGCGCCAGAACATTTCAACTGTCTTTGGAGAGACAAAATTTCAGAACCAGTGGCCTGAAGGATTTGTACTGTTTGCCAGAGACACGGATTTGAACTGTTTGTCAGCTTCAGGTGTAAATACTCTCACCTTGACCATTTTCAAGCTAACACTTCGACACTAGTTTTTGTGGAGTCAAGCAGCAGTGTGTGCAATCGTCCTTTATGATCCTGCGAGAGAGAGAACTCCAGCACACCACTGCCAGAACTTTCCTGCATGGCTGTTTGCAGGAAGTACAACTTCAGCAGGTTGGCTGGCTCTTGTTCCATGATACCCAAAGGCTCAGAGCCAGGAGCCAAGTCCTTGCAGCACCCCGGCAGAGAGAATTGATTGCTGTAACCTCTGCCCTCTCCTCCCCCGCTCTCATTCTCTCCTCCAAAAGAAACTACAAGCTTAGATCCCAAAGCGAGATACTGGGGAAGGGTAAATAATGAACTGAATTGTGCTTTTTAATCCTCCTGTGGGTATCAAGTATAAAACCTGGACTCAGGATGACCAAATGAGGAAGGGAAGTCTCAATTACTTTTTAATTGCATCAAATCCTGTGTTATAAAGTGGGTTCCTAAAAGGGGAGAAAGAAAGGACAGCTTTCTGCTCTTGAGGCGAGACAAGTGAGGTCTTGCCTGCCTGACATTTCTGTGAGGGAGCAGAGGGCGTTTGGCACTGTGTGTGGTGACAGGGGGAGAAGGGTGAGGAGGAGAATGGGCTGGATCATGATTGTTGGCAAGTCTCAAGGTAAAACTCTGTAGGTACAATTACGTCGAGAATATGGTTGGAGATTCCATCTCATTCAAGCTGCTTTCCTACTTTAATTGGGACCTTTCCCGTGGGAAGGAAGGACTCACAATATGGAAATCAAAGAAACCTGGGAGATAAATGTTGCCCTTCCTGAAGAATGCATTATAATCGTTTTTTTCCTGAAAAAAAAAATACAGTAATGAATGTCATACTTATTACCGTTTTAATGTCTGCTCTTACTCCACTAATTAAAGGAAAAAATGTTCTTTTGACCATAAAAACTCAGATAATAGTGCAGGGATGGTTGGCTTAATGCTTACTATTTGCCTCTATTAACTTATGGCACAAAGTTAGTACATATTTGGGGACTAAGCGCCATGTAATGCTTCATATGCATTGTCTCTTTGAATCCTGGAAGAAAATTAAATGTTGTTAGAGTCACCAACCAATCCAGATTACCCAGTTCTTTTTTTTTTTTTTTTAACTCTTAGTACTGAAAACTTTGAATTTCTAGAAACCCATTTGTCCAGGGCAAATTGAGATGACTGGTCACCTTAAATCTTATCTCCATTTTACAAATGAGGAAAAATAGAAGCAGTTATGGCAAAGTCCCAGAGATGGACTCAAACCAGATCTGCTTCATCCTGAGTCCATGCTCTGGAGCACCAGCCCAAATTTCTTCCTCCCACACAGTAATATCATTATACTGTCTTCAAATTTTCTTTGTTTCTGTTTGTTGAGTAGTCAACTTCTTTTCCCATGACAGCTTATAAGATGCTGTCTTTGTTTTCAGCAATGTACCATTGTGTGTTTAAATGCAGTAAGCTTTCCTTTTGTTTATCCTGTTTAGGATTCACTGAGCTTCCCGAACTGTGGCTGAATGACTTTGCTCAATTTTGGAAATTGCTCTGTCAGCATTTGTAAATGTTGCTACTACTTTTGCCCCATTCCTACCTTATTTTATTCTAGGACTTCAGGTCAATGTAAATGAGATGTTTTGTAGTTTCAAGTTTTTCCTTCTCTTTTCTGAATTTTTCATTGTTGTATTCTCCATGCTTCTGTCTGGATATTTTTGTCAGATCTAGAAAATATGAACTTCCAGTTCACGTATTTTTTCTTCTACTGTATCTGATCTACTGCAAAACTCTCTATGGAGTTCTTCACTTCAATTAGCAATGAATGACCTTTTGGTTCTAGAATTTCCATTTGGTTCTTTTTTATATTTTCTAATTCTCTGGTGAATTCTCTACCCCCCCCCCCCACTTATCTTCTTGAATGTTTTGTTCACAGTTATTTAAAAATCTATACCTGGTAACTCCAGTAGCTGAAGGGAAAAACCCTTTGATTTGATTATGTCTTTTGGCACATCTACTAGATTTTATTGAATGCTGGACAAAGTGTCTGAAGAAAGGCCTTATCTCTTCCTGAAGAGAATTTAATTTCTTCTGGAAGGCAGTGAGAGTAGGGACAGAGCACCTTCATTCAGGCAGGGCCTGAGAGGATCTTGAGTGCTGGGTTTTAAAGTCTATGAGGCTCACCTATTTCTGGTTCTCCATCACTGATAGGGTGTTGGCTCTCAGGGACCTGAACGAAAGCTTGTGGTGTCTTCCCGTGTCAGCTGGCCTTCCCGGGTCTGCAGGTCCAAATTTTCTTTTCTTTGGGAGTTTTCTTTGTTTTGTTTTTTTGGTCCCTCAAGTACCATAATGCTGCTGAAAGTTCTCCTTAGCATTTTATTCTTTAATCTGTCACTTGTTGCTTGGCTTCTTGGTCAGGAATCTTCGAAATCAGTGAATTTCTCAAAGGGAAGGCAGCACTAGATGTAAGGCTCACTTCTCTGCAATTCTCTCTGTGATTTTGGCCTCTCAAATCTTGGTTGCTCTCTAAAAAGCATTCTTTTCTTTTTAATTCAGCTTCTGTTGTTTTTCAGTAATGTGAGGTTAGTTTGGTACAGGCTACTATAAAGAAGTAGAAATCCTGAATTATAATACTGTTGCAACTGGTAATAAGATGGTACATACAGGAAGCCCTTTTGGACTGAATCAAGAAGCACCAAAGGTCTCTCTGGGCTACACCAGGAAAGCGTACCACAAGGACGGCAGCACTTGGGCCTCCTGAAGCACCTAGAAGCCTCTTTCTGCCTTCTATTTGATAATCACCAGCTAGGCTACAAGTGCACGGTGGGAAAGCCCGAGGATAGTTGTCCCTGTGCATTGCTGGAGCAATTCTGCCTTGGTCTCCGATTTATTTTTGCCTCGTTCTTTGTTAACAGATGTCTGCTAACAAGCTTTGGCTAGTTTTTGATTCTCATTTCCAATTACCCTTTCTTTTAAAATATATTTTATTTCAGTGCATATTCATTTATTTCTACTATCAATTAGTAATACTAAAAGCTGAAAGCTAAAAAGCAAGTTTAAATAAATGCAGCGTGGAATTAAAACAGAAAAAGAGTTTTAGGATAAATCAGAAAGTGCGAGTATCAAGATTCTCTTGAGCTTACACATCATTCCATAGTGGAAATCAGGAATCGTAAACCTATATATTGTACCTCCCATGGCTGTCTTTCTTCTGCTCTGCTTAATAGCACACTCTTTGCAAATCTACTCATGTCAGAAGCCTGAGATGGAAAGGTAGCAGAGGGTTCTCATTAAATCTATATTTCTGATTGATCTCTAATTTTATTGGTTCTACCACAGCTGCTTATCCCTCTCTGTCAGGAGCCTACATCACCTCTCTCTGTTCTTTTTTGTTGTTCTTTTTAGATATACATGCTACTAAAGTGTATTTTAACATATATACCTGGAGTATAGCTTCCCATTCTTGTGGTTGTATGTGATGTGTAGTAACACTGGTCGTGTATTCATATATAAACATAGGAAAGTCATGTCTGATTCATTCTACTGTCTTTCCAATTCCTAACCCCCTTCCCTTCCTTTCATTCCCTTTGTCTAATCCAGTGAACTTCTATTCTTCCACCAACCCCACCACCCCATGTGGGCATGCCCTTACAGTGTGTTAGCATCCACATATCAGAAAGAACATTTGGCCTTTGGTTTTGGGGGATTGGCTTATTTCACTTAGCATGATAGCCTCCAGATCCATCCATTTACCGGCAAATGCTATAATCTCATTCTTCTTTATGGCTGATACTCCATTGTGTATAAGTACCACATTTTCTTTATCCATTCATCTGTTGAAGGGCACCTAGGTTGGTTCCATAGCTTAGCGATAATGAATTGAGCTGCTGTCAACATTAATGTGGTGGAGTCTCCCTGTTCTGGTGGTCTCGGTCTTGCCCTAGTATCACTCCCTTCTAAATCAGCCTCCTCATTACATATTAAGTAACTTCTGTAATGCATATCTGAGGTTAGCACTACTCAAAACCCTCTCGGATCCAGAAGAGAAAGATTTATCCAGACAGAAAGCAGATCAGTGGTTGTGGGAGTTGGGAGACAGGATATTGCTAACAGGGAAGGTTTTCTTTGGGTTGATGAAAACATTTTGTAACTGGGTAGGGGCGATGTTGCACAACATTGTGAATGTACTAAATGCTACCGGATTGTGCACTATAATATAGTTAAAAATGTTATGCTAAGTGTATTTTTTATCACACACACACACACACACACACACACACACACACACACAGCCTGTAGGGATCAGCTCTCCCCTCACCCTGGTTGTCAAAAAGGTGTCCTTGGTCCCCCTGTGTCTGAGGGTTCAGCTCCTTCTGTTTTCCCTCCACTCCTTCAAGAACACAGACACTCACAGCCTGCTGCTGGTGCATGCAGTATCCCGCCCTCTGAGTTTGCAATGGGTTCCTCATCTCTGCGGGGCATCCTTCCATCCCTACCCCACCTATCCAAGGACCTTCTCTTCCAAGACTCCCTGCCAGGGCCCCCTGACAAGTCTGCATCAGCAAGGACAATGTGAACTTCGAATCCTCCATCTTGAAAGGCACATCTGGGAAGCCTTTACACCAAGCCTGCACCTCTAGATCCTGGGGGAATTAGTGATCGTTTTCTAAAAAATGAAACGGCTTGAAGGTTTATGTGTTTGCATAACCTTTTTTTTTTTTTTTTGATTCATGACACATTTGTGACCCCCAGAAACATCTGGAACTCATGAGTTTAGCAGCACCCACATTGCATAGTTTCTGGTGACGAGAGGATTTCCATCCAGAAAGCCTTGAGATGAGTCTTGTCACAATTAAATTTCTCAATCTCGACCCTGCCATGTTTGTCACACACCTCCGAAAGCTGCCGAGTGCTTTGTGTCCTTGGTTTGGGAGTGGTGAGGCTTGGAAATAGACAACCGAGTGGGTTATGGTTCCTCACTCAGAAATTTATTTTTTTCGAGGCTAATGTTGGTAAAATGCTGTTTGGGTCTCAGCTTGGGAACGTGCGTGCTTGGGAATTGGAGGCGGTGAACAGCCTTTCTTTCTAAAGGAGCTTCACTTTCTGACCTGATGAGGCCATTTCCCGTGTCACTGGGTCCTTGCAGATGGCAGATGGCAGTCAGAGCTAGTGCAGGCAAGCCACTGGGAAAACACGATGACCCCACCCTCCTTCGCTAGCCTTCTCCACCCGATCATCACAGACGTCACAGGCATGTCCCGGGAGGTGTGAATCGAGACAGGAGTGGACGCCCAGGCAGAATGAATGAACTAAGGGGACCGCATGAGGAGGCTTGATAACATTCAGCTTATCTCCTCCCTTGGTGGGATCAGCGAGTCCCCTGTCACCACAGAACAGCAACAGTTCTCTGGGGTTTCTCTTCAGCTAGTCTTAAGGCCAGCCGCATCAGCATTGCTTCAGAATTGTTGGAATGCAGTTCTTAGCATTGTCCCAATTGTACAAAGAAATGGAGGCTGGTTAAGTTACTCGCCCAAGGTCACACAGCTTGCTGTACCCTCTTGTCGTGCTCCTGCACTCTGACTTCTGAGCCCTGACTATAAAGCACTGCGTTATCCCTCATTAGCCATAGTTCTGATTTTGGAGGCAGGATGACCTTTAGCTCTTGAGTACTTGGTTTATTGCTGTTCCAGACCATTGCTGCCAAACTCATTTCTAGTTGAAGCAGCTGTATTTTGTCACACAAATGACTCATTAAGTATCCTCAGCCAAGCTGAAACTGCACAGAAATCCCTCATCAGCTCCTCCCCTGGCTGAAAGCTTGGATGAGAATCTGCAGAAAGAAAATTCTAGCCTAGGGTTGTGGGGAAGCAAAGGTTTCACTCTAGAGTTACCTGAGGGTCTCTTGTCACAAGTATGTTTACTTTTGGTCTGTGACAAAACATGGCACATCTTAGTTCTCCAGATGCAAACATGGTCACAAATGGTGGATGGATCCATGATCCTTGCAGTAGGGTATCAATGACCACAGGGCTAGTGAGCATATGGCAGAAGTGTTCCTGTGTAGAAGCAGGGACCAGCCCATCCCACAGCTAAAAGTGGTATCTGCCTCCATTAGAGGGCTGTTAGGAAATGGGCACTGAACTTCTGTGACTAAGCTGCAGGGTTCAGTTCGAACATGAAGAATCATTGTGCAGGTACGGTGATCTGACTTAAAGCAATGGTATTTGTATCAGATGTCAGGGTTGTAGCTAGTTATCTTACAAGTACATGACTCTGACAAACCATCTCAAAAGCCCCAAACAGCCACACCACCTCCACGCTTCTGTAAATGGTGCTATCTGCAATTATATATGGATAACTGTGAGCAGCAGGGCAAGATTTTTTTCTTATAACGTTGATCCCAACTTACCTCTTAGCAAGATTGTGAGAAGATAAGTGTTGAGAGTTGGAGATATTTTCATGTAATAAATATACTATTTTTTTTCTGCCTCAGATCCCTTATATTGATGCATGTAAAAGAACCCAGACTCTTGGGAAGGGCCTTGTGAAGGTGGTCTTTACAAGCTGATTATAATTTGACAACTAGAAGTTTCTGCAGTGATCCCTTATTGCCTAGGTGTATTCCCTTGATCTACTAGGAACTTCTCTCCATTGCCCACGTGTGACAGAGCACTCAGGCCATATTGATCTCTCCCAGAAGTGGCCTCCAAACACTCAGTGTCAGTCTTTCTGGAGGCTTCCTGTTGCCCTCTGCTTGAGATATTTACCCACACTGGATGCCCAATGAGTGCAGAGGCCAACAAGACTTTTTCTGTCGACATAGAGCCCAGTTCAAGGGCTCACATCCACTTGAACTCACCTCAACTAGAAATGCTAGCAGAATGCTTCATACAGCCTGGTGAGGGCTTGGGCGACACAGGTGCACACACTGGTCCAACGGATGAGTCTATTGTAGAAAATAGACAACTATTTTCCTAAACGAGAATGTCCTACACTTAGGACAGCACATTCATCACACCTTGACTTTATGCAAAAGAAGAAAATGTATAAACACACTGAGCTCCAGTTAAGGATGTGATGCTGAAATCTTCAGGGGGGTTACTTTGAAATGTGTCAAAAGATTAGGTGGATAAATGGATGCATAGTGGGATGGATGGAGGCACCCATATGTGAAATAAAATGAATAGTATTGCTGGGTGTGAACACCTGTAATCCCAGCGGCTCAGGAGGCTGAGGCAGGAGGATCCAAAGTTCAAAGCCCCCCTCAGCAACTTAGTGAGGCCCTAAGCAACTCAGTGAGATCCTGTCTCAAAATAAAATATAAAAAATGGCTAGGGATATGGCTCAGTGGTTAAGTGCCCCTGGGTTCAATCCCTGGTATCAAACAAAAACAAAAACACATTAATAATAATGAGGGAATCTAAGTAATGGGTATATGAAATTTTATTTTCAAATTTGCTGTATATTTGAAAATTTCCTAGTATGATATTGTGGGAAAATAATGTTCTAACTGCTGCTAAAAAAGAAAAAAAAATGACTTTTTTTCAGGTGTCAAGGATTTCTTGTTACTTTTTAAAGAGAATCCAAATACACTCTTTATGATTGATAAGAAGCTAGAAAGATAGGTGCCACTCAGTGTGAGGGCCAGTGGGGCTGGCTATCTGGAGGGTGGCATTGGGCAGGCATTGTACCCCGTTGCAGGCTGACCTGGCCTGGGGTGGAACTCCCCACCTCCAAGGCCCCAAAAGGTGAGACTTACAGCAAAGTACCTCCAAATGAGGGGACCTGGGGGCAGGCATATCACTCCCAAGAGGAAGAAGAGAGGTAATCCTCAAATCTTATACAGATGAAAGATGAACACAATTTCATACAAATCAAATCATTACACAATTTAAAAAAAATTCCTACCTTTAAGTTACCTATTATTATTAAAACTATCAGAAATAAGATGATCAGCATATCCAAAAACTCAGATTGGTGGAATATGTTCTCACATTTGTATTTCTTTTTGGGGTCTTGCCAGTACAAGGCAAGTGCTGTACCACTGAGCCACATCCCAGCCCTCTTCTGGATTTTATAGAGAATTTAAACACTCTGATCCAAATTAAAACTTTTCATTTACTTAGAATATCTGCTTCTTTAAATTTCAAGTTTTCTTGTCTTTCTTCTTGAAGGTAATTGTTCGAGGTGGAGGACACATTTTACCCTTGGATCAGCCTCTGAGATCTTTTGACATGATCAATCGATTCATCTTTGGAAAAGGGTGGAATCCTTATGATTGACAGACAACTATTTTCCTAAACGAGAATGTCAGGAGCTTTAATCTGTGAAAAGAAAATTCTTAAAAACTGAAAATGTCTTATAAATAAGAAAATTATATTTTTATATCTGCAAAATGTTTCTCATCAATAAAAATTAATGATCCTTGAAACAAGCAAGTTTCTGAATTGCGGGGAGATGGTTTATCACGAAGGAAGTGAGCAAGAGGAAGGATCACCTGACTTAACTTAGAGGATGGAGGGAAAGGATTCTGACATTGATCCTGACAGCAGGGGATGATGAGCTTCCAGGATCACAAGTAGGAATTTCTACTCCCTTTAAGAGTAAGTGAAAAGTGCAATAAAGAAATCAAGTTGTAACACCTTGTTTTTTAAATAACAGAGGTTTTTCATATGATGCATCTGAAGGAGTTTGGTAAATATTATTGGATAAGAAGAGCTGATGATCACCGTATAGGAAAGGATGAAGTTATAACAACTGTGATGAGATTTTTGAATATCTAGTCTTTGAGGAAAGTCAGCTTTGATTTATTTGAAATAGAAACCTTATATATAAAAAGAATGATGGAAAAGGAGTGATAGACCAGTTCATGATATCTTGATATGCAGGGAATCTTATACAGAGAGCATACTTAATCAGATTAATTAGACTTTTCTTCTTCCCTCCCTCCCTTCCTTCCTTCTTTCTTGGTGGTTTGTTTGAGGGGATACACATTTACCAGGCAGCCTATAGGCCACATAAGATGATTCATTTTTAATTTGATTTATAAATTCTCTTAATTCTTTTACCAAAGAGCAACTTAATTTTTCTTTTTTCTTTCTCTCTCTCTCTCTCTCTCTCTCTCTCTCTCTCTCTCTCTCTCTCTTTCTTTCTCTTTCTTTCTTTCTTTCAAATCCAGGAGCACTTAATCACTAACTCACATCCCTGGCCCTATTTTGTATTTTATTTAGAGAGAGGATCTTGCTGAGTTAGTTAAGCCCTCACTAAATTGCTGGCCTTGAACTTGCAATCCTCCTGCCTCAGCCTCCCAAGCTTCTGGGATTACAGGCATGCACCACCATGCCCTGAAGAGAAACTGAATTTTATCAATGTTGGAATTGAAATTTGAGATAGACTGACTTTAAAATATGTAGATATATACATGCACTAGTAATTTCCCAACTACACTCACATCTCGGAACATTGCTCCTATTTATGCGTTATGGAGACATCTCTTTGAAATTCTACAGCATTTTTGGCTTTACAACATCACATCCCACCTATGAATTAGCTCACTGGATAATTAAATTTAAAATATGGATGCCTGTTCTGGCTGCAAATGTTGAGTTTGTTCTTTTAATTTTGCATCTTGTGCCTGATTTCACTCAGGTTTGTGATCTTCCCCTCCCTGACCTTTTTCCTTTTTCTTTTCTTTCTTTCTGTCTTTCTTTTTTTTTTTTTTAAGAGACATTGTTCATGATGCCCATGTGCTAGGTATCCTCAAATCAAACCTTCTGGTCAAAGCAGATTGCAATTATTGGAGAGGATAAGCTGGAACATGGAGGTACAACCTCTTTTTATGAGCAGGCTAAATGGGATGCATTGGTTCCATAAATACATAGTGGAAAGGACCCAGACCTTGGCTGGAGACCAGGGATTTTTGTTCCAATGGGCCACACACCCCTGGGTGGTTGGGATAAGTCACTTCTCCATACTACTAGTATCAAAAACAGGTGGCCAGAGGAGCAGATCTCAGAGGTTCCTTCCAGTTCAGGAAGCACTGGAGTCTTACTTTTCTCACCAGGCACTATAGATGGCTGATCCTCATTATTCACAGATTCTGTATTTGCGAACATCGTGGCCTACTTGCTAAAAATTTATTTGTAACCCACAAATCAATCGTGGCAAAAAATCTGAGCTGTCCACCACACACATTCCCAGCTGAGATTAAACAAAGATTAAGCAAAAGTGATGCTCTGCTCCCCCGACCCAAAGCTTGGGTACTGGGAATTGAACCCAGGGTGTTTTGTTTGGAGACAGGGTCTTGCTAAATGGCTGAGGGTCTAAGTGGCTGAGGCTAGCCTAGAACTTTTGATCCCTCTGTCTCGGCCTCCTGAGAGTTGCTGGGATTACAGGAAGGTGCCTCCACGTCCAGCCACATCACCTTCTTTTTTCAGCTTTCCTAACTGTAAACAAGGGTCCTTTCTAGGTCTGTTTAGTGCCACGCTTTTTGCTTATTTGTGTGTGCTTTTCTTTTTGTAATTTTTTAAAATTTTGATAGACATTTATTTTATTTATTTATTTTTATGTGGTGCTGAGGATCGAACCCAGGGCCTCACACATGCTAAGCAAATGCTCTACCACTGAGCCACACCCCAGCCCTGTGTGTGCTTTTCATTACTGATTTTGTCATCTACAATGGCCCAGGCGTAGTGCTCAGGTACTGTTTAGTGTCCCTAAACACAAGAAGACTGATGAGCCTGACAGAGAAAATGCGAGTTGGATAAGATTTGTTCGGGCATGGGTTGTGCTGTTGGCCCAGAGTTCAGTGTTAATGAATCAATAATATGTATCAAATCAGGTGATTGAAAAACACACATCAAGCACGATTAGGTATTGATGGACAGAAATGCTGTGACCAGAGGCTGGAAGGAACTTAATCCTCTATTTCCCCTAGGGGCAATGATTCAGAGTTTGCTAATTCAGTGTTTGCAGAGATGTCAGAGAATATCACTACCATGAACAAAGAGAATCAGTTGTATTTTCAAAGCTTTTAACACAGCAACTGGCACAAAAGAATAGCTCAATAAATGGAAACAACTGAAATTTTCAGTTTTATTATCTCCCTGCCCCAGGTACTGAAACAGGGGGGGAGTGTTGCTAGGCTATCTAGAAGCAGCCTTCCCCCATTACCTGAGGGTAGAGGTACCTGGAAACTGAATCTAGATGTTTTATTTTAAAAGAACAGAAGGAAAACCAGGCATTGTAGTGCAGGCCTGTAATCCCAGTGGTTGCAGAGGCTGAGGCAGGAGGACCACGAGTTCAAAGCCAGCCTCAGCAAAAGCAAGGCGCTAAGCAACTCAGTGAGACCCTGTCGCTAAATAAAATACAAAATAGGGCTGGGGATGTGGCTCAGTGGTCGAGTGTCCCTGAGTTGGTCCCAGTACCCCCAAAAAACGAAAAAACAAAACAGAGGGAAGGAGAGTTCCAAGACTGAAGAAAAGCAAAGTTTCTTAATTGAACTGGAGAAAGTCTTTTGTGTAAGGAACCTCCCATGGATTACATATTCTCCATGGTCTGTCCAAGACAATCCACTGGTGTCCAAGGAGAAAATTCTAATATGTCTGTCAATGTTTATTTCATTTCAAAATGAGAGCACAGTTAAGCTTTATTAATATTTAGTATTGGATGCTCACCATGCTCTCCCCTGGTCTAGATGTGAGACAGTCCAGTGTTCCATGTAATTAACATAAATGTAAATAGATTATATGGGTAAAAGGGGATGTTGTATGGAAGAGAGGTCCAACCAAAGCATCTCTCGTAGTCTGGGTCCAGCATGTTGTCAAGAATTGTGATTTATATTCACGTAGGTTCCTTTTTTTTTTTTCCGGGTTTGAGGGATTGAACTCAGGGACACTCAACTACTGAGCCACATCCCCAGCCCTACTTTGTATTTTATTTAGAGACAAGGTCTCACTGAGTTGCTAGCACCTCGCTTTTGCTGAGTCTGGCTTTGAACTGAAGATCCTCCTGCCTCAGCCTCCAGAGCTGCTGGGATTACAGGTACACACCACTGTGCCCAGCTCACATATGTTTTTATCACTATGGTTGACTCATTAAAACCAACCCTTCCACTAGCAGGGCCTTTGGAACACTGTGCACTTTGGTGGGGAATGGGCACGCGGGCCTTTTGTACCACCCTGGTTGTCACATGTTGGTGCACCACAGGGTGCTGTGGGCCTGAGGAGAACCATGCCTTCCTTCTTGGACAAATACAAGCCTTACAGACTTGCTGTGATCTCCTGTCATGGCAAGGGAGTACTGTGAGTGTGTCATCTAACAGGTATATTTAAAATAGTAAACACATCATCTGCCCTTTCAAGGCAGAAGTGGGACTTTCACAATTAGTGAGAAAGGTAAAGGTTAAAAAAAATTGAAACTATGGCAAGAGCATTTTGAGAACAGATGTTTGTAAGTGTTCCCGTCTTTCTGGATGCACATTGCAAAAACAAAAACAACCCTTAAAAGCCAACAAAAGTCTTTGCATAAGAGACAAATGAAGCTAAGAAATGATTTGGGGGAGTGGGTTCAACGCAGAACATCTACCCAGGCATTTCTTCCACTTGACCCTACACAGCTCAGCCAAGTGTCTTCTTCATCTCTGATGGACTCTGAAACCAAGCTTTAATGTAAACTGAACACATAATGGATGTTTAATTGCTATATTACCAAAGAATAACCCAGGATTTTCCAAAATTAGCAAAGCATATTCAACACATTGGTTCTATTAGGCCATGAATAGTAATATGTTAGAAAGCAAAAATATTTTGCATCATTAAAAAATCTAATGAAATTTTTAAAAGTTTGGTATTTTAAGTTTCATCTGCATCCTTTTATAGCTTCCACTGTAAATTTTATAATGTATATGTTATTTGTATAATAGTGGACTGATCATGCTTTATAAATAATTACCCATATTTTATCCAATGTCTTCAGCTTTTTTTTGTTGTTGTTTGTTTGTTTGCATTGCTGGACAAGCACGCTGCCGCTGAATTACAGCCCCAGGGCCTGCCTCTCTCTCTCTCTCTCTCTCTCTCTCTCTCTCTCTCTCTCTCTCTCTCTCTCTCTTGAGGGATTGGGGGATTGAACCCAGGGGCACTTTACCACTGAGCTACATTCCCAGCCCATTTTTAAATTTTGACAAAATGTCTCTTAAGTTGCTGAGGCTGGCCTCACATATGATCCTCCTTCCTCAGCCTGCCTCAAGCAGCTGGGATTCCAGGTTTGCACCACAGCATCAAGCTAGCAATCTCTTAATGACAGGTTTGACAGCAAGAAGTTTGGAAATCACTGTTTGGGAGAACAGGAAAAGTCTAATTCAAAAGTAGTCTTAAAATTTATAACAATTTCATTAATTTCTTTAAAAAAAAAAAAAAGCATCTAGCAGAGGAGGGAGAGACAGAGTGAGAGAGGAAGGAAAGAGGGTGGCTTGTATCATCTGCTTTATTTTGAACGTTGTGCCCAAATCTTGAAAGTTTAGAAGCTATATCCCTTCTGCCCAAGAGGAGCTAATACATATTTGAATTGTGATTCTCTGTTAAGTACTAAGAACTATCATTTAATTACTCGTTCATGGATGTTCCCAAATCATCCTTTCTTGACACCAGAAACATGACAGGTATGTCCAGAAACCAGGGTCTGAGCTCTAGTAACAAGTTGTTTGACTTAAATCCTAATTTACAGAAGGTCTGGTGTCCCTTCTTTCTTTCTGTGAATAACAAGACCTCTACTCTTCCAGCTGATGATACATGGGTGGTGGCTGTGTCAGTCTTATGCCATTTATGCCCCTGATCCTACCCTCAGAGACATTTTGCTCTTCATGCTGGTCCCTTGAGAGAGCCACCTGTGGTCAACAAGTCCCCTCTGCAGAGGCCTTGTGACTGAGGCTCGTTCAACTCCACCGTCACGTGGGGAGTTTGTGCCCTGGATAACATACAGCTACCTGCACAGATGTGTTTACTTTTTCTTGCATATTGTAATGGTTCTTGCTATTAAAATTCTGAAGATTTGAAAAACATTCAGAAAACAAATCTGAAAGCAATTAATTTTGTTGCCCCTAAGACACCGAGCCCAGGAATTAAAAGCAGACTGTTGTGATTTATATCTGCTCTAACCCAAGGAAAGACATCTGTTCAATCATTTTAAAGGGATTTCTGGCAGCCTCAGGAGTGTGACTCGGGGTTGGGTGCATTCCCTTGGGCTCCGTGGGTCTGAGGAGGAAGCCAGGACTGTGGTTGTGCTTAAAGGAATTTCACAGGAAACTTCCTTGTGTCTAGCCTGATCTTTAGAGCAAATATTAATCTTTTTCTTAAATCTTTAATTTTCAAACTGCAAAAGTATGAACTTTCCACTACAAAACAATAAAAACTCCCCCTCACCAACCAACCCCACACCACACCTAGTGGTGACCGCTGATAACAACACATCCCAGGACCACCATGATGGCACCCCAACAATGAGAGACAATGACCACCATTAAAAAAAAAAAGCAGGTTTTGTTTCCAGGAGAAACAGGGGGCCTGGCTGCCAGGCAGCCAAAAGGCAAAAAGTATCCACCCCATGCAGATGTCAAAGTTCAGCAGAAAGATGAAGGCCAGTCTCTTCAACTGAATATGCAGCAAGATGCTCACTGGCAATTTTCCCAACGAACATTTACAATCAAAACCCTTCTAATAATTTCTGATTATATTTTAATTTTCATAGGTGAATCAAAGCCTGACAAAGAACGGGGTGCAGTGGTGTACACCTGTAATCCCAGTGGCTGGGGAGGCTGAGGCAGGAGGATCTTGAGTTCAAAGCCATCCTCAGCAAAAGTGAGGTGCTAAGCAACTCAGTGAGACCCTGTCTCTAAATAAACTACAAAATAGGGTTGGGGATGAGGCTCAGTGGTTGAGTGACCCTGAGTTCAATCCCTGGTACCCACCTCCCCAAAAAAAGCATGACAAGGAAATGTCTGTGAAGGCTGAAGGAGAAGAAGGATGCTGTATATAGAGAATAGGAAACCCAAGATACCTGTTTTTGTCAGTCTATGAACAGAAATTCCCTGGGACCTCTGGTTCCATTGTGCTTGCCTTCTCTCATCACCATGTGCCATAATAAACTTTCTGGGTAGTAAAGACACAGGGAAATCTGACCTATGCCTCTAACCCTGAATGGAGTGGACAGGGCTGTGTGGAGATGGAGTGACCACAGCATCACAAACTGTATCCCAGCCCACTGTGTGCATTAGCAGAAAAAGCCCCAAAGTGCTTTGGGAGCAGAGAGTAAGGTGTGACTGCTCCACATTGGGAGCAGGGGGTATGCTGAAGGCTTTTCAGGGGAAAAGACTGACTCTGGCCCAGCAAAGCACGGGTGTGCCAGGGATGGTGAGGCTCTGAGCACCCCTGCCTCTGCCTTCTCTTTTCTCATTTTTATCTTTCCATCTTTAATAGTACAGTTATTTTTTGCAAAATCCAAATTCACACACACCTGCCCTAATTTCTGCAATGGAGAGAGTTGATGGACTGACTCCCAGGTTGATTGGAATAGACTCCCAATGGCTACACTTCAGTTCTGCCATCTTGTCTCTGCAGAGTCAGGGAAAGATCTAGAAGGCTTCCTGTAAGTCCATCCATCGAGTGGCCTTGGTGGCGTGTGAAATGGCATTTCTTTATTAAAATCCTCACATGCTGAATAGGCGCATGCTGGGATAGGCTGTCCTTTACCAAGGTCCCTTCTCCCCTGGGAAAAGGAATGTTCTTTAAGGAGGACTTTTTGAAATGGTTCCATAGTGTGACTCACTGGAGGGAAATGCCAGAGGCTTTGGGGTGAAAATAAACAAAAGTAAAAATAATAATGTAGCTTCTATCAAAAACGGCTTGAGTGATGTTGTACTGCAATATTGAAGAGGATCTTGGACAGCATGGAGCGAGGAGTGGAGAGGGACTTTTGTTTACTCAAGTGAGGCAGTTGGTTCTGAGTGAAATTTCAGCAGAATGCATTTCCCTTGGTAGGGCTGTGGGGGGCAGGGGTAATGGGATATCAAATACGTCACTGCTCCCTCAGACGGGCTCCTCTGTCCCGGAGAAACCTTCATGAAGCCTCTGAATAGGTCCCCGAGTGTTCTAATTTCTTATGTAATGAGAAATATAATTCTCTTTTGGCCCCAGAAGTAAACCAAGCTCTAGGGAGCTTTGTTGCCATGCTCAGAAGCCTCCCTTGCTGGATGGTCAGAGAGAAAAAAGAAGGAGCCCAGTGGGCCTGCGATTCTGAAGCCCAGTTCAAATTGTTCCATTGTTTCCAGTTCTTCATTGGATTTTTCTTTTTCTCTGTTGGGGCTGCAGTAAAGGAAAAGAGGAGGCCGTCATATATTCAATTTAGAAGCAATACTAGGAAGAGAAAAAGCATTCAGTAATCTGTTATTAGGACACATCTGCCTACGAAAACCAGAACCAGGTGGTTTAAAACGACAAGTATCAACACTCCCGTGGAGGAGTCATTTAGAAAGGAAATGCCGGAAGGTCAAGTATGCAGAGAGACGTGCCTTATTCTCTCTTGTAAGTCATTCTTGGTCCCTGCAAGCAAATCACCCCATTACCAACAGCAGACAGCATGGAATGAAAGTAAAAGATTAGAATCAAGAGGGACAAAGAGCAAAAGAAGGTGAATGGAACGGGGTCCTTGAAACACTGGGCTGGTGCTCAGCACTCTCCACAGAGAATGCCCATGAGTCTGGGGTTGTCTTTCTCCCCAGCAAGTCCAGCAGCTGCCTCAAAAGCCTCAAGTGCACCTGGGTATGATGGCATAAGCCTGTGATTCCAGTGTCTTGGGAGACTGAGGCAGGAGGATTGTGAGTTCAAAGCCAGCCTCAGACTTAGTGAGGCCCTGTCTCAAAATAAAATATGAAAAAGGGCTGGGGATGTGGCTCAGTGGTTAAGTGTCCCTGGGTTCAATCTCTGGGAAAGGAAGGAAGGAAGGAAGGAAGGAAGGAAGGAAGGGAGGGAGGGAGGGAGGGAGGGAAAAGAAAGCCTCAAGTGATTCTGGTCTCTGTGATGTGCTGTTCCTCTCCCACACAAAGCCACCAAGTAGAGCAAAAAAAAACTTCGTTTGGAGTGGGGTAAAAATGATGATGAGCAGAAATTCAGCACCAAGAAACATGTCACGGAGAAGGAAATGGTGGTGTTGAAGAGCTGCTTCCATGTGTGCCCTGCGGAGGGATTCCGGCATCATGATACATTTCCAAACAATACATTCCTAATGAGTGGCATAGCAATAAGTAAGGGAGAATTTTCTAGTCAAAATCAGAGTATAAAACTTAATATATGCCTCAAACTTGATATATGACTCAAAGGCTATTTCTTCTTATATCTGCCTGGACAGATTTCCGAATGCCACCATTAAAGGACGCCGTATTTATTGGAGAGAACCTGAGGTGGCGGGACTCTTCTCTCTTGCTCCTCGCCTGTTGACACTTTTTGTGGCCAGCCATGCAGCTGTTTCAAATGATGCTCACTCTCAAGCTCCAAGGAGGCCCCAGATAGCTCCCTTCTCTCTCATTGAGTGGGCTTGTCCCTACCTGATGGAGAATCCCAAAGCAAGCTACATAAGCTTTCCTTGCTGCAGTGTCATGACCCACACTCTCTCCTGATCACAGACAGTCCCCACCTCTCTTCTGAGCTCCCTGCCCATCACTCCAATTGCCCTGATGAAAACTCAGATTCAACAAGATGAGACCAACCAGCAGCTTCCCTTAGTTTTCCGGGGTCTGCTGAGTATGCTCCTGTTCTCCCAATCCATCTTTATCCTGCATTTCTCTTACCCACAACCAGGGACAAAGTCTGTCTATTCCACTTCAGCAATGGCTTCTGCACCTCTGTTCTCTTCCCTCTAGATTCTAGGCCGCTGCCTACGGAAATGTCTGCCTGCTCCTGGCCTTTCCCTGGCTGCACCTCTACGCTATTCTAGACAGAGCTGCTGCTTTATTTCCTAATGCACAACTTGGCTCTGCTCTGTCCAGTCAATGACTGCCAAGTACTAACAGATGACATCAAAACCCTCTGGCTTTGAAGGCCCACCACATACTGGCTCCAGCTGACCTTTTTTGGTTTCTTTTCCCACTGCTCAAATCTATCCAATCAGATGAGATTTACCTGCACCCACACCCCACCTCTGTTTCCTCTGTTCAGACCTCTATGTATTCACCACCTGCTGTCAAATGACACCCCGACCAGCCTCACAGCCCAGGTAACAGTATAAGACACCATCAGGCCTTCCACCTCCCTTGGTTCCTCTACCCACTCCCTCCTGCTCAATAATGTCACTTTCTTCTGTGCATCATCTGTCTCCCTCCTGGAACACACATTTCTGCCTTCCGTCAGCGTTGTTTGAAGTTTTCCTTTGTCTTTCCTCATTCCAGCAGGTAGCCAGCCCACTCCAGGACTCAAGAGTCCCAGCTTCAGGGAGGTGAGTGGCAGGAAGAAAAGCAGAAGGATTCTGAGAGCGTTTCTGGCTTTTGTTTTCCAAAAGGCTGAGGCCCAAAGGGAGGATAAGTTTTGAGGAAGCAGAACGACTTGGAAAAACAGGCACAAAAGGCCAGACTTAAAGGTAACTCCCCCAGCAGAGCAAGTTCTGTGGGTTCTGCTTCCTGGCGGGGGCCACAGTGAGGCTGTAGCCCAGACAGGCAGAGCTTCCAGGTGGAATACCTGGGGAGCCAAGGCTCCAAGCACCGAGGTTTTCAGCCTTCCTAGAAGCAGCAGAAGGCCACCAACATGAGGGACCATGGGGACAGTTATGGTGTAGTAGCCTCATTAGCAGACGACCCTCCCTGAAGCCCTTGTGACTGCCTAGGACTCTCTGATCCTGAAACATACCTGGGTGGGCTGGAGGGGTGGAGGAACCGAGATGAAATTTCCCACTTGCCCAGTGTGTTAGTCAGCTTTTCATCACTGGAACCAAAATATCTGAAAGGAACAACTTAGAGGAGGAAAGATTTATTTTGGCTCATGGTTTCAGAGGATTCAATCCATTCTTGGCCAGCTCCATTGCTCTGGGCCTGAGGTGAGGCAGAACATCAAGGCAGAACAACATAGTGGATGTGGGGAGAGAGACAGAGAGGAGGTGAGGAGGAAGAGCCTGGGGAGATAAACCCTTCAGGGTCACACCTCCAGTGACATACTTCTTCCAACTAGGTTCTACCTCCAGTAATCCATCCAGCTATCAATGGATTAATCCATGAAATGAATTAATGAGATCAGAACCCTCTTGTCCCAAGCTTTCCTAAAAGGCCTGCCTCTAAACCTTGCTGTATTGGGGACCATGCTTTAATACATAGGGACAGTATTAAAGGGACAGTCCAGCTCCAAACCATAACACCTAAAACAGTGACTTTATGGCATTTGCCAGTCAATGGATGGACCTGGAGACCGTCGTGCTAAGTGAAATAGGCCAATCCACCAAAAACCAAAAGTCAAATGTTCTCTCTGATATATGGATGCTAACTCACAATGGCAGGGGGTGGGTAGAAGTGCATTGGATTAGACAAAAGGAAATGAAGGGAAGGGAGGGGACAGGAACAGGAAAGACACTAGGCTGAATCTAACCCGACTTTCCTGTGTCCATACATGAATACATCACAGTGAATCTCCACATCATATATGACCACGGACTGGGATTCTAGTTAGAATAAGATATATTCAAAGCTTGCATAAATATATAAAATAGATTCTACTGCCATGTATAACTAGAAAGAACAAATAAAGAAAAGACAAACGTGTTCTTATGTCACAAGATGATTTTTTTAAAATATCATTTTAGACATTGATGGACCTTTATTTTGTTCATTTATTTATATGCGGTGCTGAGAATTACACATGTTAGGCAATCGCTCTACCACTGAGCCACAACCCCAGCTCCTATTTTTTAAAATATATGTTCATTACTGATTTTGACATATTATTTTATCTATAATCATATTAAGTGGAATAATGGCCCCCAAAGATGCCCACACCCTAATCCACAAAAAAGGAAAGATGAGTCATAGTTCGTATCACCTGAATTTGTAGATTGATATTCATCCCTGATATTTTTAATACACACATCACAACTGTTCCCTTGAGGAAGGGAACCTGGTATCAATTTGACAGTGCTTACTGAGTACCTACAATGTGCCAAGCACTGTTCTAGATGGTAGAGATATAGCAATAAACAACACCAAAGACCCCGCTTCAAAGACATCACATTTTGGTGGGAGGTCAGTGTTAATACATACAAACCTGTGGATATTGAGAAGTGTGTTAAGAAAATCTAAGTGGGGTGATTGGAATAAAGGATAAGCAGTCAGGAGAGGCTTTCCTGACAGCTGGCATCTGAGCAGAGCCTGAAGGAAGGGCTGATGACTCTTGCTTGTATTGGGGGAAGCCCATCACAGGCCCAGGCCCTGAGAAAAGAATAAAAGCTCAACCATGGGATAAGGGGAGAGCAGTGACTGGGCTGTCAGAGCCATGTGCGGTGGGTGGCAGACCAAGGTAATGACTTAGGACTTGCTCCCTTTACTCCCCCCTACCCCCAGAATTCCACTTACACAATATGTACTAGGTAGTATAGTAAATAGAGGATTGTATTAGTGAGCTCTGCATCTTTGTGACAAAATACATGGGAAAAACAACTTACAGGAAGGAAAACTTATTTCAGTTCATGGTTGCAGAAATCTCAGTCCATGGGCTGTTGGCAACATTGCACTGGGCCTGAGATGAGGCAGAAGAGCATGGCAGACCAGAACTGCTTACCTCAGGAATGCTAGGAAGTAGAGGGAGAGACAGAAAGAGGAAGGGGCTGGGGACAAAATAGTCCTCAAGGGCATGCTCCCAAGGACCCACTCCCATCAGCTAGGTCCCACCTTCTACAGTTTCCACCACCTTCCAGAAGTCCCCTTAAATCATGAACCTATTAATGGATTAATCCACTTAGGAGGCTAAAGCCCACTCACCTTTTTGAAGGCCCCACCTCTGATCACCGCTGCACTAGGATCCAAGCCTTCAATGCATGAGCCTTTGGGGAATGTTCCAGACCCAACCCATAAAAAGGATGGACCACATATGGCTTTTGTGACACACTGATAAATAATGCATAACATAAAAATATATTGAACAACAACAACAACAAAATGACTCACAGAAAGATATAACCACTGTTCAACTATCAATTATTCTTCCAGTCTTTTATTATTTAGATTCTGATTTATTTCCACATTGGAGAAAATATTAGGTCATGTTTTCTTTACTTCATCACATTACAAAATTTAATGACATCCTTTAATTCATTGAAATTCTGTTTCTAACTGGCTTCAGCAACTTGGACAAAGGGGTCATGAGACAACTGACTCTTTCAGGGGCCACGAGGGTGCGCAGTAGCCACTGGGTTGTATGAGGAAGCTAGCCCATGAGCCACCAAACCCTGTTGACCAAGACCAGTGATAGCATGGCCCCTTCTGGCCCCTTGCTGCAGGATGCCACAGTCTTGTCTGGGGTCCAGGAAAAACTTCACTTTCTTCTTCTTTGATGTGAGGCATTGGAACATTTCCTAGAGATGCACCCACCCCACCCCACTCAGGCCTCTGCTTTTACTCTCCCATCTGCCCCAATAACTGTTCCCGATTCTGTGGGATGAATGGCAGCTTGATTCACCATCTACAACTTGTGCCTTCTTAAAGTCACAAGTTAACAAAATGAAACAGCTCAAACCAAGTAAAAACATCCATGGCTGTAATTATAAATTTGAAAACATAAAATGAGTTTATTTTCAATGTCCAAGAATACAACTCTTCAGTTATGAAAATAAACATGTGTCAGGGTTTCAAAAAAATTCAGAAAGGACTTAATAGAAATCAGACAGCAAGTCTTAGCTCTTCTCTGATGTGGTTTCCTATCCTTCCTTATACTTTGGGGACAGCATTGTGAAAAAATGTGAGGCCTATGCTAAGGGCTCCTCCTAGCCCTAGGAGGAGCAGAAGGGCATGCTTCTGGCCAAAAAGGAAAGCTCCACTGATTGTTTTTGGAGCACATGCAAATTTTACAGGTGAACCAACATTTTTATGGTCTGAAGATGTTTTTGTCTACACTGAAGCAGGTTTTGCCCATGAGCAACAAATGATTTATTCAAGACTTGAATTACTGAAAGGAAAACAAACCTAAGGCAGGACAAAACTAATGTGAAATTTAAGGGAAGGAAAAAAATCCCACCACCACCAACAAACAATCTTCAGTTTGGCTGAGATGATTAGAGCCAGATGGAAAATGGATCCCAGGTGCCCAGGTGGGTGGGATATCTGAGGACAGAAGCAGCTTCGTCTTGGCTGGCACAGCCCGAGACATCCAAACCACTTGCAGAGCAGAGAAGTATTTCTGTCCTTTCTTTCTTTCTCTCCTTCTCTGCCACCTCTTGACTTGTTTTCTCTTTCCCTGGAGCAGTGTGGGGAGTTTCCATGTTGAAACATTTCCAAATGAGAAGACTCAGTGTGAGGGGGCTGGAGACCAAAACTGAAGGATGAGGTAGGTGGAATTGTTTAGGACTGTAGCCGTCCAGGATTGTAGACATGATTTTTTATCACACTCTCCAAAGTCTGGATTTCAAAATAAGACTTCCATCCCTAAGATAATAAAAGGTACATTCTATGGCCTCTGTGGTTGTCTCACAATCAATCCGTGGAGGGTTACTGGATGCTTTGAGCTGAAGCAGACCCACACAGAACCTCAAGTCTAATTCCATCATGTGGTTTCTAATGTCATCAACAGTGCTTCTGGCAACAAAGTCATTTTCAATTGCTAATATCCTTTCCCTTCTACGCTCATCCTGCCAGAATCATTTACAGTTCTGTGTCTGACTTTCCCCAGAAAGGATTCCCCACCCCCCACCCCACCCCCACCCCCGCTTTGGCAAGATGGTTTCCAGAAAACAACAACTTCTATGAAACAAATGAACATAAAAGTTCTGTTCATTACAAATGTACTATGGTGAAAACATTCAGGGATTTGGGTATTGCAGAAAGAAAAGAATGCTGCAGAAATTCTTTCTTAGTATTTTCTTGTTTAGTTTTTATCACACTGGGGCCCACACCCATTTAGTGAAGAACACTGGTTAATTCTTCACAGCAACCATTTGTTAATGTTTTAATTCAACCCAGAAGCCCTTAAGAATAAGTGACATGAGCCCCAGGAGGCCAGGAACTTCTGCCTATTGTGCTTAGTCTTGTATTGGCGGTTTCTAGTAGAGACCTGGCATTTTGCAAATATTGATTCATGTTTATTGTTAAATGATTTTTTAATGGGAAAAATGCTAGTTTAAACACTTTTTGAATTTGGGGGTGTTTTATGTGAAATAGAACTTTTTAATCCATCTTAGAGATAAAGAAAATGTAGTTCCACACTTAGGAGATAACAAAATTTTTAAAATAGATTTACTTTAAATTTGCAAACTCCCACTATGTATTTAGAAAGTCGTCTCCTTCTCCCATTACAAATAAAAATTCCATTTTGTGTTTTAGCAACACTCAAGGACTCCTCTGTCAGGGGCAAGCTAAAACCTGCCAGCAATCACACAGTGATTATTCCCGTACATTAGGCTGGGGAAGAAGATTTTAGATTCTGGTAGTTTATGATTTAATTAGATATACTAAGATGAAATATTCACAAGTCTTTCATCCATGGGTTTAAAAAAAGGGTGTTTTAGTTTGAAAAATACTCCATATTGTTTTATTCTTCATCACACTTAGAACTTGGGCTAATGGTTGAGAGCTTAGAAAATGCATTGATCCAACCTTCACTTTTCAGTTACAAAAAAAGTTGATTGAATAGTTAGAATGCCAACAACCATTGGCCCCAGTCCCCATGAAGCCAGGCAGTAATTCTTAAGTGACTTTTAAAATATCTCTCTCATCTATAATGAAAATATAAAGTAAAATCCAGACTGGTGTATAACCTTTTCCCAGAGAGAAAAGTCTGTCCTGAATCTATTGATAGCTTAGGAAAAAGTCGTTGTCACTCCAGCTGCAGAATCAGGATGGGACAAAAAGAGAATGGAATCCTTTGAACAAAGTTCAGGTAGAGACCTGTGATGTTTCTGGGTTTTCTTTGAACTTGAACACAGCAGATCCCAATCAGCGAGACATAAAACTAATTTGTAATCATTTTGAATCTGGAGCTTCTAAGTGTTCCTTTTGCACATGGAATTCCAGACAAGAGAGAAACATCCACACTGAGAGATCTCCAATGCACCAGTGAGTATGCCAGGATGGATTTCCATGTTCCTCCTGTCTTGAGAGTTTTAAAACCAATTTTTATTAAAAGTGTATATGAGTCATTTGCAAACTCACCTGTAGAGGTGGTTTCCTAGAAAATGAGCAAACCTATTTAACTACTATTTCATGTAATAAATATGCAGCATTAACAATTTTGTCAAATGTATTAAAAATGAATATAAATGTTGTGTGTGGCTATTATTGACATATAAAATGTAAATAAATTTTCCTTTTCATGCTTCCTTGCTTTTTCAACTGAGTATGTGGAAATACAATCCATGCACATCTCCTAGGATTTAGCCCCACAGACAGGAAATGTGATTTAACAGCATTATGCTGCTCAAGTTAAGTGGATTTGGCTATTGATTTCTTACCAGCATTAGCTGATTATCAGAAAGGTATTTTGTTAATGTGGCCGACAACCAGACTGACAGTGTAACAGCATTACCACCAAAAGTAGCTTTGGTTTTAGTCTTTAATTAGAATTTTCATACCGTAGTAGCAGTTTGGATTTGCCAAGGATTTATGCATTAAAGGGATTATGTTAAAGATTATAGAAGTTGAATCCTTCTGGAACAAGGCTGGATATTCAGTTCAGGAATGCAGCTCCAAATGCCTGTTGGCCAAGATGCTTGTGAGTGTTTAAGGATTCCTGTCACTCTCTAAGTTGCTATGACAGTGTAGACCCACAGAAGGGAAATGCTCCCGAGGGGAAGGCTGACTGAAAGCTGGCATGGCAACTGCACACAGGGTCTAACCTTGCCCAATTCAGAAAGTTCCAGAAAATCTGAGAGCTGGAAATGGTAGGGCACAATCATCTGAACACCTAAAAGTTGAGAAGAGTGCAAAAATGCCGCTTAATTAATTTTAGAACATAAATCAGAAAACAGAGGTGGGAATTGGCGTCAACACAAAGCTGAAGAAGCTTTCCTTCTCTATGTTGCGGAAGCAGAATGTCCTTTGGCTGAGAGGGGATGAGGGAGCCTTAGGGGACAGAAGATATCTAGCTGGTCTTGGAAGTCCTCCAGTCCCTCGGTGACCCAGGAGACTTGCTGCATTGCCTACAAATCATTTAAAACATTTCATAATTAAAGGGGAAAATTGTCTAAAGAGCACTGGCTCATGAAAGGGATATGGAATAAGCCCAATGATAAACTGGGATTCTATTTGAGCTACCCCGCTTCATAGAGGTGTTGGCAGTGCTGTTCCTTAGCCACTTCCTCCAGAGAAAACCCAAGCCCTGTTCACATGAAGGCAGAGGCCTCCTCCAAAACTGCCAGTCAGAAGACATATTCAATGACATTAGTTTCAGAGGGATGAGGTACCACATCCCCCCCTACATATTTACATATTCAAAAGATGACAAAATTAAGCCTCAAGGTGATTCTAATTCATTTAGAAGAGATAAGGGCAGGACATCCAGGGACAATACTTCAGAACACTTATTAAGCAATAAATAACCAATTGCAGATGGATGCTCTCTGGATTCCAGAGTCTAGTTTAATCCTACTTCAACCATTTGGATCCCTACACAAGAGCTTTGGCATGTGTAATTCCAAATGCAGGGAGATAAACATTGCCAAGTAAACGCCTTAACAATACTTGCCTAAAATAAAAATATCCTTATTGCTTTTACTAATTAAAAGAAAAGATGAAAAGCAACCTAAATATCCAGTACTTGAATCTTCTTATGTAAACATGATGAATTCTAAAAACAAGCAAACAAACAAATAAACCTCAATAATAAGGAAGCTTCCTATGTACTGAAGTGGAATGATTTCTATATTGTTCAGTGACCAAAGAGAAAAGTAGAAACAGTTTTACATACTTCAAGTGGAGAAGAATGTAATGCAGGGAATTGATTTTAAAAACTGCTGCAAGGGTTGAGGAGCAAATAAAGACTGAGAAGCTGCCACTGTCCCTTGGCTGGATCCCAGGAGCAGATACTCAGTACTGATGCTGATGCTGGAACCATCCCCAGCTGTTGGAGCCTGTGGTGCATGCAGTCCAGCCCAGCTGCATGGCCCTATTCCCATTGCCAGAGGAGGGAAGCTGGCTATCCTATTCCTCCCACATGGGAACTTCCTATTAGAATAATCTAACATGAAATTGGCTGAGTGAGTGAGACAGGGAAAGGGGTGAAGAACATCTGGAAGGATGGATTTAGTCTTAGAGCCAGGAGACAGGACCCGGTACATCCACCCTTTTGCTCCTCAGCATCTACACTTTCTATTACACCTGTTTAATAATAACAATATCATATTTCCACCAAACAGAACAACTGTATTTCTCATGCAGATGAAGATAAGTTCACTCTATCCAAAAGGTGGTGACACAGAGTGGCCCTTGTGAGGAGGCATTTTCAGCTACTCTATTCATCTCAGGGTGATGTTTCTTTTCTGAGTTACAGAATGACCATGGCGTCTTAGACATTCTGTAACCCAAAGGCCAAGTTGAAAAGCTAACCATCAATGACAATGTACATAGCAAGCAAAGAAAACATGCAAACTGCTGTGAATCTTTTGTTTTGATAACTGGTAATAAAATTGATTGATAACAATAAGTTGAATAATAATACATCATGAACTTCTTCCAATGCCCATTCCATGTTCCTTTTGCTTTTAGCTCCTCGGTTGTTTGGGGTTCTTTACTCAACAGGATGACTTGCACCCTCATTTCTAAAGAGGCTGAATCCTTGGTCTTTGGTAGTCCTGCAGGTTGCAACATAATTCCAATAACTTTTACTCCTTGATATGGAAGTGCTCAGAAGAATTTCCTCAGCTCTAGACACAGTCCTCCTGCTCTCCTTGTGGATCGTAGCCATCAAATTGCCTCCTGGCAATTCACCCCAGCCAGAACAGTAGCATAATAATGTTCTGCAGACTATCAAGATGGTCAAGGTCGCTGTGGATTAGATCTGTCAGAGGGCAGCAGAGACAACACAGGCCACAGGTAAGACAGGGAGGTATTTTGACAATCTTTCTGCAGGTTGAAAGGAAACTCCTTTCTCTGTCTGCTCATTCAGTGGCATGAGAAACCTAAAACGGACAGATGGCAGAATCAACCTCCAGTTGAAGCATGCTCTCCATGGAATAAAGACCTTCAAACCAGATGATCCAAGCTTTGTAGAAGGAAGACAAATATGAGTGACCTTTGGGGTGTAATAGAGTAACCGTCTAGGTCTAGGTGACCTGCTTGCTGTTGGGTCCTGAGAGAACTTCCCTTACCACTTTCTTGGGTTGGGCTATAATGCTTAGATAGCTCACCCACACCAGGTGATTCCAAACTGCAAGGGTCAACTTTGAAGCAGGTCTAAATACTTTCTTCCTCTGTCAACCCCAAGAGGCTGTAGATGTGAACTGAGGGAGTATCAATATAACAGCAAGAGCAGATGCTATGGGAGTCAGAACCGTCTGCTCATGAAATTTACTGTGCCTTGATGACCGGCTCAAACCCAATCCAGCATATACTATTTACACCAGATAATGACTTTTTGCTGTGCATGCTCAACATGATGGCTTGGTGGATCAGGGTGTTCCTTATCTGAGAAGGCAGGATATGCTGACTAACAAATTACTTCCAAACTCTGCAACAAATATTTACTCTCACATGGTTTCAGAGGGCCAGGGATTTAGGAACACTTTAGCCAGAAAACTCTGGTTCAGGATCTCTCCAGAGGCTGCAGTTAAGATGTTGGCAAGGGCCACAGGCACCCCAAGTCTGCACTAGACATGCTAAAGGCTAGTGATTCTCAAATGAGGGCCATTTTTGAGGCCCAGAAAATATCTAGCCATGTCTGTAGACATTTTTGTTGTTACAACTAAGGGAAGTGGTGCTGCTAGTAGGTACAGACCAGAGGGTCTTAGTTTGTTCTTGGCTGTTCTTAGTTATTAGTTGTTGCCAAAATCACAGTAACACAAGCTGGGGACATTGTAAAGCAAGAGGTTTATTTTGGCTTTTGGTTCTGGTCCAGGGTTGAAAGCCCATGTCTGTTGATGGCCTTCTTATAAGCAGAGTTCTGAGGCAGCACACAGCACCACATGATAAGAAACAGGAAACAAGAGAAAGACTTAGCCAAACTGGCTTCCATAGAGGACCTTGCTCCTAGGATAATCTGTTAATTGCATGAATACAGAGCCCTTGTCGTCTCTTCAAGGTGCCCCCTGTCTCACCTCTTGTTATCTCATAAGCGGGGATTAAATTTCCACAAGAGTTTCATAGGGGACAAATCATATTCAAACAATGTCATCAAAGATGCTACTAAATATGATTTTGTAC
The DNA here is from genome assembly GCF_964194105.1 of Spermophilus citellus. Classification (NCBI taxonomy): domain Eukaryota; kingdom Metazoa; phylum Chordata; class Mammalia; order Rodentia; family Sciuridae; genus Spermophilus; species Spermophilus citellus. Next base: position 143,204,184 of record NC_138184.1, read on the forward strand.
AGGAAAGCCCCCCAAACAAAGAATTATCTGCTCCACAAATGTCAATAATACTGAGGTTAAGAAATCCTGCTATTGAGTCCTCTTTTGCTCTGGTCTTCACACAGAACTTGCAACCTACTGGGTCACTCAAAACACTGCTTTGAAATGTACCCTCTAAATGGGTGTATATTATCTCACAAATCAAATAAGGTACAAAATATGGCAGCCCTTTCTTAATGAAAGGTGGTGTGAAATTCAGTAATTTGTCTTTCACTTTAGAAGGAAATGTCATATTCTCCAGACCAGAATCTGGACCCCAGAAATATCCCCAGGCATTAGACCTTTGATTTTGGGGGTGGAATTACCTCCTACCCTCTGGCATGCATGTGTCTTAAAGAGGAATCTAGAATATGTGCAGCTCACTTCTCATCATGTGAATGAGCCAATAGGGTAGCATAATAATGTTCTGCAGACTATCAAAATGGTCAAGGTCTCTGTGGATTAGCTCTGTCCAAGGGCAGCAGAGACAACACAGTCACAGGTAAGACAGGGAGGTATTTTGCCAATCTTCCTGCAGGTTGAAAGGAAACTCCTGCCGGTAATGTTTGCCAATTCAATGTTAAGAAAAATAAAACATTCTGCAGATCACTAGCTGCATACAAAGTGTCAAGAGCTCCAGTCTAAGGAGACCACATCTGGTCTAGCATCTGATTAATGCTGTAAGAATCCACAATTATTCTGCAACAACCATCTTGCTCCTACACATGCCAAAGAGAGGAGTTAAATGAGGATATAAAATAGAACAACTGTATTGTGCGGATGTTAGATGGAAATACTAGTATCTACAGCTCCACCAGGGCTACGATATTGCTTTCACTTTACTCTTACATAGAAAGGGAATATCCTAGGAAACATCCACTTGACCCTGCCTATCATAATAATGCTCACTACACAAGACAGGGAATCAATATGGAGGTGGGTTCTTTCAGATTCTGAGGATACTTACTACAAACCACAGCATGTGGAATCTAATAAGGCAACTACAGCCCCAAATCTCACTTACAACCTGATTGCCATAGGAGACTCCCCTGTCCCATGATTCCGGTGATCCAGGGGTATTGTGGATCTCTAGAGACTGGCATCAATTCAGGTTCAATGTCCAGCAATCCCTTACTGCCCTGGATATTCCTCTTTTCTCAGTGCACAGTTACCATAGTGAACAGCTACAGGCCTTGGGGAAGATTTATAGTAGATACCTATATCAATGTTATAGAGTCCTTCCTCAATGTTTGCCAGACACTCTTTTCTCCAAACTTCAGGGCTCTCAAACCTTAGCATGCAGCAGAATCAATTTAAGTGCTTGCTAAAGCAAAGATTGCTGGGATCTATCTCCAGAGTTTTTGTGTCAGTAGGTCTTGGATAAGGTCTATAAATGTGAATTTCTAACAAATTCCTAGGTGCTACTGCTACTTTTGGGTCACAGTTTGAGAATTAACCATCAAAGGATTTTGATATATTTTTTTTCTTTTCCTTATTAGAACTATTAACATATTAATTGTACAAATTAATGGGTTTCATTATGGCATTTCCAATACATACATATATTCTACTTTGATCATGCCTACCTTTCCTACTTCTACTCTTCCTCATTCCCCTCCCCTTTTATGGCTTTGAAATTACTGGAGCCTAGACCTTGGGTGAGAGTGTATGACTCTACATTGAACAACTCAGGTATCTCTTCACTAGACATAAATGTTTTCCAATTATATAAATCAAGTCATTCTTAGTAGACTGTCCATCTGCATTTGATCTAGGGTAATCATGAACAAGTAACCAACATCAAAGATCCCTGAGTGTTATTATATTCTGCTTCTGCTCTAGGCTCTGCCAAAGACAGTAACATTACCCACCTTGTTGTTGTTAAGGACTGCCACTTGGCTTTGCCCTCCAGGAACCCGTCATCCACTGAAATTAAGAAGTCTATTTCAATAGAGGAGTCTTTCCTCAATGAGGGCCAAACAAGACAGACTGAAACATCTACCATATTTTAATAAACGTAACTGTGTTAGTCAATTTTATGTTGTGTGAGCTTAATACCCAAGACCAACTTGGAGAAATAAAAGTTTATTTGGGGGCTGTGTCTTCAGATGTTCAGTCCATGATCAGCTGATTCCTTCACTTTGCGCTCAAGGTGAGGAGAAGTATCATGGCAGAGGACACAGCAAAGTTGCTTACCTCATGGCAGTCAGGAATGGAGAGAGCAAGGGGAAGGGACCACAGGAAATTGAACCCTTCTAGGGCATGACCCCCATTACCCACCTACTCTAGCCATATCCCACCCACATACAGTTACCACCCAATTAGTCCATCCAAACTAGGATGGATTAAGTTACAGCTCTCATAATCTAATCATTTTATCACCTGCATTAACATAGAAGCCTTTGGAGGACACCTCATATCCAAACTAGAATATTCTTCCCCTGTCTCCCCATAGCTCATGTTCATATTACAATGTAAAATGCATTTAGTTAATCTCCAAGAGTCTCAGCTGAGAATCAAGACAAACTCTTGGCTGTAAGCACCCATACAAATTAAAAGCAAATTATATACATCCAATATACAGTGGCACAGAGTAAACATCCCTATTGCAAAAAGGAGGACAAGGGAAATGGAAAAAAAGAATGCAATCAAAACAAGACCCAAACCAGCTGGACAAACAGATCCTTTAGCTCCATCTCCAGCACCTGGGCACAAGGCAGAGACATATGCTCTCCAGCCCCACCTCTGTGGACTGGTTGGTTGTGGCCAACATGGGCTCTCTTTCAAACTAGCTTTGTTCACAGCCAGCAATTTTCCTTGGCATGTGATCTGTGTTATTGGCATCTCTTAATCCCAGGGGTCTTCATTCCAGCTTTGGCTTCACAACTTCAAGTACTACCCTCTTGGGGGCTGCCTATAGAGATTCTAACTCTGCTACACTTTGCCTGGCCTCCCAGGCCTTTCTCTGAAATCTTGTTGAAAGCCTCCAAGATCTCTTAAATTCAACATCCTACATTCCTGCAAAACCAACACCACATGGATGACACCATGATCTGCTCAAGTTACTGCCAGCTTGAGCAGTAGCCAGGCCTCTTTGGACCAAGGCTTCACAGATCTCTGAGTGCCAAGGTGGCTGAGCACAGTGAAATCCTGGGGAAACAACTTTCTGGGCACCCCTGAGTGAGAAGGGTGCTTCCAAGGTCTTAAAAGAGTTTTCCCTTCTTTATCCTTGAGCCTGCAATGGGTGTGATCTTGCTATTCCTGAGACTGCCTTCAAGGTGTTTTACTGCCTGTGCAATGTACTTAGCTTCTCTTTCATGGCTACAATCTCTTGAACAACTACCTTCTTTACCCCCAGTTTACACACACTTTTCTGAACAAACTGCAAATTTTAAAAATCCTTCTTCTCTGCTTTCTGCTCCCAGTTATCACAATAAACCTGGCTAAAAGCTGATATCAATTTCCATTCCACTGTCTGAATGCCCCTTGGAATTTCTTCCATCAGATTAGTCTATCACTTAAATTCAGCCTTACACAGTCTCAGGAAATGGGCAAAATGTAGACAAGTCCTTTGCCCGAATATGATATGAATGGTCTGAGGTCCAATTCCAAATAGAATCCTCATTTCCCTCTTAAACCTCATGAGCACAGTCTTTACAGTCTGCATTTCTACTGTATTAAAGTCATTTGAGCTCCCACCAGAATCACCCATTAAGCTCTGCTTACAATATTCTAAGACTTCTACAACCTGTATTTCCAAGCTTTTCCAAACTCTTCTCTCAAACCAGTTCCAAAGGCTTCAGAACCATACAGTCAAGTTAGTCACAGAAAGAACCCCACTTCTTGGTACCAATTTCTATGTTAGTCAGTTTTCATCAGTGGGAACAAAATACCCCCAAAGACCAATTTAGAGGAGGAAAAGTTTATTTTGGGCTCATAGTTTCAGAGGTTCAGTTCATAGTCAGCCAACTCCATGGCTTAGGGTCCAGAATGAGGTAGAGCATCATGGCCAAAAGGTGGAACAAAGGAAAGTGTTCATCTAATGGAAGTCAGGTTGCAGGCAGGTGGGAAACCACAGGAATAATCCTGCCAGGGCATACCCCCAGTGACCCACTTCCTCCAGCTACACCCCACCTGCCTATAGGTACCACCCAATTAGTCCATTCATACAAGGATGGACTAATTAGATTATGGCTCTCATAATCCAGTCATTTGCCTCCTGTGTTAACACAGGATATGGGTGGTGGTTACCTCATATTCACACTATAACACTGACCATAATAATATCAATCAAGAAAGACATTTTAAGTTCTTACCAGGATATCTCCCTACATCCTGGAGGGGTCAGAAACTATTGCCTGCCTAGGTTTTACTCAGGCAATGAGAAAGAAGTCTCTCCTGGCATGGATTCTAAAAGATATTGGAAAATACAAATAAGGTTACTTTAAAATTGAGATTTCTAAGACTTTTTTGTCAATGTACCAAATATAATGGCGAATAGTGTGGCAATATGGAGATGGTTATATTTCCACAGAGAAGGTGGGAGATAAGACAGTGTGCTTCCAGACAGAGCCACAGCTTGCCAGGTGCCCAGGGGACCATGGAGATAGGCTGCTATGGATGCTATCATGAGCAGTGAGGTTGTCACCCAGGCCCAAGAAGCACTCTCATGGTCTTTCATTCCTCTTGTCCTCCCTCACTCCTGATTGTTTGAAGACTTTGCAAATGTGCCCACCCATGCATTTTGCAAAAACAACCCTAGTGCATTTCTGAGTGGGAAACAAGACTGGGTCAGACAAATGGCAATTTCATGGAACATCACTCAAAGGGTCAGACTTTCTATCTGCCTGAGCTTCAAACCTGAATGTTTCCAAACTGTAAATGAAAAAAAAAATATCATTCTTTTTAGAAAATAATATTTGTTTAAATACAGTCTTTAGCCCATGAAGTCCCAAGTTCTTAATTCTGCGAATATTTTAAGAAAATTGACACAGATGCATTAAAAGAGGCAGGAAGTCATGATCTAGAGCTTACCTACTATAATAGTTACAGTCCTAGTATTATATAATTGTAATATATGTTATATATCTGCATACTATTTAAGTTTTTATAGGTGTTTCACATCTGGGACAATGGGACAAAATGGGTACATACATAAGTCTTCTGGATTCTGCTTTGTGCCTTCTATTCATCTGTCTATGCTTCACTGAAAGCAGAAAGACAGCAAAAATTCAACAGGGATTAGGGCAGAGTGATTGAGAATAATAATAGATGAGATCAGAGAGGAATGGGGTGTGTATGTGCATATGTGTACAAGTATGAATGCAAGACACCCTCATGTAGCAGGGGTTCAGAGACAGCTTCTAAACTCTGAATGAAATAGGAGCCACTATGTAAGGTTTTGATCAGAGGGTGTGTGACTTGATAAGTATTAACAGGTCACTCCAGCTGCTCCATTGTTCTATGGAGGTACAAGATTAGAAGCAGGAAGTTATTGAAATAATCTGGGTGAGAAAGGAGAGCTGCCTGACCAGGATGTTGGAGATGAAGTAATGAGGGATGAACAGAACCTGGATATATTTTGAAGATATAACCCACAAACCTTCTTAATTGATTGGATGTGAAGTGTGAACAAAAGAGTGAGGTAAAAAATGATACTTGTGTGTGTGTGTGTGTGTGTGTGTGTGTGTGTGTGTGTGTCCTTCTCTCAAAGAATGGAACGGCTATTACCAGAAATTGTTGGAGGACCAGTTGTTTTTTTTTTGGGGGTGGGGGAGGGGTGCATTTGGATCATCTCTATGGAATTTGAGTAGAGATGTCAAGCAGGTACTTCAAGACACAAGTCTTGTGTGTAAAATGGATACTTGGGCCAGGGACAATTTGTGAGGCAGTATTTATTCAATGCCCCGTGATTAGATTAGAGGGGCACAGACAGGATCAAGGTCCAAAGACTGGATCTTGGGGTTCTCCAACATAAAGACATTGTGGAGGTGGAAAGAAACAAGCAAAGGAAAGAGGGAAGGAGCAGCTTGGAAAGTCAGAAGACCCCCATGGCATAATGGAAGCCATGTGAAGACAGTGGTCCAAGGAGGATGGATGGATCCTCCATATCAAAGGTGCTGTCAGGCAGAGTAAAGATGAAAGCCAAGTGTTGGATAGCCCCATGGTTGTTGATGACCTGCTGAGAGAAGTTGTGGTAAAGTGGCAGGGCTGAAAGTCCTATGTGGAGAAGATTTCAGATGATGGGAAGAAAAGGACCAGAGACAGGAAGTTTGACATCATTTTTCTCAAAGTTGTAAAGCAAAAGGTGTGCTACGACCTGACAAGTCAAATGGGACAGAAAAATGGAGGAGTAGTTGAAGGGGCCAGTATCCATAAAGGATTGTTCTCTTCAAGATACAAGAAATGACAGCATCTTTATATTCTTATTGGAATTGTCCAGTAGAGAGAGTAAGACACTGATGATGTAGGACAGCAAGGAGAGAAGCGCTCAAGTAATATATGGGTGCCCATTCAGACAAATAAGAGTTTGGAAGCACTTCTGGGGGAACTGTATACTGGTCAAGCTTTTTGAGTGCATTTGCTATTATATATCCAAATTCTAGACTCACATATTCTTTGATACAGTAGCTTTATTTCCAAGATTCTATTCTATAGATATATTAATATCTATGAGCAAATATGTTTACATACTATTTATTACAACATTGCTCATAACATCAGAGACATGGAATAAACTTAAATATGTATTGATAGTGACAATTAGATCCATATCTGGAATACTATTTAGCATTAAAAGCAAGGTGAATCAATATATGCTGAACTGGAAAAATCCTGAAAAATGTGAAAAATATTAAGAAACAGAAGAATACATGGTATAACATATTTGTGAAGAAAGCAGGGAATGAACTAATACATAGTTATATGTAAAATATATATATATATATATATATATATATATATATATATATAAATGCATAAAACTCATTTTCCACTGAATAACATTTTCCAATGTTTAAATTATTTTTAGCATGTGTTTAAATTATTTTTAATCTTTTTCATTAAATACATTTAGAAAAAAATATTTGCTAAAAAGAAAAAAGCAAATAATTCACCCATTGTTTTACTAATAACAATGCATGCATTTTCTGATATGTTCAAAGGAAAATGACACTATCTTCTGGAATTGCTTTGAAAGGTAATGGGAAAATATAACCAGTAAATCCTTTCAAATTGATTTTTATTAAACCAGTAAATGCCAAGTTAATCTGCAATTTGGGAATAGAAATGCTCATCATGAATACTCCATGTTAAATATTTTTAGTTTCAAAGTGAATTTCTGTTAAACATACTATAGATACTGAATAAATCTAGTTGGGTTGAATTTTATCACTAATTAGATGAATGTCAACCCTCAGAAATTGGGAAATAGAATTCAAACACAAAATTTTGTTAAAGCTTCCCTGCTTTAAGATGAATTACTTGCCTGTACACATATATGCATATTTAATACAGTTTAGTATCTTTTCATCTTATTTTGAGCTTATTGGACAGAATATAATGGTGCTCAGAAGTAAACCAGAAAGTCATTTTGATACAGCTTAGCAAACTATTTATTCATATTAGTAATAATTGAGTTATCACTTAGAAATGACAAAGAAAACGAGAAAGACAAGTTCAATTTTCAGGAGCAGAAATTATCTCTTAAGCTGGAGTTTAAACATGCAGCTATACTGAATTAAGAGAATGTTTTATATGACATTTTTAGAAATGAGTAGTTCTTAAAAATAAAGAACTACACCCATTAAATACATATGAAAAGAGAAAGCAGAAATTCTTCATTTTTAGTGTCTGTCAGCTAGGAGTCTCTTATTCAGTACTTTTATGAGCCACATTCATATTGACGACAGTGTTGATGATCTTGGTGTATGACAAAACCTTGAATGGCTTTCTAAAACCTCAAGACAGACTGTATTTATTTAAATGTTTCTAGTACTAAGCATAGTTAACTGTAATCAAATCTTTTGGAAACTATCACTATATGCTATATAATATCATTATACATAATGATCCTCTCATTTCCTCACCTTAAGGAGATTTTAAACATCGAGGATTCTCTGCTATTTACTTAAGCATGCATGCTTTTTCTTTCCCTAGTTGACTGACTTATTTAAGAGTTACACAGTACTCATGCTCTATGCTAAGTGCTGCTTCTCTCCCCTTTGCAACTGGAGTGCAAGTGCATATTCTATTTCATTATGAATTTTAAAATCCACTTGAAGCTAAGGAAGTAATTCATAGCAATGGAATGGCTGGGGTGGTAGTATATTTTCAAAAATATTAGGACTTTGTTGTTTTGTTTTTTTGTTTGCTAATAGACAATGATATACAAGCAATGTATAAAATCTTCACACTAAGGTGCAATTATTTGTAGGCAAGATCCACACCTTGACAGATTTCCAAGATGAAAAAAAAAAAAACTGAAACTGGATTTACTGACAAAATGCACACCTGTTTCAATTCAAACAAAAAATGATTAATGGGGCATTCTCATACCTGTGTAGAAGTCTACCCAAGATGCCGTAGACTGGTATTTTTAAAAATGTACAGTGCAAACGAATCATCGGGGGATCTTGTTGAGATTCAGAGTTGGATTCTCAGGTTTGGGATGGAACCAGAGTCTGCACTTTTGACATGATCCCAGGTGATGTTGCTGCTGCTGGTCTACAGAATTCACTTTGAATGGCAAGGTACAGAGTAGAGGTCTGCATCCTGGCTCTATGTTGTGGGAAAACTTAAAAGAAATACAGAAGCCCAGGTCCCACCTTCAACTGAATCAGAATCTCTGGGGTTAATGCTCCCTTTGTGCTTAGACTTAATTGTGACCTCTTCATATTCCTATGTTAAAGCCTGAACCCTTAGTGTGATGATATTTGGAGATGGGCTTTTAGGAGGTAATTAGGGACAGATGAAGTCAAGAAGGCACTGCATGATGGGATTAGAGCCCATATAAGAAGAGATGCCAAATCTCCAATTTATTTATTTTTTCTCAATTCCTCTCTCCTCTCCCTCTCAGGAATAGTGAGGATTCAACTGTCTTCGAACCAAGAAGATGGTCTTCTCCAGAACTGAATTCTTCTCCACATTGAAACTGCACTGAGAAAACACATCTGTTATTTAAACCACTCATCACATTTTGTTGTGATAGACTGACACACCAGGTGATTCTAATAATATGGAGTACATATTGACAGTCATTGTTATAAAGGGTGTTGAAGGAACATAATCATCACTGTTTTAGGGCTCTGACGATCTACCTGGGGAGCTATAACTTGGGCCTGTAGAAGTCATGGTGGTTACATGTAAGACTGGGTCAGAGACGTAGAGAGTTAAGAAATTCAACAGCAAGGGAAGAGCCAGGGTTGGCATATGAGGGAAGAGGACTGTGTCATTTCTTATAAAGTTTGCTGAGGAATACATTTTTTTAAAACTTAAAGGCATAATTTATATTATAGTATAAAAAAGTCTGCACAAATATTAAGTACTCAGCCTTGAGTCTTGACCATTGTACACAAGCATATAATTACTACTCAATTAAGATATAGAACATTGTTATTGGTTTCTGAGCTAATAACACTGAAGTTATTGACAAATAACTTTCTCTTTGAAAATTAATAACGGGTGAAGCACTTCCCTGTTTTTCCCAGTACATATGTTTTCCAAGGCAACAAATTGATTTAGTTAGAGAAAGCTTTTCTTTATCAAGGAATGACAATTAATAAAGTAGACATAGAAATAATATGGGGAAAATCACTGGTTTGTAATATCTAATATCAATTCAGAGAAATCAAATTTGATCATTAGATGAATGATTGAGGAAGACCTTTTTTATCCCTATGGTGTTAAAGTAATTCCACACAAAATGCATTCTGAAAGAGGATGATTTCACTCTACAGTAGCAAGCTTGGGAGTTCATCCTATAACCCAGAGGAGGGAGCAACAGGACACTGCCATTGCCCCAGAAAGATCTGTCAAGTACCAACCAGCTCATTCCTACCAGTCCCAGAGGCAATCACTATTCTGAATTCTGTCCCCACAAATGAGTTCATTCTGTTTAACAACTTCCTATAAAAGGAATTATGCAATGTGTGTGCAGGTTAGCTGAACTTTAGTATGGCTGGCATGTGCCTTCTTTTTTATTTATTTTTATTCTACTTAGTCATACATGACAGCAGAATGTATTTTGACAGATAACACATACATGGAATGTAACTTCCCATTCTTGTGGTTGTATATGATGTGGAGTTACACTGGTTGTGTATTCATATATGAACATAGGAAAGTTATGTCCAATTCATTCTACTGTCTTTCTTATTCCCATCCTCCTGTCTTCCCTTCATTTCCCTTGGTCTAATACAATGAATTTCCATTCTTCCTTTCCTTATTGTGTTACCTATATGTTACCATCCACCCATCAGAGAGAAGATTTGGCCTTTGGTTTGGGGTGATTGGCTTATTTCACTTAGCATGATAGCCTCCAGTTTTATTCTTTCACTGGCAAAAGCCATGATTTCATTCGTTTTTTGGCTAATAGTCCATGTGTATATATGTACCACATTTTCTTTATCTATTCATCTATTAAAGGGCTTCTAGGTTGGTTCCATAGCTTTTGTGAATTGAGCTGCTTTGAACATAGATGTGGCATTGATGTGTTGATTTTAAGTCCTCTGGGTATATGTCGAGGAGTGGGATAGCTGGGTCAAATGTGGTTCCATTCCAAGTTTCTGAGGAATCTCCATACTGCTTTCCAGAGTGGTTGCTCCAATTTGCAGTCCCACTGTCAATGTATGAGCGTACCTTTTTTCCCCTCATCCTCACCAACATTTATTATCACTTGTATTTTTGATAATTGGCATGTGCCTTCTTAAGTAATGCTAAATGAAACACACTATGGTGCCCAAGATGTATTCTAGACTAAGTTTATTAATACAGGTCAAACACTTAGACTTAACTACCAAAAATGTAGGGGCCAGAGGAACAAGCTAAGTTGGACACATGAGGAAGCAATCACACAAATATTGTATAGGAAGATTTATTTTAAAAAAGAAAAAGGACAATTTCAGATTTTAAAATACCTAAGTGACATAGAATCCAGATACAATGCATGATCCTGACCTAAATCCTGATTTGAAAAGACAGCTTTGGGGGAACATCTGGGGGGGTAACTGGGGTAATTTGAGTATGATCTGAATATTAGATATGAAAATTTATCAACACAGAAAGAGTTATACTAAAAGAAACAGGCAGTAGTACAATTTGGATGTGATTTACTCCCACCAAGTCATTGCCCATGTGACAGTGTTGAGGGGAGAGGCTCCTTTAGAGGTAATCAGGTCCTGAAGGCTCCATTCTCTTGAAGGAATTAATGTAGTTCCCATGGAAGTGTGTTGGTTGTCGTAAGAATGGTTTTTCTCCTGCTTCCTCTCTCACCATATAATGTTTTCCACAGATGGCAGCATCTCTTTTACTTTTCCGCCACCCATGGAGCAGCACTTGGCCCTCACCAGAAGCCAAGAAAATGCCAACCCCATGCTTTTAGGCCTTCAGAATGGTGATCCCAAATACACATATTTTTTTTTAATAAATTATCCAGCCTCAGTTACTATGTTATAGCAGCAGAAAATGGACAAAGGCAGTTTGCAGCATTGTGATCTCACTAGTTATAAGAACACATGCATATAAAAAGATCTGGAAATTTTATACACTTCCCCCAACTACACACACAAATTTCCATAATCATTATAATCACTGGTTGGTGAGTGTGTTAGTTTTATATTGCTTCCATAACAAATCATCAAAAACTTGGTGGCTTATAACAATAGGTATTTATTATCTTCTAGTTCTGTAGGTCAGAAGTTCAAGGTGGGCCTCCCTGAGTTGACATCAAAGTGTTGGCAGGGATGCATTCCTTTCTGAAGGCTCAAGGCAAGAATCGATTTCCTTGCCTTTTCTAGCTTCTGGGTGCTTCCTGCATTCCCTGGCCCTTGGCCACTTCCTCTACCTTCAAATCTAACAATGATTGGTCCTTCCACATTATAGCACTCTCAATTTTTCTGCTTCTGTCTTCTACTTTTAAGGACACTTAATGATTATATTAGGCCCAACTAGAGATTTTTAGGATAATTTCTTTATCTTTAAGTCAAATGATTAACAACCTTAATTCAAGATTCAAACTTACTTCACCTTTGCCCTGAAGCCAAATGTATTTATAGATTTTGGGGATTAGAATGTAGACATCTTTGCAGGGCTATTAACCAGCCTCCCTTGGTAGGAATACAGTGTTTTATATTCTTAATGTTTCTATGTTACTTACTTTCTACTGTGCACATATATTGCTTCTGTAATAACCAAAGGCTATCATTTATTTAAAAATACATATAATGACGGAGGATAAAATAGCATTGTGGAGGTCATGGATACACACCTATAATGGGAATGAATAAAATACATCCTACTTATACATGAGAACAAGTAACAGTAGCTTGGAAATTTTGCAATGAAAGGGTATTTTAAAACACTGTAGTTCAAACAATGTATGTCAAAAGACAGATGACTTATTCTGAAAAATGTTCTGTATCAAAAAAAAAAAATGACCCAGCCAGGACAAGGGTACTATGGCCAAAGACTTATGTGAAAATATGCATAAGAATTTTCATAAAATGCATTCTGGTTCCAGCTCTGTCACTCACTGGCTGTGTGACCTTGTGCCAGTTATTTACCCTCTTATTGCTTCAACAACATTCTCTATGAGATTGGATTAATAACCGCACTTTCCTCATGGAGTTGTTGGGGGATTAAGTGATTTAGTACTTACTTGTAGAGGGCTCAGGACTGGGCCTGGCACACGCTCAACACTCTCTAAGTGCCAGTCATTAATGTTTATTATTCTGGCAGGTGTTTGTTGCCACCTGTTTTGAATGGAAAATGACTCTGGAATTTAGTGAAGCTGGTACTTACATGCTATCACCTCAAGGAATTGGGAGTATTACATCCTGATTATCAATGGGGTTCTTACACCTGAGCACACTAGAGTAATTACCCTAAGGGTAATTGAAACTTTTCCCAAATGGCTAGGTTCCCAGAAAACACCCCATCAGTGATAGAATGGTGGCTAAATAATAATACTTTTGATGAGTTGACGGTTACTTAGCCCAGAATTATCAACATGCCAAACAGTACTTTCATCTACATGGTTCCAACATCTGTATTCTGGTGGAAGTAAAATCTAATGTGCTCTTTGACCACTTGGGGTCAAAGCAGTTTTCCTGGACTATGAGAGACTGGTGACAACTTTGGTATGCATATCCTGCTCATTGTAGATTAATATTAAACCAGCAGGACACCATGAATTGCTGAGATCAGTCAAGCACACAAAGTGGAAAACCACAGTCCATCGTACAACTCCCAGATTTTAAATAAAACACCATATTTAAAGAATTGTTCTTTAACAAATTTCAATGAATTGAATAATGTTCTAACAAAGACATGCAATCAATTCTTTAATGAAAGCTGGAAGAATCTTCTAGAGCATTTCATCCAACAGCCCTCAAACCAGGTCAACCGTCCTACCTGCCATCCCCAGGATGTTTCTTAATTTTCTGCAGGATTTCTCAGTCTTGATTGTGCTATTGTGCCCCATCTCCAAGACAGATATGGGACTGAGGACCAGCCTCTCTGTTGTCAGGTCATCTTTGCATATTATAATGCCATGACTGGTGATAAGAACCATGAGATCTCACAACCACATCACTCCATAGAAGCAGAAACTGCTGTCCCGTAAGGTCAGATGTTTTGACATGTAAACTAAATGGCTGCAGAGCAGGCCCAGAATCCAGGTCTATCTGAGCAGCTTTCCAGGGGGAATCTGGTTGCTGAACACTGCGCTTTGAGCCCAGCTGAACTGGAGAAGAGTAATGATACTACAGAAAGATGGAAGCAGAACCTAGAGGGGATATCCTGAGAATGTGTTTCCCTGCTTGTATGGTTTGAAGGTGACCCCTTCAGAGTTCAGGTGTTGCCAATATGACAGAATTGGGAGGTATGAAGTCATAAAGTTCTGCCCTTGTGCATGGGATTAGGTGCCTCTATAAAAAGGTCTGATGGAGGGAGCTTGTCCATTTTGCCCTTCTGCTTTCTGCCATGTGAAGACCTAACAGTTCTTCCCTCCAGAGGACACAGCATTCAAAGTGTCCTCTTGGCAATAGAGACTAAACCTTCACCAGACTACGTACCTATAACACCTTGATCTTGGACTTTCCAGCTTCCAGGTCTGTGAGAAATAAATTTCTATTCTTCATAAATTTCCCAATCAATGATATAGCAACATAAGACAGACTTTTTTGCCTAGACTAACATTTACTAAAGACCTACAATTTAAGGAAAGACCCTGTGACAGGGTGTTGCACAGGACACCAAGAAGCTATGCATAAGACTTGATCTGGGCCTCCTGAGACCCCAGAGTCTCATTGAGGACACAAGTGGTGGAATGTCAGTACCAATACTACTTTCAGAACACCTGTGGTATTCTAAGTACTTTCACATACATTTCTCAAAACTCTTGCATTGGGCAAGTATGACTCTTCTTTTTTTTATAGATTAAAAAAAAAAGAACCACATATCAGAGACTGATGTAGTTCAAGGGCATAGATGCAATAAGTGGACGCCATCTTCCTAACATCCCATATTATCTCATGGATAGTTTCTGAAAAATTTGGCTTTTTATGACTTCTCCAAATGCTTTGGGGATATTTATACTCTGTGCAATAAATTTTTGGACTATTCAGTTTATTTCCATTCCAAGATTGATTTTTTAAAAAATGTTTAGAAGAAGACCATTTGTAACAGGGAAGGACATGACAGGGCAACAGGAAAAGCAAGAATAAATATGGCATCATACATATTTTTACCAAAGACTCTTAATAAGAAAATCCAAATATTCATTATAGAAAATTCTGATTATAGAAAAAAATCTGCATTCTCATTAACTAAAGGAATAGCAGTGTCCAGGAAGCCCTTAGTGTCCAAATTTCTAAGGCCATATGCACTATAAAATTGACTATTTAAATTAAGCTTTTGAAAATTCTTTACTTCCAAATATCTAAGTGGTTATGCTTCTTTTTTCTTCAATCTGCAGAGTATTATAGCAGACAATGAAAAAGATGCTAAGAGCATTCATGCTTGTGGTTTCTCAATTATATTTTGGAAATGAAGTAGGGACGAAGGGTCCTGGGAGGGTCTTTATGAGCCTATTAGCATTCTAGCAACAGAAATATTTGATTCTGCCTGCAGCGAGGGCTGCAGTGCTGTGACTGAAGTCTTTGATCTTGGGTCCCACTCCAGCATATGGTGTTACTAAGCATAATCAAAGTGCAAATCGTCATAGAAAATTACAGACACTCTGAAAAGGGGATGGTTGCTTCCTTCCTCTAATTTCCTTTCCTGCCATGTTCCTGGTCTTAAGTAAAAAAACATTTGGGTTTTTGATGAAATCTGCAAACACTTTTAGGGTATTTACGATGTATAGAGTCAATTACTCAACTGTCCAAGATTATTTCCATTACTGAGACTGACAGCATGTCTCTTGCCAGGACAGACCCAGTTCTCAGCAGCATGGGCATGAAAGTATCTCCTTTATTTTGGTTCTATACAGTGACAATAGACTAGCGAGACATCTGTAGCAAGTTATACATGACAAAGGAATGCATTATTACAATTCATATTACACATATAAAACACAATTTTTCATATCTCTGGTTATACACAAAGTAGAGTCACATCTTTCTTGTCTTCATACATGTACTTAGGGTAATGATGACCATCGCATTCCACTGTCTTTCTTACCCCATGGCCCCTTCATTCTCCTCCCTCCCCTTTTCCCCTTTTCCCTATCTAGAGTTCATTTAATTTACCCCCTTTCCTGCAGCATATTATGGGTCAGCACCCTTAAATCAGAGAAATCATTTGGCATTTGGTTTTTAGGGATTGGCTAATTTCATTAGCATTATATTCTCCAGCTCCATCCATTTACCTGCAAATGCCATGATTTTATTTTCTTTACAGCATACTACAGGAATACAGCCACATAAATGTTTACAGCAGCACAATTCACAATAGCTGTGAAACCAACCTAGATGCCCTTCAGTAGATGAATGGATTTTAAAAATGTGGCATATATACATAATGGAATATTATTCAGCAACATCCAGGTTTTGATAACAAATCTTTATGTATGAGTTGTTAATCCTTTCAACTGATACTCTTTAAAGGGGTTTTAAATTCCAAAGAGCTGAATGATGCTCCATGGAAGAAATGCAATTGATTCTTCAATATTTCAAACTGGAAGGGATCTAAGTATTTCATCCAGTCTTCCTCAATATGGTCAATAAGGAGCCCCCAATAAGTATTTCTAAGCCATTAATTATATCAATTTGCATTGTCAAATAGTAAATTTTTAAGAATCGTATCTATCAGCCCATTAAAGAGGGTGAGAGACAATTTCCAATACATAAATTGAAAACCATCTTGTGTTTTGTTAGAGGTAATCTTGCTTGCCACCTCCTAACATTTGTTGTAAAGCGTGACTGACGGTGATAAGTTTGGGCCCAGAGAAACAAGCACCAGGCAAGTGTGCAAGTTTGGAAGCATGTGTACCCAGGAAGGCACTGTCTGTCCTTTCTCGTGATTCTTTACTATTATGTTGAAGACCTGCGCAAGTTGTCATTATCAAAGGGGAAAAATGATATCTACATCTCCATTCAGAAAAGCTAATCAAGTACAGCCGAGCCCACCTATGGAAGGTGAACAGTGAAGCAGTTGGGCTGGCTGTCCTTTCCAGTGGTCAGTGCCTGCAGCTGATGGGTAGTGCCTTACTCTACCAGTTGTTAAATATCTTGAGTATTCCCACCAACAACTGGCCTCATTGGTTGTACATATAGGTGTGTGTCAATGAAGAGGTCCATCTGCAAAACCTGAGGTCAGCAGCCAAAGGTTTGAATGGTAATTTACATGCTACCAGTACAGCAGCAGATCCTAACAAGAGTCAGCTAACTGGTGCATGCCTGTAATTCTAGCAGTTTGGGAGCCTGAGGCAGGAGGATTGTGAGTTCAAAGCCAGCCTCAGGTGCTAAGCAACTCAGTGAGACTCTGTTTCTAAATAAAATACAAAATAGGGTTGGGGATGTGGCTCAGTGGTTGAGTGCCCATGAGTTCAATCCCTAGTATCCCCCACCCCCCCAAAAAAAGTGAGCTAACTTCTCTAGCTCTCAGTATCCTCTCTTAAAGTCAGGGAGTGAACAATTCTCTCACAAGATATATAATGATGTCAAAACTGATATTAGATATGAATCATTTAAGATTCTAAAAATATTTTCAAATACATAGTAATTATATGTCATTTAGAAAATGTGAAAAAGTAGAATGAAGACAAAATTATTTCTCACCACCTAAAGCCAACAACTGTTTATTTCTGTTTATTTTATTTCTCTCGTTTATTTTTATGAAAGTCTTGACAATTCAACATCAGTTGTTGAGTAGTCGAAAAATGATATAAAACAAGGAGATTGCCCTTCTAGATTGGTGGTTACAACTGGTTAAATAAATATTATTAGAGTAGTGTGTAGAAATCTACATAAAAGAATAGTGGAAAACTGTGCCATAAAATACAGTCTGGTTCTTAGAGATGACAAACTTGAATGTTTGAATGTACTTAAGAGATACTATTATACCTCAAGCATTTCTTTAGGTTACTGACTCCATTTCATTCTAGGGGAAATTACCTTATATTACCGCTTTAAAATTTCAGTTACATGTAAATAAGCCCTATACTCTAACCATAAACAACACGTGCATTGCCTCATTTCCTAAGTCATTATGCTCAGTCAACATCTGCCTTTCCTTTTTGACTTGCCAGAGGGTCGACAGCTCACTGCAGTTCTTGGAGATACACAATCTATTTAAACACATTGGTTTCAAATTACTGGCTCTTTGAATTGATAGATTTTCCTTGGACATAAAAATCCAGTGTTGGGAGCATTCACTGTAAATGGCCTGAAACACAATGCTTGCTTTCTAAGTTCTAAAGGTTTTAATTCTTTATATTTTCTTTCAAAAAATAATTCCTCTCACAGAATGGCATACTCACAGTTTTTACCTATGAAGGCATGATCCTCCTGGATGATGATACATTTGTCTCCCCAGCCATGCTAGGTCTTTATTTTCCTCTCTCCTACTAGCAAAGGAGATACTGAAATGCCTCCATAAGTCCTTAAAAACTCTAAGTTAGTGGTCCATAAGCTTGAGTCCTCACCAGATAATACCTGGGAATCTGCTAAGTAAAATCTCTGGTTCCTATTCTGAAAATTCTATTACCAGATTCTCTGGGGCTGGCCAAGGATCCTGTATTTTTAAAAAGTTCCTCTGTAAAACTAGGAAAATGACTCTTCCTATCTTAGAAGGTAGTTTTGGCAACGTATGAGTGCTTTTATACAGAATGCTCAGATCACTGCCCAGCTCAGTTAAGCACCACTTAATTGCTAGTTATTATTATTGCTGTTGTTAGAGGTAGAACACTATAACTTGAAAATCTGAAATTCAAAAAGCTCTGAAATCTAATACATTTTGAGCATCAACTTTTTGAGATCAAAAAGCTGCAGATTTTAGATAATTCTGAATTTCATATTTTTGGATCTGGGACACCAAACCAGTAAAGTCTATGCAAATATTTCAAAATACAAAAAAATCTCCAAAATCTGAAATAGTCAAAAATTTTAGACTAGGCATTATCAACCTGTATGATTAGCCAATCAGAAACAGATGTTCTGAAATATTGTCTATGTATTATCAAATGTGAGTGTGTATAAAAATCATCTAGTAAACTTACAAATGCAGACATTGTGGTTTTGCTGCCCAGAGATTCTGACTCAGTAAGGCTGGTTTGTAACTAGAGACCTGCATTCCTGTATTTCCCAAAGGGGAAAAAGGAGCATTGGTAGATAGTAAACCAGCAGTTACCTCATTCACATTCCTCATCCCCAAGGAAAAGAAATTTGTCTCTTGGGCTGGGGCTAAGATGTAGCTTACTTAAATAGAAAGATAACTTTGGGGGTCATTTGATAACTTGCCAAGGGACCACTGGGACTGTCTAGTATCCTACTTCATCTATGTCAGGAGCCATACTGCCTGTCTGGGGTTGGCTCCTAGGTGGTGAGGAAACAGCTGTTGTTCCTGAAGGCTGCCCAGGGGGAAGCTCCAGGATGCTGCTCCAACAGGTTTGGCCTGACCCCCACTACACAGGGGAGCCTTGGCCAGAGTTCTCCTCCCCAACCCACCTTTCACCAGAGCAGTGCCTGAGCAACTCCCGCCAGCTCCTGGGATTGCTAAAGACATGGCCTGGAATACTCTATGGCTGAAGTGTAAGGGAACCACAGGCCACTTGGGAAGACATAGGTACACTCCTAGGAAGACCCAGAAGATTCTGTGTCTGGGCAAGAATGCCTGAGACCCTTACGCCACATACACGTGGTGGAATCTGCCCAAACTCTCTTACGCATCTGACCTCCGAAACCTCTCACCACATTTTGAGATATAAAATGCAAGCTTCTAAAAGTAAAAGGACAAAGTTCTTATTTCCCTTCTGAATGGCATTCCTTCATGGATTTCCAGTTGTGATTATGCCAATTATACATTTAAGCATAATCAATACTTGAATCTCCTGGAACTTGATCAAGTCTGGATCCATCCATGAACAAAGACGTTACATCGTTAAGAGTTATTTAGATGGAGACAACTATGCTTTTACTAAAGAACATTGCTTTTCATAGAAATTTTGGCCTAGCCTATGTTATAATAAAGGAGAATTTATAGTTTCAAAAAGTGCTTTCCTTCAAACTCCTGTAATTTTTCTCCTTGTTCTTTCTAAATCAAACATATACTTTCTCCCCCAAATGCTACATATGGACAGGTCTCTCTAATATTTGAAAAGCCTAAAATTAGAGCACCAAAGAAGGTCCCTGGCCCACAGTACCCCTTTGCAGCTCTGGCCATGTGTTACCAGAGCTCTCCTGGGGAAACCCCAGTCACATCTCCAGCTGTTTCTTACACAGCTGCCCCTTGGTTTTCCCTTGGCCCGACAGGATGGACACTTGTGACATAACTAGCCCCCAGGAGAAGGATGGGACAAGGCCCTCACACACTTAGGCAGTTGTGCATGGAATTCCAGGGTCCCAAGAACCTTTAGCAGGAGTGGGGTTATGAGCTGTGCTGGGCATTCCCCTCAGAGGCCTGAAATTCTGCTCTTTGAGGTAGTGTCTGACCATATGAGGAACTGAACATGGCCCCTCTAAAGCACAAGGTACAGGTAGGGACCTGTGTTGCTCTGGTCCAAAGGTTGTATTACATGCACAATAGCTATACAACATCTGTGTATGTGTTCCATCCATAAATATCTTGGTCTGGATGTTCTATCCACATTTGTCCCAGGCATATCATTGTCACAGATTCCAAGGACCTAGAAGGCAAAAAGCAGGGAGTCATTTTCTTTGCATAGCAACTACTTTGTTTATTTAGCCAAAGATTCCTCTTGATGTTGCAATGCAAATATAAAGAAGTCAATGGCCTGATGAAATCCTTAAAGAGGATCGAAGGAATATTTATTCCAAGTCATGTGCAAGCTAGGTTGTATGATGCTGTTAAAGAATAAAGATGTTAATAAATTTAACCCCAAAGATGCAGATGGAAGATTTGGAGGGTCCTACCATAACTCCTGAAAGACAGGTGGTCTGAAAATTTAATGTGAACATGTAGCATTACAGAAATGAAGAACTTACGGGTCACATACGAATAGCACATGAATTTACTCTCAAGTATTTAAACATCATTATTTGGAAAATTCAGCCTCAGGTGATACACCTTAAAAAAAGCAGGGGGGAGAATTTGTTTAAAAGATGGTGGTTACACTTTTTGGGAATGTGTGTGTTATCACTTTATCTGTAGATTTCAAAATCTCACTCTAACTGAAAACTAGATTGAGGAGCTAAAAACACCTATCAGAAACTGTTCACACTCATTTGGAATACTGCATATGTATCCATTGTAAACAGGGCTAACTACTTGCAGTTGATGAGTTGCTTCAAGAAAATGGAATATGATAGAAAAACTGTTGTCTTTTGGTACCAGAGACTGAACCCAGAGGTACTTAATCACTGAACCGCATCCCAGTCCTTTTTGTATTTTATATTTTTTGACACAAGGTTTTTGTTTTGTTTTGTTTTGTTTTTGCTAAGTGGCTTAGGGCCTCATTAAATTGCTGAGGGTGACTGTGAACTTGTGATCTTCCTGCCTCAGTATCCCAAAATGCTGGGATTACAGACTTGCAGCACCACACCCCACAAAGCAATTGTCTTTTAACAAGAAAGCAAGTATAATGTTGTTTTACTAGCAATATAGGACTACGGGTAGAAATATTAAACACTAGTCAAGAATGTAAAGAAAGCCAAAACAGAAAAAAAAAAAATACTAAAAAAAAATACTAAAAGGAATGAGACATGTCCTCACCAAAACAGAAAAAATATACTAAAAAAGGTCAAATGAAAATATAAAGTGGAAGTATTACCTTTTATAAGCAATAGGGAATGGAGCGTTTTAGAAGTCTAATAATTTGGAAGTCTTAATTAGAGATGACTATGAGCAAATTTGTCATGAGCAAAATCTAGAGTCCTGTGGCCTTCTGAAGGCCCTGTCTACTGCCCTGTTATACTTTGAGTTTTTTTTGCAAAAGGTCAAGAGGACAAAGCAGCTTATGCAAAGAGGTAGGATCTTATTTCTGCTTCTTCCTCTTCCATACCAGGCTTCATGGAGCTTCCAATCCATTTGCTACTCAAAAGGCTCTTGGCACTCTCAGAGGCTGTGGGTGGTGGGAGCTCACCTGCTTTGAAGCTCATGATATGTGAGCTCCATCCCAGGAACCTCCAGTGATTCAAGCTGGGAGTCCACAGCCTTCAAGCATTGGTTCCTTTGAAAAATTTGTATCATCTCTATTGTAGGCAGGGACTGAAGGTCCCCCTAATGGTTTCTCTGGCCCCGATCAAAGATCTGGGAACCTGTGCTCTATGACACAAGGCTTAGGTTCTGTTCTCCTCTTAATGTAGTTGAACTTTCAGAGTCATCAAGAACTAAAGGGAATTTCAGGCTTTCAAAATAAGAACTAAAACCCAAACTACCTGGATAACTTTATATTGATAAATAGACACTTGGTTCCCCAACTTCACCTTTCATTTGAAATCCAAAACAAATCACAAGCAAATCTGGTGCCCAAAATGGACTTTTCACTATCTGCTTACCTTGATTTCTCGAATATCCATCGCCTCACAAAGTCAAGGTCCCTGTTCACCCATGAATTCTTTGCTGACCATCTTATCAGTGATCTCAACTTTTTCTAAATTCAGAACTTGCTTCTATCATGTCCCTGTGCGAATTTCTCAGTGTGGCAGTGAAACAAAGAAATTATTAAAAATCATTCAAATCTTTGCATCTTTATCATATCACCACTTTATATTTTCATTTGCCCTTTCAATGGATTGCCTTCCCAATAGATTGTCAACCTCTGAAGGTGTGGATATGTCTCATTCCTTTAATTTTCTACACTACTGCAGAGTGAAATTATAGTTTTCTTTCTGGACACCTTGGGTACAGGTAGAGAAGAAGGAGCTTCCCCCTCTCTCTCTCTAATAAGATGGTCTGCATAAATATATAGTAATTAATAGCTATCCCGTGCTCATTCCATGCTCAGCTGGAGCAACCTCCAAAGAGCCATAAATAAAATGCTCCATTCCCTATTGCTTATAAAAGGTAATACTTCCCCCAACTAAACCCAGCCTGAGTACTTACAGGCCTAAAAACTTTGAAGATCATTGCAAGCCTGGGCATAAAGCAGGAGGGCCCTGCAGGTAGCAGTTACCACAGGGCTGTGCAGGTTATTATCCATATGCACACGTGCAGAGCCTACCCCAAGGGCTCTGAGACTGGAGAATTAATGGGACTGAATCACCAAAATCTGACAGACACTTTCATGGTGGCAGAACCAGTTCTGAGCTTTCTTCTTGCTCTTCCCTACAGCAGATCAAGCAAATATTAAGTTCAGATACCTACAAGAGGGTGGTGCTTTTCTGTATTTGGAACAATCAGATACCCAAATACGCAATATTCTGAATGGGTTGAAGTAGCCTCTTTGTACTGCAGTTCATCGACCACTTTCTGCAGGCAATCTCCCCCGCCCCCCCAGCCCCATACTTCACGTCGAAAAATGCTGGCGAACTCTGGTGCTGCACAAACTTCCCTCAGGTTGACACCTAAAGAATAAATGGGTAAAAAACTTAAGGCAAGGCGAGCTCCTACTGTTCCAAAGCGGCTGGTGTACTCGCCTAAAATAAAAAGGTCTCTGTCTGCAAATCCCGTTTGCTCGCCCGGTAATCCACTCCCACCCCCAGCCCTGCGTGGCCGACCCGTACAGCTGTTTTTAATCCCTACTTTTCTCACTTGGCGTCCCGGGCTCGGGCTGACCAGACGCGGAGTCACTTAGCGTTTCCTCCTCCCCCTGCCGAGGTCTGTCCTCCCTCCGCCGTCTCCTCTTTCTCCGCCTGCGTCCCCGGGGGGCAGAGTGTGGGAAGAACGAATTTCCGCCGGGTTTGCTCGCTTCTAGCCGACTTGGGTCCCTTCCGGACGCAGCCCGCGCGCCCCCCGGGCTGTTGCACCGGGCCCGCGTTCAGAATCCTGGACAAGAGCGAGGAGGCGCCGGCTGCGGGGGCCGAGCCGCCGGGGTTCAGCAGCCAAGCCTCGCCCCGCGGAGCTCTTGGAAGGGCTCCCGCCTGCAGCTGGGGAATCCGCTTGGCGGGGAGAATCCGCGCCAGGGAATCCAGCTCTCCCGACTCGGCTGCAAACAAAAAGCGCGAGGTCTTGCTCCCTCCCCTCTACCCCACGACGCGCACCCGGAGAAACAGCTTTTTTGCAGAAATGCAACAAGTAGCATCTGTGGCTCCAGGAGCACCCTGCGCCGCCTGACTTGGCCCAGCGAAGCCTGCCTGCAGAAACCCAGGCCAGCCACCGGACAAAAGGCAGAGGAGGGGCAGAGAAGTCCAAAAGAGGCCATTAAGCGACTCTGGCCAGGCCAAGGGGAATGCAGAGGAGACATACAGCCGGCGGGCCAAGAGGACAAGCCGGCCGCAGCACGCAGGGCGGGCGGCGATGGAGGCTGTCCGCGCCGTGCGCTTCCTGTTCCTGGTGTGTGGTTGCCTTGCGCTCCCGCCACGGGCCGAGCCGGTGTGCCCCGAGCGCTGCGACTGCCAGCACCCCCAGCACCTCTTATGCACCAACAGGGGGCTCCGCGCCGTGCCCAAGACTAGCTCGCTGCCTAGCCCCCAGGACGTGCTCACCTACAGCCTTGGAGGCAATTTTATAACTAATATCACAGCCTTCGACTTTCACCGTCTGGGGCAGCTCAGAAGGCTGGATTTGCAGTACAACCAGATCCGCTCTCTGCACCCCAAGACCTTCGAGAAGCTCTCACGGCTGGAAGAGCTCTACCTGGGGAATAACCTCCTGCAGGCGCTCACACCCGGCACATTGGCTCCGCTGCGCAAGCTGCGTATCCTGTACGCCAACGGGAACGAGATCGGCCGCTTAAGCCGTGGCTCTTTCGACGGCCTGGAGAGTCTGGTCAAGCTGCGGCTGGACGGGAATGCCCTAGGGGCGCTACCGGACGCAGTCTTCGCGCCTTTGGGAAACCTGCTATACCTGCATCTGGAGTCCAACCGGATCCGCTTTCTGGGCAAGAACGCCTTCTCCCAGCTGGGCAAACTGCGCTTCCTCAACCTCTCTACCAACGAACTGCAGCCCTCCCTGCGCCACGCAGCTACCTTCGCACCGCTGCGCTCCCTCTCCACTCTCATACTCTCAGCCAACAGCCTGCAACACCTCGGCCCGCGTGTCTTCCAGCACCTGCCACGCCTGGGCCTACTCTCTCTGAGAGGCAACCAACTTACTCACCTGGCACCAGAGGCCTTTTGGGGGTTGGAGGCCCTGCGCGAGCTGCGCCTAGAGGGCAATCGTCTGAACCAGATTCCCTTGGCGCTGCTGGAACCTTTGCATAGCCTGGAGGCCCTGGACCTCAGCAGCAATGAGTTGTCTGCCCTGCATCCCGCCACCTTTGGTCACCTGGGCCGACTGCGCGAGCTCAGCCTGCGTGACAACGCGCTCAGTGCCCTCTCAGGGGATATCTTCGCTGCCAGCCCGGCCCTCTACCGGCTGGATCTAGACGGCAACGGCTGGACCTGCGACTGCCGGTTGCGGGGCCTGAAGCGCTGGATGGGTGACTGGCATGCACAAGGCCGGCTCCTCACCGTTTTTGTGCAGTGTCGCTATCCCCCTGCCCTTCGGGGCAAGTACCTGGATTACCTGGATGATCAGCAGCTGCTGAACGGGTCTTGCGTGGATCCGTCCGCTTCCCCAACCGCCAATAGTAGGCGACTGACCCAGCCCACAGCCGCGGGGGAAAAGATGACTTCCCCTGCAGATGGTCTCCTGGAAGAGCAGAAGCAGCCGCAGCCGCAGCCCCAGCCCCAGCCCCAGCAGCGGGGTAGATTTCTAGGTGAGGTTGCCTGGGATGTGGCCGCCAGGGAGCTCGTAGGTAACCGCAGCGCTCTAAGATTGAGCCGACGGGGTCCGGGCCTCCAGCATCAGAGCCCTTCTGCTGCTGCTGCTGCTGTGGACCCCCCTCCACAGCCCCTGGACCTGCAGGAGAAGCCTAGTCTGGGACGTCCGACCCTGCCTGAGCCCATCCACGAGGAGCCCACACCAACCCAGCCCACTTCTGCACAACCGGCCGCCGGTGAACCCTGGCAGCGCGCAGCGAAGCAACGCCTGGCCGCAGAGCAGCAGGAGGGCGCCTCCCAGTTCCAAGGCAGTGGGGTGAGCTTGCCGCCTATGGTATCTGACCCGTGTGACTTTAACAAATTCATCCTATGCAACCTGACAGTGGAGGCAGTAGGCGCGGACAGTGCCTCGGTTCGCTGGGCCGTGCGTGAGCACCGCAGCCCCCGGCCGCTGGGCGGCGCGCGCTTTCGTCTGCTTTTCGACCGCTTTGGCCAGCAGCCCAAGTTCCACCGCTTCGTCTACTTGCCAGAGCGCAGCGACTCGGCCACGCTGCGCGAGCTACGCGGGGACACCCCCTACCTGGTGTGCGTGGAGGGAGTGCTTGGGGGTAGAGTTTGCCCTGTGGCCCCCCGGGACCACTGTGCAGGGTTGGTCACCCTGCCAGAGGCAGGGAAGCGGAGTGGCGTCGACTATCAGCTGCTGACCTTGGCCCTCCTGGCAGTCAACGCACTACTGGTGCTCTTGGCCTTGGCCGTCTGGGCGTCTCGCTGGCTGCGGAGGAAGCTTCGGGCCAGGCGGAAGGGTGGAGCCCCTGTCCATGTTCGACACATGTACTCCACCCGACGGCCCCTGCGCTCCATGGGCACTGGTGTGTCGGCAGACTTCTCGGGATTCCAATCTCACCGGCCACGCACCACCGTGTGTGCACTCAGTGAAGCGGACCTTATCGAGTTCCCCTGTGACCGATTCATGGACAGCACAGGTGGTGGTGCAGGAGGCAGCCTGAGGCGGGAGGATCACCTTCTGCAACGATTTGCTGACTAGGTCCACCGCAACCCTGCATGTGGAGGGAAACCATCTCATTGGCTTTGAAGAGCCACCTCTCCGTGGGGCTCCCAAGCCCAACTCAGGGGAAGACCTGTTAATACTTCTCCTTTTCCCCTTTTGTGCATTTGTCAGAGAGGACAAAGGGGACAGAGAGCCAATCTAGGTATTACCGTCCACTTCTGAGTACTAACTAATGAAGCAAATATATGATAGACGGTGGTCAAGGCCAAGAGTAGGGGGCAAATGGATGGTGGCTACAGAGGCAGAAGTCATGGCACAGCTAAGGGATGGCTCTTATAACCATGTTATGCAATAGCCTGTTCTCCTTTGGGCTAGAAAAGGGTGCTTATGACCCAACAAACATGGCCAGAAAGAGCCAAGCCAAGCCGGGAGTGCATGCTTTTTTCTTTATTCAGTGTCAAACAGAGGAGTTTTGTTTCTATTTAAGGAAAAAGGAACTTATTTCCATTACAAAGGAGGCTTGGCATCTGACTCTCCAGGTCTGGGGGGTCTCTGCCAGGAAGGGTGAAGTAAACAGGTGGTAACACTCTTGCCAAGAAACTCAATTATGTTGGCTGGTAGCACATTGCATTCAGGATACCCTAAGGTTTAAATAATAAAAGACGCTATGTTTTTTTCAACAATGTGAAGATCTCTGACATTTAACAAACTGACCAATAAACTCAAAGACTATTTTAATTGGACTGGGCCCTTCAACTAGTTTCCTTTTAACATGAACCGACAAGAACATTTGCTGACTCTAAGGGTAACTAACATTACATACTTTCTCAGGAGAAGGCTGCATACAGGGTTGTTCCTGTGGTTTTAATATTATTCTTTTAAACCTATATAAGGAAAAGGAAAAAATCAATGTCAGATTTGATAAAAGAATATAATAGGTATGTAACTGATGACCCCCTCCCCCAGGGAACTCAAGCAATCCAGCTTACCACTTCTCTGACAGTGTGTCTACGTGGGAATAAATGCAATGTAGTTCTCATTGCATTTTAATCAGTGACACTCAGTTGACTGTGCCTACTTCTGAGTTTCACAGTTAAGCAGTAAAAGTAATTTCTTAATAAGCAAAAGGTGATTGTTGGGGCCAGGGTGTAGCTCAGTGGTGGAGCACTTGCCTAATGTATGAAGTCCTGGGTTCCATCCTCAGCATCACAGAGACAAAACAAAAGGTAATTGTCAATTAATAGTGTAATCTTTGACCACATTAATGTCTGTCCTTATATGAAACTGTAGACAGGAAGAAATTACGGAAGACAAATGTGAAAAAAATACATCAATGGGTATCTGTTTCTACTAAAACTAGAAGGTTTTTATGAGTACTTAACCCTCACTGTGAAAGAATTCTATAGTTTGCAAATTAATCCCTCTACTACCCAGTGTTTTACTGTGTGATTAAATCTTATCTTTTAGTAAATAGTTGTGGTATTACTTTTCAATATTTTTATTTTAAACTTAGGGTTAGTCTCCTTTATTGGTTTAGTTTCCAGCTATTTGGGATACTTTCAATCCCTAATATTTATGAAGTACATGTTTATCTCTAAATGTAGTGGTTTGGTTTACATTAATAATTTTGTGTGTGGTCTAAAAATCAGTCACTGGGAGGGTATACACTGTGGTTATAGTCACCATGTTTGTGGATTTATTGGCATTGGAGTACCATGGAGGCCACTATAATGGTGCTAAGGCTAACAGTGAGTCTTCTGTTTAGGGCCTCAAGCCCCTGAGGGTCCTGATGACTCAGGGAATCCATCACAGTCCAGGGGTCCTTTAACCCAGGTCACTTCTTTTATGTTTGGCCTAAATTGAGCCATGCCTGACCTTGTCCCAGCCACTGAGCAGGGATCCAGGGACTTAAATGAGCTGATCTTTGTTTATGTTCAGATGAGTAAATGTCCAGACCACTTAAACTACAGCTGCTTTTCTGGCAGTCTTATCTGCAGGGCCAAAACTTAATAAACCACAGGAAATAGACTGTCATTCTTTGTTTGCCACCAGTGCTTGTTTTAGATTCAGAACATATTGGTACATAGAGTTTTTTGCTCTTA
Source organism: Spermophilus citellus (assembly GCF_964194105.1). Lineage (NCBI taxonomy): Eukaryota > Metazoa > Chordata > Mammalia > Rodentia > Sciuridae > Spermophilus > Spermophilus citellus. The sequence continues at coordinate 143,233,013 of NC_138184.1, forward strand.
TTTTCAACCAGCTGGCTATCTGGCACCTTTTGTATTCCTGGCTTTTCTTCTTCGTGGTATAATTGTATCTCTTAACTGTTTCTTTGCACAGCAGTGTGATATTAAGTCCCACTGAAAATGCGGAAGAGACCTCTGATTCTATCCATCACCCACCTTTTCTGCTGCAGAACATCACTGGAAATGCTTACTGCCTGGATCTGTGTTCTACTTTAAACAGTTTCACTGGAAAGTCTTTCAGTGGGAAATGAATAAATGTCATACATTGTTTTGCTCAGTTATGTCAATAAACCCACTTATTAACAGATGTTTTATTGCTCGAGTTTCCAAATATTTTATACCCTTTCATAATGATATGCGTTTTTACAGCAGTTTTCATCTATGAAAAGGAAACATAAGCTTGAAGTTTTTCTGTCCTCTTTAATGTTTTTCTAATTTCCGTTTTCACAGTAGAGTATGAACTTCATCTTAAAGAAATGGCTGTATGACTTTATACCCAAAGGAACAATGAGATGGCTCTAAGAGCAGATGGTCACCTGCGCTATGAAAATATTATCAAAGACAAGTGACAGGACCCAGAATATAGCTCAGTGCTAGAGCATGCTTGCCTGGCATGCCGAGGGCCCAAGGCTCAGTCCCCAGTACTGCCAAACAAACAAACCCAAACACCCCCACCAGTGACGCAGGGTGATTGGGTCTCAGCAGGCATTGCCTATTTTGAGAATAGTAAAATGTCAAGCCCTTTGACTCTTGGGGTCAATAATAAGAAGGAATTGCCTTGAACTGGGGGTCATTTTTACCATTACAAAGTTTATGAAAAGATAATTTTCTAAAGAAAAAATGAATAGGCTTTGTGTGATTTTATTTAATTTATGTTCAATTAACAAGCCACTGAGCAGTCTGGAATGCCGTGTGACCCTCAGCTCGGACAGTAGGATTCCTGCTTCCACAAGGCAGAGAATTTTGCAATGCTGCCAAGTGCTAAATGTCACATGAGCAACACAAATATTGACTAGCTTGCTACACACGTGACTTTCACCAAACTACAGCAATTTATGGAAAGATTCTATATATTTAGAAAGCATTAAAATAGACACTGGATTGTGGTATGTGTAGTGAATCACTCCCCCTTCTGAGGGGACTTCTTCTGTGGACTGGAGATAAATGACAATAAAGCATTTCCAGTACTAGAAGTTTTCTTCAAAATTGCACACCATGACCCAAAATCAATACCTTCACCATCTTCAGAGAATTATAGGATTGTGGAAGTCACATAGTCATCAAAAGTTACCATTGTTCTTGCCTAGTCTTTTTGTGTCTGTGTCTCTGCATCAGTTAAAATGGCATCCTAAAAATCCTGGCTGCAGGGTGGCATAAGCATTCACCATCATCAGCTATACCAAGGATGGGCACTAGATATAAATTGCATTATGATTCTGGGCTAATAATGGGCAACAAGTTGTATGGTCCATTTCAGAAGTTTCAGAGACAAGGCATTTCTCCTTCAGTGTTAATCAGAAAATTCACAAAATGAAATAACAGCAAGCCCTGCCCGCCATCCTGTTCTACTTAATTGAGACTCAGATTTGGTGTAGAATGCTAACTCTTGAAACCCTTTCTCATGTTTTAAAAATAGTGAATATACTAGTATCTGTCAAAATTTTCCATGTTTTTTAAATTCTTGGTGTAAGTTTGTTTGTCCTTTGGATTGGAAGTAAGGGTGCAGTTTTGCTTCTACAGTGCTTCCCCTTCCTGTCAACTTAAGACAGCACCTCCAGATGTACTTTTAGTCTCAGTGCACTGAAATGGTTACTTTGCTGGCTTGACTCCTTTGTTCCTAGATAGTTCAGGCCACTTTGTTCTCAAATACTATCCTTTTCATTTTGCATGGGGAACCTGAGATATTTGGAGATTACACTTAAATACATTAATCACTGAAATAATTAGGAAAACAATCCTCTGGTTATTCTATCTTGGGGCAGAGAAACGAACAATGCCATTACATTTGAGAGAATTGAAGCTACAGGTGTTGTGATTTCTAATTGAAACAGAATTAGTGGCTGCTTTAGAATTTGGCTGTGAAATGGTATCAGATGTTAGAAATAAACCATCATGCACCAGCATTTCAAACTACAGCATCTCTTGACTATGTAAATCCATGGCATTTCTTTCAAACTGATGAAAGCTTTATAATGCTAGCTCTGTGCCATAGTTCCTGTGAAGACAGGGCAGCACTGTTGTGTATTGAGGCCAGCTGTGGCTGTGTAGCAGTTATTCACTTTTCCAAATTACAGTTTTTGATGAAGTAATGTTTTACCCTGCAGCTGATTTCACACTTAGCTCTCCGTGTATGTGTGGTGGAGCATGTGCAAACAGAGTTTGAATGGTGGCTGCCAGCCTCTTATCCCCTTCTCTCCCAATGGTGATGTCCTTCTAAGGATATTTATGTTAGGAAATTAAAATAACTACCAATAATAACAAACACCCATATTAGCACCTCTCAGTAAGAGTTCACATTTTGAGATGTTTGTTTTCAGCCTTAAATGTCTCCATTGATAAAAACTCCCAGTTTCCATCCTCTCACCCTTTCCTCAAACCCCACTACCATTGTGCATTGGATGTGTTTCTTTCTAGTCCATGTTCAAATACAGTTGATTCTTGTTATTCAAGGTCAGTCCCCATGAACACTGGATTAACAAATACCAAAAGATTACTCTGAGGGGAAAGACAGGGTTAGGTCCTGCAAGGTGCTAGTCACAACATTTTTGTCAGCTTATCAATCCATATCTTATTTTGTTTTCATTTAAGACATCATGTTGAACACCTGTTGTTGATTCATCTCATTGAACTCATATTAACAGCACTATAATCCATACCTGAAGAATGTGCATCGAGTCCGGTGCTATGGTGCTTGCCCATCAGTAATCCCAGCAACTTGGGAGGCCCAGGCAGGAGGATTGTAAGTTTGAGACCAGCCTCAGCAACTTAGCAAGACCCTGTGTCAAATAAACATTAAAAAGGGATAGGGATGTGGCTCAGTGGTAAAGTACCCGTAGGATTAATTCCTAGTACAAAAAAAAAAAAAAAAAGTGCTTCTAACATATTTTATCCATGAGACACACACTAGCCTTTTTGTGCTTAGGGACACCAGGCAGCCTCTCAGCACTTCACCAGCATTCTTGGGACTCCCTATTAACAGCAAACTGACAGTAAACATGCTAGAAACATTTCACCAAAATAGACAGCAAAAGAAACACTTGGAAACAGCATGAGAGCTGATCTGAGAAGGCAAAACACTGGCTGGTTGCAGAGGCTCCTGCCTGTAATCCCAGCAGCTTGGGAGGCTGAGGCAGGAGGATCCCAAGTTCAAAGCCAGCTTCAGGAACCTAGCAGGGGCGCTAAGCAATTCAGACAGACCCTTCCTCTAATAAAATGTACTAAAAGAAAAGAAAAGAAAAAATAGAAAGAAGGCAGAACATTGTAGGACTTTAACTCAGTGTATATAAGCAACTCAAATTTTGCACTACCCTGAGATGTCAGCAAATGACTATGGAAGTGCTTTAGTTGTTGATTCAGGGTGATAAATTTGGGTGAGTAGGTGAATTCACAAATATGAAATCCAAGAGTAATGAAGATCCACTGTACTTTTTATCCTTCCAGCCCCCCTCCCAGGCTCCCTACTCCATTCCAGATGGTACAAATTGCCATTTCTTTTGCCTGTTGAGTGATCTTTTGTCTTCACACAGGTACACCGATCATTCTATACCATCACACTGTTGGTGTGTATATTGCAGGCACTGTGTGGTCCGTGATGTTTATATGCATTAGTGTGTATTTTGCAAGCATATGTTGTGTGTTCTATTAGTGATTTTTGGAGCTTTGTATGTTGTATGCCTATTTGTGTGTTGAGGTTGGAGGGTTCTTTTTTTTTTTTTTTTTGCAAAGAACATTTTGAGTCTGTGTGATACCTTCTGGTTGTTCTCAGATTGCCCTTGGTACATGTGGAGCTTGCATTCCTTCCTTGGGACTGTTTATCAGATATTACAAATGTAGGTCCTCATGTATCCCTTCTCACCTCTGCCAACTTCCCATTCCCCATTTCTCAGTCGGGGATTCACAAAGAAGTGATCTCCAGAAGGTGCCAGCCTTGGTTTCCCTTTTATTTTGAAAGACTCTGACACTCTTTTACTCTGTTCCTCTTTTATTAGCCAAAGAAAAGGGTGGCTGGCTCTGGGAAGAGCTCGGTTTGCTTGGTGGAGGATCTTTGTTGTGTTCCCGTATGGCCTTTGCCTTCCCACACCTTGACAGGTCATGTGCTTTTTCTATTTCTGTTTTAACTACTGAACACACACAATCACAAACACACTGCTTTTTGTTTGTGCCTTGGGCTTAATTCTGCTTAGGATATTCTTCCCTGAACCTTGTTGGTCTCATCCATTATTATCCTCTCTCTTTCTTACTTGGTTCTTAAAAATAAATAAATACATACATACAATTTAAAACTACCAAAAAGGATGCAAGATATTTAAACTCTTTGCTCAGCTTTGTCACTTAATATTTTGTTCTGTGTGCTTTACCAATCTCTCTCTCAACCGCTGATGAGTAAAATGTAGGCATCCAAATTAGTTTACAGTGTATTCCCATGGGTCATGTATGAGATTTCCTTTGCCCCTAAAGATTTCAGTTATGGGCTGGGGATGTGGCTCAAGCGGTAGCGCGCTCGCCTGGCATGCGTGCGGCCCGGGTTCGATCCTCAGCACCACATACCAACAAAGATGTTGTGTCCACCGAGAATTAAAAAAAAAAAAAAGATTTCAGTTATATTTCCTAAGGATAGGACACTGTCTTAAATGACCATAGTACAATTATCAGGGTCAAAATTTAACACTGATAAGATGCAATTATTATGTAACTCTTTATCTGTACTCAAATTTATCGACTGTCCCAACAACATCTTTTTAGCTTACCTCCCCCCACTCCACCCAGTCTAGTACCATGCACTGCATTGAGCTACCAGGCCTCTTACCCCTCTCTCTCTCTCTCTCATTTTATCTGGTATGATTTATTTTTTCAAGGCAAACTGAAGTGTAATATACATACATTAAACTTTACCCTTTTCGAGTGTACTGCTCCATCATTTTTCACAAATGCATACAATCATATAGCCACTGACTTAATCAAGATAGAGAACATTTCTATAACCATTCAAAGTTTCTTTTTCTCCTTTATACTCAATTTCTACCTTGCTGAATTCAACCTCTGGTAATCACAGATCATTTCTGTGCCTAGACTTCTGCCTTTTCTGATATAGTATACACATGAATAAAAATAATATGAAGCGTGTGTCTGGGTTTGTTTATTTTTAGATAATGCTTGGAGATTCATCCATGTTGTTGCAAGAAATAGTTCATGTCTTTCTATTGCTGCATACTCTTTCTCTTGAATGGGCATACCACACGTTGTTTATCCATTTATCTGTTGATGAACATTTAGATTGTTTTCACTTTCACACTAGTATGGACAAGGAAGCTAAAATATTTGTGTACAGGCGATTATGTGAGCATGTGCTTCATTCTCTTTATTACCTGCCTAGGAGTGAGTTTGTTAAGAATATATTTAATTATATAAGAAACTGCCAAATAGTTTTCCAAATTAGTTTACAGTGTATTCCCATGGGACATGTATGAGATTTCCAGTTGCTCCACACACTTGCTAGCATTAGGCTTTCCCCCTTAAAAAAAAAAAAAGGAAAAGAAAAGAAAAAAAAATTCTAATAGGTATATAGTATTATTTTATTTGGTTTTAATTTGAATTTCTGTAATAATTAATCACATTGAGAATCTTTTTATGCAATGACTTGTCACCTGTATCTCTTTGAAGAAGTGTCCATCTAAATCCTTTTTTTTAAATGGGATCTTTGTATTTTTATAAGTGAAGTTTAAGAAGATTCCATATGGTCTGGATATAAGTACTTGGTCAAATATATATTGGAAAAATGTTTTCACCCAATCAGTGGCTTATAGCAGTGTTTTTATTTACAGTTAGGTCTCTGATTCATATCAAATTGATTTTTTAAATGGATCTATACCATATGGGGTGAAATATGGACCAAGCTAAGTAATTGTACCCTCCATCCACGGATATACACTTGCCCAGCATCTTTTGTTGAAAAAAAAAATTCTTCCTCTATTTAATGATCTCTGCAACTTTGTTAAAAATAACCAACTGATGGTAAATTGGGGTCTATTTCTTGAAACTATTTTGATCCATTGATACATATGTCTATTCTTTTACCAATACTAAATTGTCTTGCTTGAATGGAATAAGGTTATATGAGTCCTCCAAATTTGTTTTCTTTGATTTTTATACTATCTGGTTTAGTTTAGCTTTTTTTTTTTTTTTCTTACTTCATACATAAATTTTAGAGGGATGTGGCTCAGTGGTACAGTATAGATTTAATATGTAAAAGGCCTTGAGTTTCATCTCTAGCACCAAAATAAAATAAGTACAAAAATAATATCATTGCCTCAAAAATACCTATTGGGATTATTATGTTAGACATTTGCTATAACAAAATACCATAAACTGGTAATCTTATAAACAATAAAATTTATTTCTCACAATTTCAGAGACTGGGAGGTCCAAGATCAAGGTTCTGCAGATCTAGTGAGGGCCATTTTCATCTTCTCACTGTAACCTCACATGACAAATGGGGCAAAAAGGCTCTCTTGAGCCTCTTTATTAGGACACTAATCCCACTCCTAAGGGCTCTGTTCCAAAGCCTAATCATCTTCCAAAGTCCCCATTGCCTAACACTACCTAAATTCTACCTCAGAGGTTAGAATTTCAATGTTCATTTGAGGGCAACACAAAAGACTGCATTAAGCCTATAGATCAATCAGGGGAGAATTGACATCTTGATACCAATTCTAGGCCTGTGAATGTTGCATTCCTTCTGTTTATTTATTTCAATTTACCTGATAAATGTCTTATAATTTTCAGCTAATAAATCATCCATCTATATTGTTGACTCTATCTGTATTTCATTGTTTTTGATGCTATTGTAAATGGTGGGTTTTTATGGCATTTCAATTTCTATCTGTACCAGTTTCCAATTTCTCGAATGTAGAAATAAATTAATTTTTATATATTGATTATGTATCTTGTGAACTTACTGAACTTACTTGGTTCTAGGAGCTTTTTGCTCTAAGGCTTAAAATATGCATCTTCCACTCCTCAGAGTGAGTCTTTACATAATATTTGACTCTTTCCTGTAGAGTGTGAGAATCTTAATTTAGAGCAAGGATTGACCTGCAGTCCAGCTATGTGCTTCTATAAACAGAATTTTATTGGCTCACAGCCATACTCATTTGTTTGTGTTTGGTCTATGGTCACGCTCTCACACTAAAATGACATAGTAGAATAGTTAAGACAAAGACCGTGTGAGTCAGGAGCCTATTATATTTATTATCTGGCCCTTTAAGAAAGAGGCTGACAACCTCTATTTTAAAAAGCTTTTCACGTTATTAAAAATAAGAGGGAGGGCTGGGGATGTGGCTCAAGCGGTAGCGCGCTCGCCTGGCATGCATGCGGCCCGGGTTCGATCCTCAGCACCACATACCAACAAAGATGTTGTGTCCGCCGAGAACTAAAAAATAAATATTAAAGATTCTTTCTCTCTCTCTCTCTCTCTCCCCCCTGTCTCACTCTCTCTTTATTAAAAAAAAAAAAAAAAAAAAAAAAAAAGAGGGACTGTTTAAATTCACTCTTATCTAAAAAAATGTCTGGTGCTTTTAAATTTTTCGTGTCCATCCCCAGTTTCCTTGACATCAGATTCCTTCTACCTGCAGAACTTCCTCCAGCAATTCCTATGGTGGGGTTCTGCTGCCAGGAGTCATCTCACCTCTTGTTGGTGGGCAGAGGTCTTCACTGTGCTTTTGCTGAGCAAGCTGTTTCTCTTGGGGGGAGAATTCTTTACTGGCTTGCTTTTGTTTCAGGGCCTTAGAAGTCCCTCCTCTTCCAGATCACTTAGCTTCTGACAAGGAGGCCACTCTGTTTCCTAGTTTTTCTCTACGTAATGTCTCTCCACTCAGTCTGTGTTCAAGGTCTTCAGTTGGTTTTCAGCAATTTGCTTGTGATGGGTTCATGTGTTTTAAAACAGTCCTGATTGCTTAGGTCTCTCTGAGCTTCTTGGATCTGTGGTTGATTGTCTTCCAATAATTGTAGGAAACTCTTAGCCATTGCAAGTACTTCTTGAAGAATTTTTTTTTTGCCCTGCTTTCTTCTTTTTTTTCATCTGAAATTTTAATTACATATATTAGGCCATAGTATCCTACCCAGTTCTTAGATATTCTGCTTCTCTTAGATATTCTTATTTCTCTTTTACACTTTAAAAAGAATGAAGTTATTCTGGGTAATTTCTATCCACCTACATTTAAGTTTGCTGATCGTTCCCCACCTAGTTCCAGTTTGCTAATTATCCCTTTAAGGAATTCTTCATAGATACCTTTTTCTTTTACACTTTTTTTTCTTTTTTTAAAATGTCTACCTCTACTGAAATTCCTTCTTTATTGATGCATATTGTATAACTTTCCACCGGATTTTTAGTATGTGTATGTAATGTTAGTTAAAGTTCCTTTCTAATAGTTTTGATATATAAGTCACCTCTGATTGTTTTATCTCTAAGCAATGGGTAACTTTTTATTGTTAGTTTTGTCTGCTTTGTAAATTTTAGTTGAATATTAGACTTGGTGTCAAAACACTAAAGACTGAGGTAAACAGTTTTATGCCCAGAAATGAACATGCCTCTTCTTTTGGATCATAACTGGGAGGTGCTGAATTAATTAAGTCTCTTCTTAATTGGGTTTTGTTGTTTCTCTCAGTTCCCCACAGACTTCAAAGTCCTATAGCCATAAACTGACTTGTCATATAGCATGTTGAAAAATTTAATTTTTAAAATTGTTCCTTTTCAATGACTTTTATTGTCTGTAGTATAAAAGAAGATTTCTTGAGTTGGTTGACTTTTTAAAAGAGTTTGTAAGATAAAAAGGTGTTCTTAAATTAGATTTGTGTAATAGTTAATAGTCATATATATAAATTAAATCTGTTTTCTTTTTTACCTAACTCTTCCCCCCATATGAAGTATAATTGGGGGGATGCTTTCCAAATAAAATTAATATGAGGTTCTGTTTCTAATTAACATGTCTCAAAATAAGATTTTATTTAGGTACTACTGGAAAAAAACTTAAGTAAAATGAAGAGTCTCCACCCTTTAAAGCCCTGTGGTTGAGGGTTTTGGTGTCAACTTGAGAATATTGTCCATCATGGTATCAAGAATCCTCATTTAGACAAATCTTTCTCCATACTGCATTTTGCCTAGGAAGGCACCCTGTCTCAAAGAGTCAAGGTCTTTCTTTGCATGCATTGAACTTTAAACAAAAATTAGTTGGAGAAGAGGGACACAATGAATTAGAAACAATAGGATTCTTTTTTTTTTAAGAGAGAGGAGAGAGAGAGAGAGAGAGAGAATTTTTAATATTTATTTTTTAGTTCTCGGCGGACACAACATCTTTGTTGGTATGTGGTGCTGAGGATCGAACCCGGGCCCCACGCATGCCAGGCAAGCGCGCTACCACTTGAGCCACATCCCCAACCCACAATAGGATTCTTATTTCCTGGAATGATTCCCAAATGACCCTCTCCTGACAAAGACTGTGAAAATCTGATACTGTACAGTTGTCACCACATCTCAGAATTTTAGACAAAAGATAGCTCTCTGTCACAGAGAAAATGAAAATAATTTTAATATTGCCTATAGGACAGGTATTATCACTGACAGCATGGCACGTCCTACAGAGGGGAGGAGCTACGTTTCAGAGTTTTACCTTGATCTTACACTAGTACTATTTCACTTATGGAAGACTCATTAAGCACAACTGTTTGAGGGGTTTATTTAATAAACATTTTGTGTCAGGCACTATTTTTAGTGTTATTCTTATGCTAATTCATTCAGTCCTCATACTATCTGCCCTCTCAGGCAGGAGCTGTTACTTTCTCAGATTAGAGGCACAGAGTGGTCATGTGGCATCCTTCCTGTCTGCATCTGGGTCCAAATTTCCTCTTCTGTAAGGTCACTTTTATTTTCTGCCCATTCTGTCTAACACCTAAAGGGCACTATCCAATGTTACATTATTTGTCCTTAAGTACTTAACAGACATGTGATCTCAGTCACAGATTCTTCAGGCGGAGTCATTGCTACACTCTGTAGGTGTAGTTCTTCCCATTGGCCCACGAGCTGCCTAAGGACAAGGATTCTTCCTTGAGTTTCTCTTTGTGTCTCCTCAGGGCCTGGCTAGTCAGAGCCTGGGTCCTGCTTATTGATGAGAGATGCCAGGTAGCCCTTTGTCCTCTTCCCACAGAGACAGACACCCATGCCAGATCCTGTTCGCTCCAGAGACACACATCCGTGAGTTGGGGAAAAATATCTAATAGCTGTAATCCCACCCAAATGTACATTTATATAGTCATGGTTGAAAATTGACACAGGCTATAAAGTGGTGCGTTCGACTAGGGATACAATATGATTCTGCCTTTTTAAAATCTTTAATATGAAAATGTAGTTCTTTCAAAGCATTTGGGAAAGTTAATGCAGATTTCTTATTTATTTTAGTATCCTCACGACTTAGCATAGTACATTCCGCATAGTAGCTTCTTAATAAATGCTAATAGAGTTTTAAAAAAAAATTATTGATCTTTTAGAAGTCTGAATTTTTGCTTTCTAGGGCAAGAAACAAGATATTGTTATATACACATCAGTACATTTTTATTTCCATCGACTCCTCCTTCTTTAGTCATTTCTTCCCCAATAAAATTGTGACTGAGACTTTAAAAAGGTCTAACAATAATTTTATGAATTTCTTTCTGCACCAGAAAGACAAGTGTTTTTGTGAGATAAGGAACATTGCAGTGACACCATAGGGATGAATTGAAGTAGAGGCTACTAGTCTCACCAGGTAACTGATTATCTGCTGTTGCCAGAGTAAGCAGTCTCAGTAGCTGATGGGGCTGCCGACCTTGGCGTATTTATCATCATTACCACGGGACAGAAACCAATATCTCTATTCTTGTGAATGCACATCAAGAAAGGAACCTCACTCTGTGGAGAAAGAATTTGTCTGTGCAGGTGTGTGGTGTGTGTGTGTGTGTGTGTGTGTGTGTGTGTGTGTGTGTGTGTGTCTGTGTTATAGGGGGAAGGAGACAAAGATAGAGACACAGAGACAGAAAGACAAGCCAGAGATACAAAGGGACAGCAGGAATGTTGGTTTCTTATATTTTCTTTCCTCTTTGAACTTTTTCCTACTTTTGCTGTAGAGGGAAAATGGCTTTAGGCTCTCTTCTGGAAGCTCAGAGTCACAATAGCTACTCCAGTCCGTGAGACTTCAAGGGACATAGTTTTTCCTTATAAGGGAGCCAAGTAGGACTTGGGAAAAAAAAAAAAATAGACAATCTGTGTTATCATCTCTCTGGCTCTGATTGCCATCTGATTCCAGAGGCCAGAGGTGAGGGATGTGACCTTGGATAATGGTGGTGCTGCCTTCCCCTCCCCCTTCCCTGAATGGTGACAACTGCTTTCTGGCCTGGAGTTCACAGCCAAACGCTGGAACTTGGGTCCACAGTCAGCACCAAGCTGCTTCTGAGCTAGTGGAGTGGAAGCCAGAGCGGGGGTCAGTGCCCTGTCCTCAGTGGTCCCAGGACAAGAGTGAGGGGGTGAGAAAGGCTATATTTCTACAAAGAGGAGGTTTCCATTTGCATTAGATTGCTAACTAACACAGTCCAGACAAACCACCACAAACTGAGTGACTTAAACAACAGTCCTGCATTGCCTCCCTCTGCTGAGGAGGCTGGAGGTCTGAGGAGCTGTCTCAGGTGGGTTCCCTCTTAGGCTTGGAGAACCTGTTGCACTGTTCTACCCTCTTACCTGGTCCTGGAGGTCAAATCACAGTCTCTAGTCTTCTTAGACTCATAGATGCATCACCCGTCTCTGCCTTCATCTCCGCATGGCATCCTTCCTGTCTGCATGGCTGTGTCCAAACCTCTCCCTTTTATGAGGTCACCAGTCACATTAGATTAGGGACCCATCCTACTCTAACGTGGTCTCTTGGTAACTAATTGCATTTGCAGCAGCCTTTTTTCCACCTAAGGTCACATTCTGAGGCAGTGGGAGGTTAGAATGTCAGCATATGATTTTGAGGGGACACAATTCAATTCATAACAGCATCCACTTCTGGATGGTTGATTCTGTTTGGAACATTTTCTTAATTATTAATTAAACAAGGGAGGGATGGGAGAAATGGTCAAGGAGATGGTAGAGTAGGGTCTTTCTTTCTTTCTTTCTTTTTCTTTTTGTACCACATGGGTGCTTAATCACTGAGTCACATCACAAGCTTTTTTGGATTTTTTTTAATTTTTATTTTTTTGAGATAGGATCTCACTAAGTTGCTTAAGGCCTTGCTAAGTTGCTGAGGCTGGCCTCAAACTTGTGATCCTCCTGCCCCAGCCTCCCTAGCTGCTGGGATTATAGGTGTGCACCACCACACCCAGCACAGCTGATGTTTTTGATAAAGAATTGGGATGCAGAAAAGTGAGCCTGTGGAATGAAACCATAGGAGTCCCTCCTTCTCAGTCATCTAGAGCAGACATCCTTTAGAAAGCAATGACAGCGCCTGAATTGAAATAGGATCTATGAATCCACAAAGACTTGAGCTGCCAAAGCTTCTGCAAACTCTCAGTGGTATGTGGATTTCAGCTGGGTGCAAAATGAGCCAAAGTCCCTGGCCTAACACCTTTGGAAACATAGGCACTCAGCTGAGAGGGCTTCCTCTTTTCCATCTGTCTCCAAACATGGTAGGGACTGATCTGGAAGGAACAGCTCCTTTGGAAGAGCCCTATCCTTTCAGCCACTTCACTTCCTACTAAATACATTTTCTATTTCTTTAATAAATGCCAAAGTAGCATGAAATCCGATCAAGAATGAGTACTGGTACTTTGTAATTTGTACATGTTATCTCTGTTCTCACAGAAGCCAATTGTATTTCTACAAGCTGAGCATCGCTAATGTGAAAATTCAAAATCCAAAATGTTTTAAGCACCAACATGGCTCCTCCAGTGGAAAATTCCTCACCCGACCTCATGTGACAGGTTCAGGTCAAACATAGCCTCATTAAAAATGATTATATTGCTATTCGTGGTTGTGAATGCCTATAATCACAGTGACTCTGGAGGCTGAGGCAGGAGGATCACAAGTTTGAGGCCAGCTTCAGCAACCCTAGTACCTAAAAGTATGTGTATGTAATTATGTCCAGGCTGTGTATAAGGTGTGTGTGTGTGTGTGTGTGTGTGTGTGTGTGTATGTGTGTGTATATATATATATATAAATAACATGTGAATTTCGTTTTTAGACCTGGGTCCTATCCCTAAGATCTCTCATTATACATATTTAAATATTCCCAAATCTGAAGAAAACATTTGAAATCTAACATCTTTCAGGTCCCAACTATTTCAGATAAGTGGCACTTAATCTGTATTCCCATTTTCCAGACAAAACAATCAAGGCTAAGATTTCAGCAACTTCTCAGAAGAATCCCAGGAGACCAGAGGCAGCTGAATCCTACATGCTCCATATTTGGGTGTCAATCTTTAGGAATGCAGATTGGATTTTTAAAAAAATCACATTGAGGAAAAAAAATTCATGTGTCCCTTCTAGGTAAAAATGAAGAAAAATAAGGATATTGAATTAGATGATTTTGGTATCCATGTCATCCTAAAATGCATCTGAAATTATGACTTCTACTTTCCTGTTTTGGATGTAAGAACAAAAGGATGTAGGCTATCCATCTGTACTTTTTTTTTCTTAGATGGAATTTCAGTGTCTCATCGTGGAATTTCCTGGTCCTCAATCAAGTATGTAGATTCTTGTGTCCCAGAAGGCCATCTATTTTTGCCTGTAGTAGAATTATAATCTGGTCATTTGAGGGGCAATCACTTTGGAGCCCCGTTTTTTTGTTGTTGTTGTTGTTGTTGCTGTTCTCTTCTTAAGATATCCCTGTGCTTTTTACTGCTTCTGCAGATGGTCAGGGCTGACCACACGCAGCCTCATTTGCACTCCACTGACAGGAGACCATCAGTCCCCCTGGCCAGAGAAGCACCCTGCCTTTCTATGCAGAGTCCATTTCCGCTGCTGCGGAGCAATGTAGGCCAGCAAACAGGCTTTGACTGATTTAGTTCAGGAATACAGGGCTTGTTGGTGGATATGGTAATGATGCCAGTAAAATTCAATTACTGTGTCTCAGAGGACCATAACAAGCGATAATAAATTAGCAAACATGAGCTTTGGAGTATCTGAACTGAAATTATAATGGGGATATTGAAAAACAAACAAACAAAAATCCTGAGCATTCATTTAATTATAGACGCCACAGTATTCTCCACCAAAAAATTAGTTCATCAACGAATCCTTTGTTCGTGTCATAAAAGAATATGCCTGTGACACAGCCAGCACATTTTATCTTAATTACTTGGTATTGTGGTGGCCCGGAGCACACCTGGTCCTGGGCAACCATACACAGGGAGGAGACAGCCGCCTGGGAGGGCCCCCATCCCCCACCCCCAAGGCCAGGGCTCTAATCCACTCTGGGCTCACAGATGCTCCCGCCCATGGCCTTGGGTTTCAGGTTGCTATCCAGGGCTGCAGTTTGAATGGGAGATGTAACCTCAGAACCCCAGCTAGCGCTTAACCACTGATATCCACCAGGAATGTCAAGGCTCCCATTGTCTCGTTAATTGTAGCCAGCTTTCCTGTTATCAGATCTCTGTCCATTCCTAACCTTTCCACTCTGTCTTTCTTCCTTTGTGTGGTAGTTTATGGCCTCTCCTGTCTGTGCCTTCTATCCACAAGTGGTGCACTAAAAAGGCCCTCTTAGGGAGAAGATACCAGGGTCGCCTCCGTGCCATATAAAGAACGTGAAGTATTCGTTGAGGTTTCTTCTCTAGCATGAATTTCAAGTGTGTGAGGGAGAGAGAACATGAGGCAGTGTGGATCTAGCTGGAAACTAGGATCCATCCCAGATAATGTTAAGTTCAAATGATTTGTTCTGGATCTCTTCCTTCGCTTTATTTTCTTTCTTGTCAGGATTGCAACATTCGAGTGTACCACACAGAACTGATGGACAGAGACGTATAAAGAAGATGGCGAAGACACTCAAGATATTTTCTGAATCTGGAGCCGGGCATTTTCCATCTGTAGTAAATATCTTATGGATGTCTACTGGGACCCCGCCCCTTTCTTGGAGAATTAGTGCCCCTCCCAATCACTGCAGGATTATACTTCTTCATGACCTTATGGGGCTGCCAACTTCTGATCCAAACTGGATACAATAGAATACCTCAGGAATTGGACCATCAGTCAGTTGCTCTAGAGCTCCCTGGTGGTAGATAGAACTCTCTCCAGAGAGAGTTGGGGCCACCACGTTCAGCCCCATGTACAGAGCATAAGAGTGTGAAAGTGCGGTTTTGCAAAGACTCTAATACACTGAGAGAGGCAGAGACCAAGATGGTCCAGCCCTAAAGAGACAGGCCAGGCACTAGTTTGGTTCTGGGTGACTGTCTACTTTCTGCTTCCAGATTCCTGTGAAATCTGGCTGACTTTATCAGGTATCCATTGATTCTTCCAATAATTTTCTTCCTTTTTTGCTTTAATTGGTCTCAATAGGTTGTTTTGTAGTCCCTCAGTGTCCCCACCCCCTTCTTTCTAACTAGTAAGAGTCCTAAGATATTACCATGTAAAAAATGTCCTTGGGCTTGAAAGTCACTTGAAAACAACGTCATGAATTGCTGTAGCGTGGTACTTTGAACACGGAGGCTCCATGAACTGAGTGTTGGATGGATGGTTAGTGTGGACAGCAGTGAGGGTGGACTTACTGTAGAAGGGAAAACCTTTCATAAAGAATGACCCACTGGGCTGGGGCTGGGGCTCAGCGGTAGAACGCTTACCTAGCACATGCGAGGCCCTGGGTTCGATCCTCAGCACCACAAAAAAATAAATAAAATAAAGGTATTGTGTCCAACTACAACTAAAAACTAAATATTAAAAAAAAAAATAAGAATGACCCACTGTGTCCTGTTGGCCATTCCCCAGCATTTGCACATGTCTTTCAGTAAGCCCTTGACCCAGTGCCTTTTCTCAGGAGGCCTCAATCCTTTACTACCTCTTACCTAGTTCATCTCGTAGCCAACACCTTTTCCCCAATCATCTTTTCAGAGGCTTGAAACAAAAATCCTGATGTTAACAAATGATAAGATCTTAATAGATTATTTCAACAGGAGCAAGGGAGCTAGCTATTTGTGGCATGCTACCTTAGGCCTTGCCAAGATTTGGGGTGATTCTTCTCATTACAATGAGACGGAAGTTTCAGGACATCAAGAGGGAGAAGCAGCCAGGGGACTTTACTGTCCCTCCATTTCCATGACATGCCATGTTAAGCAGTGCTCATATTTTGCCCACACCACTTCCTGCCCTTTGTCAAGGAGGGATTTCATCCAACGTCCCAGCTGTTCTGGGGCCCACACAAGGAACACACAGAGGGGTTGCTCTTCGGGGCCTCTGTGCAGGCAACCAGTGACTCTCCCTGGGGCAAATGCCTGTGGAAATGTGTAGTCAAACTCTATCCTCATTTGGCACAATGGAGAGTAGAATTCTCTCCACTGTCTAAATAAAGGGTGACTTGAAGTGGAGATTGTGTTCCCCACTCCCTTGGTGTTAGCTGTGTTCTGGAAGGTGGGCATGGGGTGGGGTGTAACTTATGTAAGAACTGTGATCACGGTTCATTAACCTTGTCTGTTTGTCTTAGGAGGAAAAAATCAATGTAAGGTGTTTAGTCAGCTGTAACACAAACCTCAATGTGCAAGCCCTGTAGTAGGTACTTTGAATGTACCTCATTTAAGTGTCTCAGTTGCTGTACAGTTTGACTATGTTACTGTTAACTCACTAAGATGTTAAGTGACGTGCCTAAAAGGTTAGCCAGCTAGTTGGTAATAAGTGGAACATGGACCAAGTTTATGTTGATTCTGAGAGCTATGTTAATTTCTACTGCCCTCCAATGTAGTATTTCTCCAACTTGCCTGATCAGGGTGAGATGAGTGCAAGTTAAACATCTGATCCTGGGTCCTACTGCAGAGCTAATGAATCCCATGAGAAGAAATGGTTATGGGAATCTACTCCAGCTGAATCTCATGAGGCAAGTTAGATAAATGCTGCTATAGTGCCTTCATGTTTTTTTTTAAAAAAATGGTAATTCTTAGCAAGATGTTTGCTAAGAAAGTCTTTTCTTTTTAATAAATTTTTTAAAATTTTGGAATCACTTTAAATATACGCATAAGTTGAGAAGTAGTACAGATAATCTCATGTACTTTCTGTCACCTAATTTCCCCTGTTAACATCTTAGAAGACCATATTTGTCAAAACTAATATGGACAAATCCCTATGAACGAAACTACGAGCATTTTCAGACTTCACCAGTGTTCGCCCACAAGCCTATTTGCTGACCTAGGATCCAGTCCAGGGTACCTCGATGTGTTCAGTGCAGAGCCTTTTGGTAGTACATGTGCTGTTTTAGTTAACTTTTCCTCACTGTGATCAAAAAGCCTGACAAGAAAAATGTAGCAGAGGGAAAGTTTATTTTGGCTCATAGTTTCAGAGGTCTCAGTCCATAGGTGGTCAGATCCATTGCTCTGGGCCCAAGGTGAGAACATCATGGCAGGAGAGCTGGCCAACAAAAGCAACTCAGAACATGGTCATCAGGAGGCAGAAAGAGTTCTGCTCACCAGAGACAAAATATAATCCATAAAGACACACAACCCAGTGGCCTACTTCCTCTAGCTACACCTTAACCTGCCTACATTTACCACCCAGCTAATCCATCAGTGATAATGTACTAATTAGGATAAGGTTAAACATCCATGCATTTTCTCACACATGAGCTTTTGGGAGACACCTCATATTTAAACTATAACGTAGGCAATGGACTAAAGTTAATCATAAGAGTATTCAATAGCCTAGCAATTCACCCCTGTATGCCTGGGTAGTATGTGCAAGAATGTTTACAGCAGCACTTTTTAGTAGAAGAACACCTAGAAACAGCCCATTATTGATATGGCTTTGTGCCACCCTAACAAGTCAACTTATTAAGAGGAAAGGTTTATTTGGGGTCACAGTTTTGGAGATCCCATTGTGATGGATTGACCCTGTTGCTTTGGGTCAGATTGCACATCATGACAGAAGCACGTAACAGAGCAAACCACTCACCTCATGACCAGAAACAAAACAGAGAGGAGGGGCTGAAGTCTCACAGTCCCCTGTGGGGGCACGCCCTCAATGACCTCTAAAGGCCCCACCTCTTAAGAAAAAGTTCCACCACCTCCCAGTATTGCACAACTAGGCAGCAAGCCTTCGCCACGTGGACCTTTACTTAAGATCCAAACCCAGGCAGTGGGGGTAATGACGGGGAAGGGGCAAGAGCTTTTGGGGTGCTGGACCATTCTAGTCCTTGGTCTGGATGCTTGTAACATGGGTGCCATTCAGTTGTGAAAATTCACCAATGATGCATTCAAGACTTATGCAATTTTCTGCATATGTTTTATGTTTTAATTTCACTTCTTATATACACACACACACACACACACACACACACACACACTCACTAGTTTCACCCTCACTGATGGAATCAAAACCTCCAAGTCGTCTGGATTTTGAAAAAATGCTCTAATGATTCCAGTAAGCAGGGCCAGCTTCTTAGGTGTGTGACCTTTGTAGTCACACAGGGTCATGCTCAGCATGGGGCTTGGGGCCTGGTTTAATGTTATACCCTTGCTGTCTTAAAACTCTAATATGTTTTTTCCCCCCTTTGGTGTTTTGTGAGTGAAGTTCTACAGGATAACGGAGCAGGAGTGTGTGCAGAGGAGGTATGCATGAGATGTGTGTCTGCCTGTCCCTGTTACCACATTCACATTTAGCTTTCTGGATACTCCATGAGCTCAGGAAGCTGGTGGGCTCAGGACAAAGGGTGTTGAGCCAAACTCAAAGTAATTGCAAGGTGAGGGTGTCAGGTCTACAATCAAGTGAGTGGAGGTGGCCCATGCTTTCTGTCCCAACCAGAACTTGCTTTGGATGCAGAAAGAAAGCAAATGTGTCCTGAAAAGATGAATGGCCAAGAAACCCTGGTACATCCTGGTTAAGTCCATGCCTCAGGCAACTACTTATCCTGGAGATGATGGCTCTGGAGGATAGGAAAAGAGAGAAAAGCTCCTAGTTCCTTTCCTTCCTCATCTGTAAGCTGAAGGCAGAGAGTATGTGTGGATTGTGTGTGTATCAAGAAGTGAGCTGAGCCGGAGCTCCCTGGTGCACACCTGTAATCTCAGCTACTGGAGAGGCTGAGGCAGGAGGACTGTGGGTTTCAGGAAAACTGGGCCACTTAGTGAAACCCTGTCTCAAAATAAAAAAGAAAAAATGAAAAGAAAAAAGGAAAAAACAATGAGCTGAGTTTGTTTTGTGTAGCATCTCTTTTGGTAAGAATAAGATCTGCATGCATGTATGAGCTAGGAAATACAAATTGCATAATTTTGGTGATTTCATGTTGAGATAAATGCTTTTCTACTTGCCTTGAACACTGGCATTGAATAATATAAAATGAATATGAAAAATCATACCCATAACTTCAAAGTCTAAGTTTTCTTTACTTTGCATGACAATAAAAAGGAAATAAAAAGCACATAACAAGTTGAGTGAGTGACTGAAGAAAAGGGTAACTGCTTTAAATTTAGTCCCTTAGTTGTACTTTTCCCCTACTTTTTGAACAGATCACCCCCACATTGTCATTTTGCACTGGATCCTGCAAATTATGTAGCTAGTGCTGCTGACCTTGAACCCAGAGCCACTGTGTCAATTCAATACAGTGGTGGTGGTGCTGCTCTGGCCACAGAGTGTGAAGACATGTTGGGCAGAGGACTTTTGGCTCTGCCATCAATGCAATCACAGCAGTGGAGGGGGCTTATTCTACACTGCCTGCCTGCCTGCATGCTCCAGGCAGGAGATGCTTCCCCACCTAGATGTGACCTGGGGGGCCTGTCAGATCTTCCCAGAGGCCACGTGCTTTTTTGGGGGGAGGGCTTAACCACTTAGCCACATTCCCAGCCTTTTAAACATTTATTTATAGAGACAAGGTCTCACTGAATTGCTAGTGTCTCACTTATTTGCTGAGGCTGGCTTTGAACTTGTGATCCTTCTGCCTCAGCCTACAGAGTTGCTGTGATTACAGGCGTGTGTCATGGCGCTGGATGGCCAAGTGCTTTTTGATGCAGAAAGTGAACTGGCAAATGGCACATCAAGAAGCATTTAGACATTTGACCTGCCCCAGGCATTTGGCTTTCTCCTGTACCACCCTATATCATACCACTTAATCATTTATGTGCACCAGAGGGCAATTTTCTTTTTTAGCTTGAGTATTAAATCAAAGAAATATCTTCCATATCTACAAAACCTGCCAACTCATTAAATACAGAATGGGGTGTTTCTGCACAAAGGCGGCTCAGCGGGTTTGGGATCGAAGCTTTAATTTATATCTGAAAACAAATTAGCCTAATGGAGCATAGCAGATACAAATGGTGGAACAGTCAACCTGCACTAGGAGACCAAACTCGGCTCTTGGGCTAATTAATGAGCACAGTGACATGCTCTTCCACTTCGAAAATTTCATTGCCCTGTGCCTTTGAGGATAGGATTTGTATTTTTAAAAAGAATTGCCAGCTGGTGTGAGGTCCATCTGTATGGAGCAACCCTCTGCATGGAGTGGGGTGTGCTGCTGGGACACTTGGAGAGCAACACTAGCCACAGGCACGAGGAGCGACCTTCATGTGCGAAGCCAACTACTGTTGGTCTGGATACACGGATGCCTTTCTTGTCTTGGTGAGAGCTGTGGCCCCTGGTGGTAGAACCTGTGACCAAGGATCAGGCATAGTAAGTAGGTGCCCAGGTCAAAAGATCACCCATCCTCTCTCCTCTTGTTCCCCAAGCCAGCCTCACTGGTACCCTCCCACCAACTCCTGACCCTCCCTCTTGTTTTCAAATCCCACCCCTCACCCAGCATTTCTTCTAATTTAGACCCTGATAGAATTCTTGGAATTTTCTGGAATTTCACAGTTGTTTTCCAACTGGTCTCCTGCCTCCTTCTTCCTGCCTGCTAGGTAGAGTTGTGAAAGGAGTCCCTTTAAAAATAGTAATATGGTTGTTTGGATCCTGGGATTATAATCCATGATCTCCACAGCTGTGAAGACAAAGCCTTTCTCCTGGGAACCTGCTCTGGTCTGAATATATCCCTCCAAATTTATTCATTGACATTTCATAACTAATACGGTAGTGTTAAGAGGTGGGGCCTTCAAGAGGCCACTAAGGCAGCGCTCTTGTGAATGGGGTTAGTAACATTATAAATGAGGTTGAAGGGCCAGGCATGGTGGCACACACTTGTAATCCCTGCAGCTCTGGAGGCTGAGGCAGGAGGATGGCAAGCTCAAAGCCAGCCTCAACAAAAGTGAGGCCCTAAGCAACTCAGTGAGACTCTGTCTCTAAATTTTAGAAAGCTGGGGGTGTGGCTCAGTGGTTGAGCCCCTGGGTTCAATCTCCGGTACCTCCCAAAAAATGAGGTTGAGGGAAGTGTCCTAAGCCCTTCCTGCCTTTCTGCCCTGTGAGGACACAACCTTCAAGGAGCCACAGTTCAGCTGGAAGCTCAAAAAGCCCCATCCATTCTGTCTTGGGGTGGGGGTGAGGCTTCCCTGGGGCTTGCTCGTTCATCTCAAATTGTGTCCTCTCAGAGTCTCAGTCACATTGGATTTGGAGAGCTGAGACCCTCCCACGACCTACATCCAGCCCTTGGAGGGCTAGTGCCTGTGCTCACCATCTTCAGGCTGCCTAAAGGCCAAGGTGAAGGTTGAACTTAAGTGATGGGGTGTTTTCATTTTCTATCTTCCATCACAGTGACCAGGAAACAATAAGAAGGAAGGCGTTTGGCATTTGGATTAGTTAAGTGAATAACATCTGCATTGAAACTTTCCAAATGCTCAATCACCTACCCCATAGGATGGGGGAGAAGGCACCAAATAGACATGAGATCTGAATGAAAAATGCCCGCCAGAGCCTTTCTTGCCTGAAAAGAAAGCCCTTGGCCTCAGGAATCCTGCCTGTGAGATCCTACTGGTTGCTTCCAAGCCCAGAGCCCTGAGCCCATCACTGCCCAGTCTCTCCCAGATTTGGCAGGGCCCAATTCCTCCCCTTCTCCACTACTTCCTCCCGCCCACCCCTGAAGCTCATTTCCCTCTTTCTCAGGCTCTGCTTGTTTGGGCCAGTTGCTAAGCAGCGGGAGTGCTCTGGCCCTGCTTGCTGGCCTCTGTCTCCCTGCAGATGCAGATTCGGATTAACCCTATGTGGACAAACCCATTAAAAACCCGATGCATCCTGGTGGCAGTGCAGAGGACAACCCCAGCCAATAAGTCACATCTGGAGCTTTTCTAGCACCAGCTCCTTTGTAGGAAGCAGCGAGGTGGGATGGAATAGGGACCCAGGGCCACTTGCACTTATTGTAGAGTTCTGGCCCTCTTCAACTAAGTCTCAGTTTTCTCATCTGTAAGAGGACTTATTAAGATGATAGTTTCTGCATATGTCTGTTCTGAGGATTCAATGAGTCAGTATTGCAGTGTTTAGCACAGCATCTATGAGGTGAGAACTTGGCTAGCTTAGCTGCTATTAATGACTTTCAATTGACATATCTATTATCCGCTTGCATAGCAATATTAGTTACCTGGTTAAGATAACTATTAGTTTTCCCACTTTGGGGATGGAAAACATAGGCACAGAGAAGTAAATCAACTTTCTCAAAGCCAAACAGCTCCACTAGGATTGGAGTCAGATTCCCTAAGGACTTGTTCTGTGTTTTTTCCTACTTTGTCAGTGAGTCCCAGAGATATCTAAGTCTCCAGATCAACACCCCCTGACCTTTCTTTGGGGAAGAGAAATTATTTGGAAGCAATTGACTCCATGGGCTTTGCCTCCTGCTTTGAAACAGTCCAATTTTGGATCAATACTAAATCAGCCCCAAGATGCAAATTATATGTGCATCCATTCCCTGTCTGGTTTAAGGGAATGAACAAATAATGTGGACTTCGATCCAAGTGAGAACATCAGGAGTGGAAAAGGAAAAATTGACCTTGAAGTACACGGTATTGAATCATGAGTCCAATCCATAGACGTGACAAGGCCATAAAAAAATCTGAATTTCATAAAAGAAAAGATAATGAGAGTGTGTCATGCTATTCATGGGAAAGCAGATGATTTTAAGCCTTTTTCTTCAACCTTCTAATGATTCTAATTATTGTACTGATCCCACTTTTTAAAGTCAGTTAATTCTGCTGGTTGCCAAGGAGGCAGAGGCTCACATTAGATTCCTGAAACTACTCTTCCTTTGTGCTGTTTTTAGCCCCAGGCTGGACTTCACTCAGCCTAGTCCTTGTCTCTCAGGGGAACCCAGGGAGGAGCGGTGGGTAGGACTTGACTCCTGGAGAATCAATTCTAAGGTTAGTCGATGCTATGTGTCATTTGATTATCACTTCCATAATTTTTGCTAAATCCTGGACCATTATTTCGTGAATAGTCTCCTTAAATTCACTCACTTATTTTGTAATTTAAAAAATACCACTGGATTAGTCAGGATAGGATAGGCTTTGTTGCAGTAATAAACAACCCTGAATATCATAGTGGTTGCACCAGCAGAGTTGCATTCTTTTTTCTTATAAGAGCTAGTGTGAGTCAGATTGCTGAAGAGCAGCTTTTCTTGCAGGTAGACAATGATATTTATATTCTGGCTTCCTCTCTCCCATAATGCCATCCTTTCAAAATGTAGCTTCCAGGTGCAGGGACCTGGGGGCAGGTTGCATAGTGGCTCAAGGCCTTAGCCCAGAGGTGATGAAGGGTCCTCCTTGCTGAAAAGGGTGAGGAAGTGGAGGAGACCACAAGGGTATGTGTTGAGCAAAAATGCCATTGGCACAAGGACAGGAAGCCGAAGCTGACAATATCACTGGCTATAAAGAAGAGATGCTCATCAACAGCTGCCCTGAGAGCAATGCATTAAATTTGAATTATTTTTTGCCTGATAAACATTCTTGGCCTTGGGTTTATTTAATATTTATTATGTCCAAAAGCTGTTGCGGGGGGGGGGGGGGGCAGGAAATGGAAGAGAGAAAGAGGGAGGGTGGAGAAGGGGAAAGAGAGACAGAGACAGACAGAGATTGGCCTTAAATGGAAACCTTCTCCCAAAAGAAATCAGACATACTGAAGGGCCATTGGATGATTAATTAATTGACTGATTAATTTTTAAAACATTAGATTTATTTTTAACTGATACATAACCAAACAAATTGTACTCATTAATGGGGTACCATGTGATGTTTCAATGCATGTAAACATTGTGTAATGTTCTTGTTGTATGATTCAGTGCTCTCCGTGTCATGCCTGAAATCATCTCAGCAGACTTCATGTGCCACACTCTGGGAAATGCTGCCCTATGGGCCTGGGCCACCTGTCACCTCATCATCCAGCATAGGAAAGGTGTGTGTGTGTGTGTGTGTGTGTGTGCGTGTGTGTGTGTGTAGATTGACTGCGTACCTGGTCCTGTGCTTGGGATCCTGAGGACACAGAACTGACAGTGACAACCTGCCCTTATGAGTTCATAGATGGGAGACAGAAGAGTCAACCCAGAGTTATAAGACAGCATTAAAGGGGTATTCACTGGGTGACCACTGAAGGACAGCAGATTTTTTTAGGAGAAGTTCTGTAATCTTCATGTTTGATTCCTCTTCATTGTTTAATTCCATTCCTTTTAAATTTTGCTTTCAGGAGTTAGGAGTGGCATTCTGTTCCAGGTGAAACCCATTGGTAGAAGCAACACAAAAGCCAGCCAACGTTTTCTAGGTACTTTGAATTGACAAAGTATTGAGACATCAGACATTCCCAGAAGGCCAAACCATAAGACATGTGGTACTGCTCCAGGATGTGCCAGAGCTGGGTTGCAAGTCATTGACAAGGTGAATAGCAATGTCAGAGCAATTCTGTCTACTGATTGAAGTTCCTAGCTGTAGGGAATAGGTGGCAAGCTATTGCCTAGACCAGCTGATCTGAGCTGTACCATGCACTGTTGACTCTGTGCACAAGTTGCCCTCTCAGTGAAATTAGAGGACGGGACCAAATGTGGCACTCCTGTGCCACGAGTGTTTGGAAGACCACCGCCTGTAGATGGATGCCCTTTGGATTCTTGCTTTGTGAACTCAGCCTCCATCATCTGCTATTCTGGTATTTGTTGGGCTACACTTTTAGAATCTAGGGTACTGGTCTTTACCTCATCACTATCTTTTCCATTTACTTGTTTTAGAACTTGCTGTGTGCCAGGCCCTGCTCCTGGTGCTATTGCAATATTAATGAACTTTAACTTTACAATGATGGGTATGCATCATACCCATTTTGGAGGCAGGAACATGGAGGCACTGGCAAATGAGATAATTTGCTCAAGGTCAGTTATCTAGGGAGGGGCAGACCAGGATTCAGTCTCTGGGCAATGGGGCTCTAGAGTTGTGATCACCACCCCTGTGCCATCTCTGGGCAAAAAGTTGAAAGTGTAATGATCAAATGAGTCAGGCAGTCATAACATATGCAAGAGAAGATTTTTTTTAATTAAAAAATGATGATTTAAGTTCTTCTTTTCCTATTTTTATGCCTTTAATTTCTTTCGTCTAATTGCTCTGGCCAGTGTTTCAAGAACTATATTGAATAGAAGTGGTGATAGAGGGCATCCCTGTCTTGTTCCAGATTTTAGAGGGAATGCCATCAATTTTTCTCCATTCAGAATGATGCTAGCCTGAGGCTTAACATAGATAGCTTTTACAATACTGAGGTAAGTTCTTGTTACCCCTAGTTTTTCTAATGTTTTGAACATAAAGGGATACTGTACTTTGTCGAATGCTTTTTCTGTGTCTATTGAGATGATCATATGGTTCTTATCTTTAAGTCTATTGATGTGGTAAAGACCTTAAAAGAGCGTACTACAGGGATACTGCCACATCGATGTTCATAGCAGCACAATTCACAATAGCTAGACTGTGGAACCAACTCAGATGCCCTTCAATAGATGAATGGATAAAAAAAAATGTGGCATTTATACACAATGGAGTATTACTCAGCACTAAAAAATGACAAAGTCATGGAATTTGCAGGGAAATGGATGGCACTAGAGCAGATTATGCTAAGTGACGCTAGCCAATCCCTAAAAAACAAATGCCAAATGTCTTATTTGATATAATGAGAGCAACTAAGAACAGAGCAGGGAGGAAAAGCAGGAGGAAAAGATTAACATTAAACAGAGACATGAGGTGGGAGGGAAAGGGAGAGAAAAGGGAAATTGCATGGAAATGGAAGGAGACCCTCATTGTTATACAAAATTACATATAAGAGGAAGTGAGGGGAATGGGAAAAAACAAGGAGAGAAATGAATTACAGTAGATGGGGTAGAAAGAGAAGATGGGAGGGGAGGGGAGGGGGGATAGTAGAGGATAGGAAAGGTAGCAGAATACAGCAGTCACTAGTATGGCATTATGTAAAAATGTGGATGTGTAACCAATGTGATTCTGCAATCTGTATTTGGGGTAAAAATGGGAGTTCATAACTCACTTGAATCTAATGTATGAAATATGATATGTCAAGAGCTTTGTAACAACCAATAAAAAAAAAAGATGAGATGCCAGGCACAGTGGCACATGCCTGTAATCCTAGTGGCTTGGGAGTCTAAAGAAGGAGGATTGTGAGTTCAAAGCCAGTCTCTGCAATTTAGCAAGACCCTAAGCAACTCAGCGAGATCCTGTCTTTAAATAAAATATAAAAAGGGCAGGGGATGTGGCTTCATGGTTAAATGCCCCTGGATTCAAGCCCTGGTACACATACACACACAAAAAAAATAAGACAAAGAAGTTGTTGCACATGCACTTGGGTTAAATTCTTTTAAAGCAGAATAAGAGGGAATCATGCACTGTGGGAGAGAGAGAAGGGGGAAATGCCTACAACACAGTGGATCTGCCAGGCTTCCTATGACTTAACTCATTTACTCCTGACAGTACCTGTAGGAGGTAGGAGCCATGACCGCACCCCTCTTAGAGGTGTGGTTGAGTGACTTGTTTAGTGGAATTCCTGTGGCAGACTAAAGTGCCTGGAGGCAGAGGAAATGCTCCTGATCACAGCTGGGACTTTACATGAGCAGGCTCCAGAATCCTCCTCTGAAAGCCTTGTAAGCCCAGGCCTCCGTGGGAGATGCCTGACATTGAAAAGGTTTCCTGGGTTGCAGGAATCTGGAAGATGGGCGCAGCTGCCTTGACACATTGGTCAGCTTAGGGGAAAGAAGCACAATGCTTAGGGCCACACATCCACAACAGAAGGCCATGCTGGGTTTAAAGTGCTCAAGGGACTGATGGTCACTCTCATTGGCGGGAATTGCATCTACCACCTGCCCAGCTGCTTTGGACCAGGGTTCCTCAGCCTTGGCATGATGGACTTTTGGGGTGGACTAATTCCTTGTTGTTTGGAGGAGTCTGTGCTGTGCATTGGAAGATGCTGAGCAGCATCCCTGGTCTCCACCCACTAGTATGGGTGTCTGTCACCTCCCCCAAATGTAACAACCGAACACGTCCAGGCTTTGTCCAGTGTCCCCTGGGAGGCAAAAATACTCCTGGTGGAAACCCACTAAGTTGATCTTATTCTTCAGGGTAGTGAGCCATGAAAGCTTCTAGGAATTAGCCTGATCTGATGTAGAGGAGTGCATACACTCTTGAATTCCTTCTAACTCTTTTTTGCGGGGGTGCTGGGGTGCTGGGGATTAAACTCGGGAGCAGTCAACCACTGAGCCACATCGCCAGCTCTTTTTTGAATTTATTTAGAGACATGGTCCCACTGAGTTGCTGAGGCTGGCTTTGAACTAGCAATCCTCCTGCCTCAGCCTCCAGAGCAGCTGGGATTACAGGGGTGCGCCACCGCGCCCAACATCAGTTAAAGTTTGATAACGGTATGGCTATGGCTATGGAGAAGCGGGCTTGGAAACACACCCAGCACACTTCTTGATGGTCCTTCTGTTGTATTTCCCTACACCGCACACTGTCAGCTGTGTGCATGTATGATCAAGTTCGTATTTTGCATCACATTGTCCCCTAGTGGTCACTAGGCTTCCTAGCACACCGAAGAAAGGCGCTAATAAAATCACTTTTTAAGAATGAATCCCTGTAGGAGTCGGCTGGGGAAGTGGGCGTGGTCGAGGCCCGCCGCAGCCCCGCGCTGTTCCCACCGCGCTTGTTCCTTGCAGAGCCCCACTCCCTGTTCCTGCGAGCCCACACCCCAGCTTCCCTCAGCGTACCCCGGACCCCGGACCCAGCCCAGGGATGCCAGGCCTCTTTGCCCACATTTTCCCCAGAAAACGTCCATTTTCGACAGAAAGCCTCCTGTGGATACCTGTCCAGAAGCATTTTGTGAATGTCCCGAAGAGTTGCAGCGTGAAAGCCAGACAAGATTCAAACTGGAGGGGGGGGGGGGCTAAGGGGAGGGGGATGGGAGGGGAGGGCAGGGAAGGGGGAGGGGAGAGGAGAGGAGAGGAGGGGAGGGGAGAGGAGGGGAGGGGAGGGGAGGGGAAAGATTGTTTCTAACCTGGACCTTGAAAACCGACTTCCCCAGGATGTCCCTGCAAACGCCCCCCCTTTTCTCCTCCCCTCCCCCAACCCCAGACCATTTAGCGAACCCCAGTGGGACAGCAAGTGCTACAAATGCATGTATTTGCCATCTTAAGAGCTTTGGTAAGCCTACTTAAATTTCAGATAACTAGAGACTGTCTAATGGCTTCTCTTCTGTCAATAGGTGACATTATGTAATGAGTAATCCTATAAAGCCTTGGAGGATAGCTTTAAGAACAAAATGATGGAAAGCAAGGGAATGGCAGCAAAGAAAGCTACTATATAGTCTTCCAGGAGGAAAGGCTCAAAAGTAACTTTACCTCCGCAGGTAGACTTCTTTATATATTTAACTGTCTCAAAATACAATGCTCAAAGAACAGGCCACCCAAGCCTAGAGGATGAAGTCATGAGAGGGATTGTGTGTGTGTGTGTGTATGTGTGTATGTGTGTGTGTGTGTGTGTGTGTGTGTAAAGGGTCTGTTCCATTTTATTTAAGGGCATGGGAGCTAGAATTTCTTTTAGCAGGTAATCAAAACAACCAACAAGTTTAATTCTAGAAATGGGCCCAGTGGCACACACCTCTAATCCCAGCACCTTGGGAGGCTGAGGCAGGAGGACAACAGGTTGAAATCCAGCCTTAGCAACTTAGTGGGGGCACTAAGCAACTCATAGAGACCCTGCCTCTAAATAAAATATATATTTTATTTTTTTAAAAAAGCTGAGGATGTGTCTCAGTGGTTAAGTGCCCCTAGATTCAATCCCAGGTATCAAAAAAAAAAAAAGTTTAATTGTACATTAGAGTCACTGAAGTGATGCTGAGCTAATAAAGCAGCTCTGGTTTTAGGTCACTTTAATACAGCACAACAAATAACAGAGTCTAGAGGTCTGGTGGAAATTTGCAGAAGGCTTGCAGATTAGCAGCAGTGGTTTCCCTAAGACCCAGGCTTCATGGGCTAAACAAACATTTCTTCATTTCTGTATTATACAAATGCACACTAAGTGAAGAAACTCCACTACTGCCTTAATCCTGCCCCATGTTTTAAATTTCTCCTTCTTGCCTGTTATCTCACACCTGTAATCCCAGCGACTATGGAGCCTGAAGCAGGAGGTTCGAAAGTTCAAGGCCATCCTCAGCAATTTAGCAAGATCCTTAGCAACTAATGAGACCCTGTCTCAAAATACAACATAAAAAGCCTGGGGATGTGGCTCAGTGGTTAAGCACCCCTGGGTTCAATCCCCAGTCGGGGGGGGGGGAATCCCCGTTCTCCTCCTGTAAATAGCTTAAACAGCAGCCTGTTTTAAACACAAAGCATAAAACATGCACATATATTTTATGACAAGGAATCTGTGCGAATATTGGTTTGTTTCTGAAGCTCATTTAACTTTCGAATGGCTTTACCTGCTCTGACTCTGAGCCTGATAGAGGCTCTCTAAAGGCACGGGGGACAACTGCAGAGCTCATGTGAGGTTCTTACCTATGGCTTTGTTGGTATCAGTGTAGGTGACCAACCCCAGTAATTTGTTGTGGCCCATGAAGTTCCTCCTCGGGGGCACTGTGTCCAGTATACCCGAGAGCATCCAAACCCCACTTACGGCCTGCATGACCCAAGGGAGCTACCATGTGGCCAAGGAGGCAGGAGGGCCACGGAAAACTGCCAAGTGGATAAGTTGGCTCCGCCCTCCTTCCCTCCTCATGTCTCCTTTCCTCCCTCCCTTTCTCTCCATCCCTCTCTCCTTTTCTTCTTAAATTGACACATACATATGTGTGGGTACCACCTGATGTTTCAGTACATATACACACCATGATAATGCACCAATCAGGATAGGCATATCTGTCTCCTTGAATATTATTTCTTTGTGATGAAAAAGTTCAGAATCCTTCTAACTAGTTTTGAGACATACATATCCATATGTATAGTCACCCGGTGGAATAGAGGCATGACAGAACGCGTTTCTCCTATCTTAGTCTATCTTGGTAACTTAGTCTTCAGTGTCCAAACTCTCCCACTTCCTTCAGAACTTCAGAACCCTCTAACCAGGGGATCAGGATAAGGACAAAATCATAATGATTGACCATCATTGCCCATCAATCATCTGATCATGCTAACAGAATGGTGAAAAACCACAGGAACAACATGTAGAGCTTGTCTTTAGCCATGCGCTGTCAATGGCAATATGAACCCATTGTCTTTTTATTGGATGGCCTCTTGAAGCCGTGTTAAGTTTGCTAAAATGATCATCGTAATAGGAGACTTCTAGAAAGGTCACAAGAGGAGCATCATAAGAGGAAACTTCTAGAACAATCATAAGAGGGGACTTCCTGCCTGTTTAACAAGTTGCTGTTTTAAGAGGTGCTCTTCCAGAATAGATTCTCCTTCTAGGGAGTGAAACCCATCACCAAGCCTACATGGAATCCTGCCCATTCTTGACCCCCCTTCCTTTCTTCCTCCTTTCCTTCTTTTCCAGGAAAACTGTGTTGCAGGCCCAATGATGGCTTCAATTTATGACAAATTGTTTTAGCCTCTTTAGGACTGAAAGGCAAAATATTTAAGAACTGGAAAAGTACAGGCAGGGGCAGTTCCCAATTTTGTGAAGCTTGAAGCTTATATGATTTGAGGAGCTTTTTTTTAAAATTATATAGATAGACAGATATAGACATACACACACACATATATATAATAGCTATGTATAATTCCAAATACAAAATTAGTTATAAAAGTGAATATCAATTCAGGATGGAAAATTATATCACACAAAATTACAGAGACTTGGAGGTTTAGGTACTATCTTTCCTGAAGATCCTGCATCTGACCTCAGGTATCACATATTCAGAGTGGTCAGCAGCTGAAAGTAGATTGTGACCACATCCAGGTGGGTCCCGGTCACCGCCAATGTGTGTCCTAGAGCCAGCTGAGGGCTGAATAGCTAGCTCCTAGGGCGAGAATAGCAGAATGCTTAATTAAGAATTCTCTTTGTGATCTGGTCTCCTCTCCTCCCCTGGAGCACTTGGTGGCCCCTCCTAGAGCTCACAGGGGCCTGTGCTAAGGAAGGCCCCTGAGACTTCAGCTTCTTTGGCTGCTTAGGATTCTGCATCTGGTCTCAGGTATCACCTATTCAGAGTGGTGGGCAGCTGAAAGTAGATTGTGACCACACCCAGGTGGGTCCCAGTCACCCTCAATGTGTGTCCTGGAGCCAGCTGAGGGCTGAGTAGCTCCTAGGGCGAGGATAGCAGTTTGTATGGGCGAGGTGAGTCTTGGTCCAGCCTTGCTCAGTGCTTGTGAACTTGGGGCACTTTGCTTCTTGGAACCTCTTTTCTTTGAAATCTGTAAAGCAAGGGTGATCAGAAGAGAGCAGGTATAAAGCACACGGCCGTATGCCCAGCATAAGCAAACACACAGCGAGCCTTTGCCTGATAGAGAAATTTATTTTAAAGTTTGGTACTGAAAGTTATTTGTGTGTCTCTTTGCATTTGCCTCACATCTCACCCCCTTTCACTCTTCACCATGAGAGACATTGAATAGCATTGAAAAATCCATTCCCTAGTTAATTTTCTCCAGCTTGCCTTTTATACTGTCTGTCGGATCCAATCCATCATGTATGTAATCATATTATACATTGCCTCCTCCATGAATAAGAAATGAGTGGATGCTGTTTTGTTTTCTGCAGTTTCCCTGTCATGAGGGACAAGATGCAGGATGCAGATTTCAGCTCTATAGCTGAACATGCAGATAATAAATCATTTTGTGTTTCTGGAATGGAAGACAGGCTCCCTGGGGGGCTCATGGTGGTGGGGGGTGGAAGATGGGGCTTCATGATGAGCACTTTGGAGCTAGTCGGCTCTGGCTACAGGGAATGAATGGAGAATTTAGGATACAACCACATTCACCTGGTGGGGTGTGGGGAAAACTCTACAGCCAGCCTTCCAAAGTAGTCTGGGTAAAGTGCCTGCTAGACTTGCACTTTCTCTCAAGCATCAACGAAGTATTAGGACACAAAAGGGGCCCCCAGTTCTGCGGAAGGTTTTGCAATCTGAATGCCAGGAAAGGTTCCGGTTTCCTTAGCCGTAAAGCAGGAAAAAAAATCTCCCTTGCTTGCTTCACTGGATCATGCGGAAAGCAAAATGTAATGAAAGTGACAACGCCTTGCCTATCCAGGGAGAGTGCACAACATTGCTTTGAAAAGCAGTAGCCTGGGATAACAATGTGAAGTCTTGACGATGAACTTCTCAAACAATCCACTTTTCAGCATTAATTTCCTCATACTTTCTGAATTTGCATGTTGCTATTGCTTGGTTGTTTACACAGTTTAAAGTTTAATTCGAAATGTTAAACTGTACCGGCTTCTCTGATTCAAACTTGAGTGCTAGGGGAAAGCAACTCCTTCATGGTCTTGTTTTCAGGGACCATGATTTCAAGTGGATCGCGCAGCAATTTCGCAATGCGATGAAATATCGCCACCGTGTGGTTTTAAAGCATATTACCCCTTTTGAATTTTTGATTATACAATATTGGTAAATAAACGTCAGAAAGTCTAATTTCTGTTTAAATAAAAACATTTGTCTATACTCTCCTGCGTAGAATACATTTAAACATATATATTTAACTTACTGAAGTTAAGTTAAATTGTTGAAATACTTCTCAGCTGAATTTGTGAACAGCTTAGAAGAGAAAGAAATTTCCCCTTCATTCTGGGCATGGATGTACTTGCCCAGTACATCCATGAATAGCAAGATGTTAGCTAAAATTCTCCTTTTGTGATAATGGTAATTAAGAAAACATAATTTTCCTGGGATATTCCATAATCATCTGCCGGAAAGTATGCATATTTCACAAAATACATTTTTATTAGAGATGTGGGGAGGGCATATACTGTAATTTATATTTAACAAGAAATAAGAATGCTTTTTAAAATAAGTGGACCCGTCTAAAACCATTTGCACTGGAGTTAATTAAACAAGTGAAGGCCAAAGCACTTTTGGGAAAGGTGTGATAAACCTGCATTGGGCTATTTTAAACAGAAAGACCTGAATAAGGATACATAGATTAGGAAGAATATCATAGCAAGGGATGGTTCTCTGCTTAAAAACAAAAAACGATTATGAACGACAACTAAGTATTTAGCAATGTAATGTGTAAAGCATTTTACCTGCATTGTTGTTGCATTTCATAACTTGGAAAGAAGTTCGATAATGGACATGTAAAGAATATAATGGAATAAAAAACATACTAGCCAATGGAAGCCAAACGCATTCAATCTAGGAGCTAAGCAAGTTTGGGGCACACAGGACCTATAGCGATTCAGCGTAGAACACTCTGAGTGGTTCACGCCCTCTGGTGGCCATCATAGGAATTTACAAATTGGGTGCGGGGCTGGCGGTACCAGAGATTGAACTCAAAGGCACTCTCTTGAGCCACATCCCCAGCCCTATTTTATATTTTATTTAGAGACAGGGTCTCATTGAGTTGTTTAGCGCCTCGCTTTTGCTGAGGCTGGCTTTGAATCCGCGATCCTTGTGTATGCACCAGAATAGGAGTTGGAGAGTAGAGTCCTGTCCAGGGGACCTGAAGCCACTGTTGTGTGACCAACAAGCTATGGCCAGCCATCTGTTTTCCCCATTTATTGAAGTGGAAAAATAGGAAGCATTTTATAATACCTATTACATAGACACTCATGTACATATTTGTGTGTGTGCATATACAGAGGAAATGTCTAGAAGAATGAATGCCAAATTGCTAGTAATCATAACTTCAGGGGACTGAGATAAGGAGGCAGGAAAATTAAACATTAGTCTTTCACCTTTATCATCCATTCACTGGTTAACAACAACTTGTATTTCTTTCATAATAAAGTAATCTTCAATAAAATTAGCCAATGAAAAAGAGAACCTAACATCTGCCTCTCTGAAACAGAACATGCCAGAAAATGTAATAAACAAGTTAGGGAAATGTAATATGTTTTATGATTTATAACTGAAATATTTAATTTTAAATATTAGCCATCAGAGAGCCTGACTAACTTGGCGTACTCTGAAAGTTTTGGTGGAATTGGCCTTAGTTTCCTGATATTTTCTTTGCTCCTGAGCCCATAAAATGGAAGAGCTGACCTGACCACCAATCTACCATGTCTTCATTAGCTGATGAACCGCATGAACCAGTAGTTAGAGCAAGAAATGTGGACAGCCTCTTCCAATTTAGCTCTTTTGTAATTGTTGCTCCTTTTTTTTTTTTTTTTTTCAAAGTCCCTCTTTACAAAGCTGGCACAAAACGGGACATAGTATTTTATAGACCACTATTATTAAAAGTCACCCTGGTATCATTTCTTAATGCTGGATCAAAATATTTAAAGGGGTTTTTGAAATCCATATAGAGAACACAATTATATAAAATAAGAATTAGTGACAGGGATATGGGAAAGAAAGAACAGGGTAGGGATATGAAGAGGAGCCAGACACGAGTCATAAAGTGCATTCGTGAAAGTGAAGTTCTTTAAAACTTTTGGTAAATGTGATTCATAAATGTGGTTTGGAGTTTACCACGGGTGGAAACAAAGAAGAAAATAGGGTGGATTCCAGGAGTCACAGGTCTACAGGGCACAGATGAATCAGTTGTTAGAGAAACGACAGCTCCTGGGCTCTGGAGACCAGAAAAAAAAATGATTTCTTGCTTGAGTGGCTTCTACTTAAAAACAAGATGTTGTTCATCTGCTGCAGAGGAAGACCGAGGGGAGGATGTGGGGATGATGCTGATACAGCTGGTTACTGGTCCTGCTTCCCCACATGCTGAAGTATAACATTAGAGATGCACGCAGAGGCAAGCGTATAAAGAGGGGGCCATAGCTGGTATGCTGGTATCCCAGGAAGTGAGGGTGCTTTACCTTTTCATAAGTTTTGTTGTCCTCCTGCTCTCTTCCCCTTATCTCTCTCCTTTCTAGGCCCAGGAAATGCTCCAAAGGTGGGAAACAGGTGGGCTGAAGAGGCCAGCGAGGAGTGATCCAGGCAGGAAGGGGGGCAGGGGTAACTAACAACTCCCTGTCAGGAGTGACAATCCCTGGAACAGGTTACCTTAGGAACAGGTTGGGGCAGGGGCAGGTTATCTTGATAAGGGTGGAGAAAGGGCTCTGAAGGAATCAACATTTCAATTCCTCCATTCTCCTGGATCAGACCCTTGCCTACCTATCTGTCTAATTCTGGCTTCAATGAGGACCCACTCTTTCATCCTGGCTTGAAGAGGGCCACTGCTGATAGTCTTTAGCCACCCCCCCCCCCCAAGTCCCTGCTGTCCTTTGTTAATGATCCCCCCCTTGACCCCCAACCCACCCCCAACCTCTCCTCAGAGGGTCCTGAAACTTTCCAACTATTGGGCTGAGCTCCATGGACCGGGTCTCCGGGACCATTTCACACTTTCCATGACACAATTCTGCCTCCCTCCCCACTTAGGGCCCTTGTATTTAGTTTGTCTTCTCTGAAAAGGGCAGCTGCACAGGTGGGTCACATGATACTTTTTTTTTAATAACAGTGGTCCCGTTGCATTGGCAACATTGCTTAGCATTTTCTAGAAGCTTGCCTATATTTACAATTCCCCTTCAGCTGTAGAGATCCCACATGAACCCTGATGATTAAGTTATGTCTGCTTTATTTAAAGCCTCCCAGGCGCTCTCTTCCTTATATCTCATTTTGGCCTTGTTTATTCCCTCACAGCCATTGCCCAGGGATAGTCAGGGTAGGGTTGACTATGACTCCATCACCTTTTAAATCAGCCTTCAAACAAGGCCATTCATTCCCACTGGCTGTTTGTGTCCCTTCCCCCTTGCCCCCTCCTTTGCCTGTTCTTCACTTACCATCCAAGTTCACACATAAAAAACACATTGCGCAATGACAGACTGTGATGTCCTCACCCAGGGCAATAAATGGACTATTCATCTCACCAACGTCTTGGCCTCAGAAGGAGACTTGAAAGGAAAATAAACAAAGTTGTGAATTTGTGTAGGTGGAACCTTCCAGATTTCCTTTCCCAGACAGTACAAGAAAATTAGGCCAAGTGCCCATAAAAATGTCGGCACTGACGTGCCTTGATTCTGCACAGTTTTCCGACACGTGGAGCAGGAGAGTAGGGCTGAGCCCGTCAAGCTAGGTAACGGGTGGACCAACTCAGAGACCGGCGGAGACCCTTTTTAGGACCTCTGTTCCCACTCGCTAAGTTTGGTCATAGGTGGATGATCAAGGTCAAAAGCAGCAGAGGGTACAAGTGGGCACACAAGGACCAAGGTCACGGATGGCCCTGAGGAACAGTCAGCCCACCCTGCCAGGAGCTCAGACCTCATCCCACCATGGCCTGTCATGTGTAGTTGTGTCTCTGCCCTGTTACCTGATGTCCCAAATGTGCCATTTACAGTGAGGAAAAACCGTCACTTCTTCTGTGGAAAGGAACATGTATTGGGCCTGCCACTAAGCTGCTGGTTGATCTTACGAGGAAGTGAGTCATAGTAACACAGATTTCTAACAAAGAAAGTGCAATTAGCCCTAGCAGAGGCTCTGCCTCTGCTGTCAGGTGCTGTCAGGAGTTATTATGTGTATGTTCATAGTTGGACATCTACATGCTCAATATGTACCCTAGCAATGGGTTTGGGGTAAACATTTCTTTTTCAAACATTTTGCCTTTTGAACGTGATGCTAGTTCCCTGGTGGCATTGGTTTTTGCAACTGATTGGCTTCATTGTGAGCTGACCCATTGTCATTTGAAAGTAACCTTTGATTCATGGAAACTTTATACCATGAAGTTGCCTTTTCTGATACCATGATTGCTACCTCTACTTACTTTTAGTTTGCATTTGCTTGAAAATAGTGCCTATAAACTTGCTTTCGATGCAAACAGTTTATGGTGAAGTATAACACACACTAAAATAAAAATGCATAGCTTGATGAATTTTCCATAGAGACCATCCCAACAGAACTATTTCCCAGAACAGAAATGGAAAGTCACCAGCATCCCAGAAGATCCCCTTTAGGCCCACTCCTAGTCACAACCCCACACTCAAGATGAACACTATCCAGACTTCTAACACCATAAATTCGGTTTGCTTATTATTGTACTTTATAGCAACAAACTCATACATCTTGTACTTTTGTTTACTTCTTTTGTTTATCATTATGCTAGTGATAGTTGTCATGGTTTAGATAAGAGGTACCCCCCCAAAAGCTCATGTGTGAGACTACAATTTGTGTAAGAAAGTTTAGGGGTGAAATGATTGGGTTATGAGAGCCTCAATGTAATAAGTGCATTAGTCCCCTGATAAGAATTAACTGGGTGATAACTGGAGGCAGGTAGTATATGGATGGAGGAAGTGAGTCATTGGGGCGTACCTTTGGGGCCCATATTTTGTCCCTGGTGAGTGGATGAATGGAGCTCTCTCTCATCTTCCTGATTGTCATGTTCTGAGCTGTTTTCCTCCACCATGTTCTTCCACCATGATGTTCTGTCTCACCTCCAGCCCAGAGTAATGGAATTAAACATGTATGGACTGAGACCTCTGAAACCATGAATCCCAAATAAACGTTGCCTTCAATAAAACTGTTCTTGTCAGGTCTTTTGGTAATAGTAACAACAACAACAAAAAAGAGCTAAAACAATATTCAATGTTTCTACATAAAAATAGCACATGGATTCTCATTCCTGATCAGATCCATTTTATTGAATATACCACAGTTTATCCATTCCTTGGTAAAGTACAGTGGGTAGTTTCCAGCTTTTGGCAATTGCTTAGAGCTGCTATGATCATGCTTATACCTATCTGGGTTTAATATAAAACCAGGATGAAATTCATGGGTATTTGGATATGCTGATGTTGATCTAGTGGTTAGTGCCAAATGGTTTTCCAGAGGAGTTGTAGAAACTTCACTTCCAGTGACAGTGTGTTGGATCTTTAGTTGCTCCAAAACACGAGGTTCTATCAATTATTTTACTGTTGTCATTCTAGTGACTGCTGGCTTCTCACTGTGGTTTCGGCTTGAATTTCCCTGATATATAATAATTCTAAACAACTTCTGCCGCAGTCCGGCTGCAGCAAAATAACGGGGGGGGGGGGGGGGGGGTGACGAACAACTTGTGTAGATTGATACAGCAGGAGTGGGAGCTGTTTATTGCAGGACAGGAGGGGTATATATATATACATTCCACACAGCTTATCTTAATTAACATAAACTAGATACAGCAGTCAACCAATAAGGAATCTCCACACTTAATCACTCTCCTGCGTTACTTCACAAACCACTCCCTCTGGCAAAATGCCAGGCGCCATCTTGACTTGTTTACAGACCTTAACATTTCCCCCTTTTGTTTAATTTAAATAATGACCATAGTAGTTTTTACACAAACACCATAAATAATCTGCTACAAGCAGAAGGGGAGGATACAAAATGCCACAATACCAAGCCAATTGATGGCTTCATGCAAGAAGCCCTTGGAAAAATTATACCAGCAATGACACCGTTAGCAAAGATACCGAGTTACAATTTGTTGTAGATTACAGTTTGTTGTTTCAGTCCAGATAAAGCAGTGTCTCAATAGATTAACTCACAGTCCAGGTAAATAACAGTTCAGGTAAGTTCTGCAGGCAGCTAGCTTAAATCATAGTCCAGGTAAGTTCTGCAGGCAGCTAGCTTAAATCATAGTCCAGGTAAGTTCTGCAGGCAGCTAGCTTTGAAGCCAGATTTAAAGTTAGGTAGTCAGTGTAGTTAGGTAAATTGGGTCTAATACCGAGTGAAATCTAAAATGGAGGCCATGCTGGGAATGACTCAGGGAAAACACAGGACAATTCATGGAATGATGACGAAGTCCCGAAAAGGCCCTAGGCCAAAGTCCACCTCAAAGAAGTGTTAATGAACAGCCCCCAGCAAACTTAAAGATAGCCCATCACAAAGAAGTGTCCCACCCCTCGGGCCTTCCAACCTACATTCCATCCCCAAAAGTATAAGAAGGGGAAACAACCGCACTTCCACGGATTCCACCTTTTGGGTCCCCTTCTTCCTCCGGGAGAAGTCTTTTCTGCTGTCCTTTAATAAACTTCTAATTTCTACTCTGACCTTGCCTCGGCGTGCTTTTCTGGTGTTATTCTTCAACATCGGGGAAGCAAGGACTCGTCACCGGTCAACAGCGGTATCAGCTTGATCCGAAGTCTCATCCAGTTCTCAGCAACACTGGAAATTCTTCCACCCTCGTCCTCACTGGCACTGGGACGAAGGCAGGAACTCTGGCAATGCTGGCTAAAGAAAATCCTGTAGCATTCCACTAAGAAAACAACCTTCTGAACAATTTAGTACATTATCTCAAGGATTTTTACATTTGAAA
Source organism: Spermophilus citellus (assembly GCF_964194105.1). NCBI lineage: Eukaryota > Metazoa > Chordata > Mammalia > Rodentia > Sciuridae > Spermophilus > Spermophilus citellus. The sequence continues at coordinate 143,273,200 of NC_138184.1, forward strand.
TAGGCCTTAATAGTGCTCATTACTCATTAGCTTCCAGGTGTGGGAGAACCATTGTAGTTACTGGCCTTGGAAATGATCAAACTTCAGGGATGCATGTCTTCCGCCTACAGCGTCCAGGGCAGCCCCAGATGGCCCCGGGGAGAGTCCAGGGGAGTGTTCGGACTCAAACTGCCACTGGGCACAGGGAGCAAGAGCCTGCGAGACTGTGCCCCCGGGTCAGGTTTGGATTTGGGCTCTCGCAGTAGCGTCCCGCTCTTGGAAAGTCCTTGCTGCGCCATGATCGGCTCGCACACGTGGCAGCTGCCACACTGATTCACGCACCCTCTGGTAACGAAAAGTATTCAGTAATAGCCTTTTGCTGCAACTTTTTTCCTGATAATCCTTCCTCCTCTGAACTTTCTTCTTTCTGACTAGAGTTCCTGGGCTTCCATCAACACATGCCCTAACTATTCTTGGTTCCACTGGGGTGCCTCCTTCCCTTAGTAATTTACTTAACCCTTCCATATTTTCGTCACAAAGACAATACAATACACTGAGACAAAACAAGACACAAACATACTGCATCAATCCTCTCCATTTTCTCAAAATGGCCATTTTTCCTCTTGCCCTATCTGCCTAGAGATGAGCAGATTTGCTCCCGTCCTATCTGGGGACAGGCAGCTTTTTTTGTCACTTACCCCCGAGTGTCCCGGGGCTCTCCGGGGCTCTCCGTACGGGCCACCATCTGCCGCAGTCCAGCTGCAGCAAAATAACGGAGGGGGGGGGGTGAGGAACTTGTGTAGACTGATACAGCAGGAGTGGGAGCTGTTTATTGTAGGACAGGAGTGGTATATATACATTACAGACAGCTTATCTTAATTAACATAAACTAGATACAGCTGTCAACCAATAAGGAATCTCCACACTTAATGGCTCCCTGGCGTTACTTCACAAACCACTCCCTCCGGCAAAATGCCAGGTGCCATCCTGACTTGTTTACAGACCCTAACAACCTTCTTGGTATTTATTGGCCAATTGAGTATTCTCTTCTATGAAGAAGTGCCTGCTCATGACTATTGTCTAGTTTTCTATTGGTTTGTCTGCCTATTCTATTTAACTTGTAGAAATTCTCTATATTTTCCATACAAGTCTTTTTGTGAATATTCATATTGCAAATATCTTCTCCCACATTTTTCATTTAAATGATACATAATTATTTCTCACCTTAATTGTTAGTGCTTTTGAAACTATTTAAAAAAATCTTTAGGGCTGGGGATATGGCTCAAGTGGTAGCTCGCTCGCCTAGCATGCGTGGGGCCCAGGTTTGATCCTCAGCACCGCATACAAACAAAGATTGTGTCTGCCGAGAACTAAAAAATAAATATTAAAAAAAATCTTTGCACATCCTAATTATAGTCATGAAGATATTTTCCTAATTTTTTTTTTTATATGAGAACTTTTTCATTTTATTTTTATTTTTATTTATTTATTTATTTTTTTACTTTTGTAGGGCTAAGAATTGAACTCAGGTCATCTTAAGCAAGAATTTTACCACTGAGCTACACCCCAGACTATTTTTTATACTTTGACTTGTTATTCAGATGGGATTACTTTTGTGTGTGGTGTGAGGTAAGGGATGACGTTTCCCCCACCTCCTCTTATGGCTCTCCAGTTACCCAGCACCATCGTTTTGATAGGGGAGGGTACTGGGGAGGAATTCAGGGCCTCAAGTGTGCTAAGCAAGTTCTCTACCCAAGTCCTAACCAGAACCACCTCTTGAAACATTTAAACTTTGCCTTCAGTGCTGTAGGGATTGTCTTTATCATAAACCACACAATCATCTGCTTCTGGATTCTCTGTTCTGTTCCTTGATCTACATGTTTTTTTTTTTTTTTTTTTTTTTTTTTTTTTGTGTGTGTGTGTGTGTGTGTGGTATTATCTAATTCTCTTAATTGCCTATGATTGATTTTTAACTCATTTGTGTCATTTTGGTTTATGGGTGTCCCTTATTAGTGACATATAAGTGTATTTAAATTTTTATAAACTCACCTTGATGATAATTCTGTTTTAAAAAGGGAGTTTTATTAAGGCATTTATATTTATTGTTATAGTTGATGTGTTTGGACAAATTTTATGTTTTCTGTCTTGATTTATTTTATCTTTCCTTTCTTTATCTTATTTCTAAAACATCTAAAACCAAAGTAATTCAATCTGATTTTCCTATTTTTTTTCTATTTATATGAGAGCTGTATCATTTTACTTATTTTTCTTTTATGGAGCTAAGAATTGAACTCAGGTCCCCCATCGTCTTAAGTAAGAATTTTACCACTGAGCTACACCCCAGCTTATTTTTTATACTTTAACTTATTATTCAGATGGGATTACTTTGTGTGTGGTATAAGGTAAGCCTCCAGGGTCAGACTGCATCTATTCAATAAGCAACTCTGCTGCAGCCACCTGTGTTTTCCCTTAGAATTCCTGTATCATGTGTTGAAAACCTAATTTCCAAATTCATATGTATTTGGAGGTGGAGCCTATGAGGGGTCATTAGCATTTCATGAGGTCATGAGAGTGGGGTCCCCATGATGGCATTAGCAGTGTTGTAAGAGGAGGAAGAGATCTGAGCTAGCACACCTGCCCTGTCCTGTGCTGCCCTCTGCCCTGTCACCATGTAGGACTAGCTTCTCCAGATGCTGAGCAGATGCTGGCGCAGTGCTCTTGGACTTCCAGCCTCAGAACTGTAAACCACATAAACTCTATTATTTATAAATTACCCAGTCTCAGATATTTTGTTATAGCATCAGAAAGTGGACAAAGTTACTGTGCTTTAGGGACTGGATCTTTTTTTTTTTTTCCTTTCTTCATAACTATCATCTCTCATTGGCTTTCTCGTTTTGACTTTTCTCTGGTTCCTCCTAGAAATTTTTCCACTTCATGGATTATTTTCCTAAAGTAATGCTTTTGCTTTTAGGTATTTTACTGTCAATTTTATTTTTGCTAATATAATTTTTAGCTTTCTAGGGTTTATTCAATCTCTTAGCCTCTGAGCCAAGAGACAGACATAAGAAACCATAATGGAGGAATAAAGCCTATTCTACCTTTTTTAGTTTTGCTTTTTGGCCTGACAGGTTGATTTTGTATTGCTAACAAACTCTGAGCCTTACTGGTCTTGTTTTCAGTTCAGCTCCATGACCTTAATAAATCCATGGAAAACCTTCCCTAGTTATGGTAATAAACCAAGGGTCAGTCTTAGTTTTGATGCTGTGATAGCTCATATTTTCTGTGAAGGAGGACAGATTTTGGTGAAGCATGGAGAGTGGTTCCTTCTGAGATTGCTAACAGCCAGAATTCCCAGGACTCCTTCCTCCACTGTAACTGATGCTTACAGCTTTCTCATGTGCTTCTCCTCAAATATATTTTAAAATAACAACAAAAAGAATACAGTTAGAGGCGATCTTTCCACCTGTGATTCTCATTGGTTCTTGCAAACCATTGAGTGCCATTCCTCATTTTAGCAATGGCTGCCTTTATAAGCCCAGGTGCTGGACAGAATTCTACCAGCTCTGTGACCTTGGATATCCTCTTATCAACTCATGATCTTGGTTTACTCAGTCCAGGCAATGAAGTGATTAAATTAAGCTCATCCTTAAAATTCTTTACAATTAAAAATCCTGCACTTCCATGAAATTCCACATACGGTCATGCTAAGTTTTACATCACACCAAAAATGGTCACAAAAACAAACAAGCTTGCAGAAATCAGTTTCTTGCATTAGTAAATTTTCCTCCATAGTGATTTATTTTCATTGACTTTTATCCAGAAATTGCTGGCATTGTGATAGTAAAGTGCTGGTTCATAACCAAAATCTACTTGCTTGGCTTCTCTTCACTGGTTAGTATAATCAAGATAGTATATCAGCACCATGTACATGTGCCTGTAAGAACTTTGCAAGTGCCACTTCACTGGCTTCTGAGATCAGTGCATGGCTAACACATTAACCCACCCCTTGAGGATGAGTAAGATCTTGCAGAGGGGGTAGAAGAGGAATCTCCTAAACTGTGTGAAGTGGTCAAAAATAGGAGAGACTCAATGATGCTAGAAAACACAAAGCTATGATGTATATCCTTTTCCATCACATGAATTTCACTTTGTTTTCCTCCTCTTCTACCCCCAAAAGAAGATATTGCTGGGTGATGTTTTTCTGTTTATTTAAACCGAAATCAGTCCCTTTGTAGAAGACCATGGCAAAAATAATCAAATGGCTCAATGCATCATCACATAAAGCCAAAATATCCAGTATACAAGTACACAAATATACAAGTACAAGAAAATGTAATGCTAAGTCTGTGTATACAGACACACACACACACACACACATATGGGTTGTGTGTGTGTGTGTGTGTGTGTGTGTGTGTGTGTGTGTGTGGTATGTGGTACGGGGGAATTGAACCCAGGGGCGCTTAATCACTGAGTCACATCCCCAGTCCTCTTATTTTTTTTTTTATTTTTTAATTTTAACATAGGGTCTCTAAATTGCTTAGGGCTTTACTAAATTGCTGAGGCTTACTTTGAACTTGTGATCCTCCCGCCTCAGCCTTCCAAGCCTTTGAGGTGACAGGCGTGTACCACCACACCCAACCAAGTCTGAATAGTTAGTCTGCACAGCTGGACCAGGGTACCATGCACAGGTGTGTAACTGGCCCACACTTTCCCTCTGTTTGCTCCTTGGGAGCTGAGTATAGGGATCTTAGAGGGAACAAATGCAAGATGGACCTGTTTCTTTCACTGTTTAAACAACCCCCGACAAAATAAAATAACAAGACAAGAATTATTTTAAATCTTACAAGAAGTTTTGGTAAAGATATTTAAAAGTCACCTCCAAAAAATATTTTTAAGAGTCCACGATGGGAATGATTTTAGATCAAAGGCATTGTTTCCAGCCTGTGAAATCCCACTTTTTGCCCACAATGAACCAAAGTTTAATCCTCAGGAAAGTAGGGTTAGCACAGACTTGCGGTATATTATACCAGAGATTCTTGGAAATGACCTGTAAGATTCATAAAAAGCTTGTGCCAGTGAATTCAGAGGGAGGCAAACGGAATGTGTCCAATGCTCAGTGCAGGCTCCATTTGTCTTCTGCCCTAAATGAAAGGCAGGTGTTGCTCTGGATCCAGGTGAGACAGTGATCATAACTACACATTTATCTTCTCAAGGGTTGAGGGCATATGACCATTACATCAAAGGCAATGCCAGGACCCAGGAACCCTCAGCCAGGCTGTCAGACAGGTACAGGCCAGAATGTTTTAAAAACAAATCGAGTTGGTTACAGAATGTTTCAAGCAAGGTTCCTCTGTTCTGAGATCTTTTGAAAAGACCAATCAAACTTTAAGTCAATTTAAGAGTATCTTAAAAAATTGAGGGAGAAATAGTAGCAGCAAAGCAAACATCTATTTAAAAATTTGTCTCAAGAGTTGTCACCTTCTAAGCAAAATATTGTTGAATCTTTGTGTTAGGAGGGAGCTAGGACATTATCTTACCCAACCTCTTTGTTTTATAATCACTGAGGCCACAAACATTTGCTGAGCCTTATTGTGTACCAGACAGAAGAGAAAACTGAGACCTGGGTACGGTGGCACAGGCCTGTAATCCTAGTGACTCAGGAGGCTGAGGCAGGAGGACTGTGAGTTTAAAGCTAGCCTCAACAACTTAAGAGGTCCTAAGTAACTCAGTGAGACCCTGCCTCTAAATAAAATATTAAAAAAGGGGTGAGGTGTAGCTCAAAGGTTAAGTGCCCTTGGGTTCAATCCCTGGTACCAAAGAGAGAGAGAGAGAGAGAGAGAGAGAGAGAGAGAGAGAGAGAGAGAGAGAGAACTGAGGCCCAGAGAAATTAAGTGGTTTTTCCAATGTTACACAGAACCTAAGAGTTGTTTTTGTAGTTTAGGAATCGCTCCTAGAATTCAGCAGCCTAAAACCACACAGTTTTGTGGAATCACATCTCTTTGGTAGGGAACCTGGTCACCCTAAGCTGGGAGCTTTGATTCAGGGTCTCTTCCCAAGGCTGCAATGGAGGTGTCCATCAGAACTGGGATCTCACATGAATTTACCTAGTTGTTTATGAATTCATTCCCTTAAGGTTTGTTGGACTGGGGGCTTTAATGCCTTGCTGCTATTGGCTGGAGCTTTCTCGGCAGTGTGCATCATACCTGTCAGCCAGTAAACATGACAACAAAATGAAAGTCACTGTCCTTTGTAACCCAATCACAGAGTGACCCTGCTATCACCTTTGCCATATTTAACTAATTAGAAGCCAGTCACATGATCAATCCTACACTTAACAGAAGGGAACATATAAAGTCACAGTATGGAAGATAGAGATCACTGGTGGGTATCTTAGAAGTTCGCCTCTTATACAGAGTACAGGGCAGGACTTAAAATATATCACAAAGTGCTGCCTGCCACAGACAATGGACTTTATGTAAAAGGAGACACATGGATTCCTTTATTCTGAATCACATAGAGTTGAATCAGAAGAGAAATCCAGTGGATTTCCATTAATAAAATTTTTATTTTTTAATATCTCACCAATTGCTTAGTGTTTTAGGTGGTGATCCAAAAATGTTTTCATATGGCAGTCAGAATCCAAAGGGCCCTCTCTCCTTTATCTACACATTAATCGATTTATATTAGGGTAACTGTGTAATTGATCACATTTGGGGGAGTGGAAAGGAAGAACTAATAGTAATTTGAAGTCAGAATCTACAGTGGTGAGCCAGGATACCCCTGGGAAGCCTGGCCATGTAGCCACCTTCTCACAGTCCCCATGTAACTCCTTCCTCAACCTGCAATGTCAAGCTTGGGTGTCCAGGAAGGAAAGAGACATGGAGTTGATCCTGACCACCATTGGGGGTGCAGCTCTGTGGCTAGATAACTCTGCCATCCTGAGTTGGCTTCTCTGGGTGCCTTTCTATGACCTCTGGAAGCCCTTGAGATTTTTGCTGCTCTCCTGTCACCTCCCTTCATTAGTTCTCACATAATTATCTGTTGATTTGTGAACAAGTATGAGATGTGCCATGCCTCTCTCAGGGTTTTGAGATAGTGCTGTTGTTCTTTAAATCTTCCCTTTTGTTTCATTTTTAATATATCCGATTGCAGTTATGCAGAATAGAAGGCTAAGTTTGCCGATGGTGGCTATTTGGATTAATGAGTCTTTCCTTGATGTGACATTAACACCATGTTCTCAATCCAAACCAGCAATCTTACATTTCATCAAATGCATTCTTAAAAATGAAGATCTGAAACACCACTGCCTATTAGTTGTTAATTACTTTTTCTCTTTTAACACTCATGCTCTGTACTTCCAAACTAAGCACATAGCAGGCCTTCGCAGAATTAGTTGTTCGTTAATTAAAGGCTGCAAGCATTTGAAAATACTGCTGAAGCTCAGGGAAATATGAACTGGCTAACAAATCAAGCATTTCTTTGGTAACCATGTCTGCTGAAGTGAATAGTTTCATTAAGAAACAAAAGCTGGTAAAATAATTACTTTGATTGAATTGATTCATATACCACTTTAAACAGTCCTGAACATGGAAATCATTTCTGTATGCACATGGCATTGATTAAAAGCGAGGTCTAAGAAAGTTTCTCCTATGGAGAAATTTCCAGGAGTAAAATACAGGCACGTTGGAGTTTTTCTTCTGGAGATTCGGAGAACAGTGCATCCTCCATGTTTAAGCTTTCAGCTGGATATCTCTCAAAGTAAGTTGCAGCCATTCAAGGACAAGAACTATGGTAATCTCCCAAGTTTCACCTACACACGTATCTACCTTTTTCTTGACCAAAAAGCAAACAAAACACACACACACACGCACACACACACACAATCTTCTAAAATACTTCAAACTTTACAAAAAGGTATATGATCAGGTTGGGGTTGTGGCTCAGCGGTAGAGCGCTCCCCTTGCATGTTTGAGACCCTGGGTTTGATCCTTAGCACCACATAAAAATGAATAAGTGAAATAAAGGTATTGTGTTCAACTATAACTAAAAAATAATTTTTTAAAAAAGTATACAAATACAATCAAATGCTTATAATAGTCTCACTTCCCACAAGCAACCATTATTAACTATTTCTTTTCTTTTTTTATTTTTTTGGTAAATGGTTGTTATTACTGTGAAAGCAACACTGACTCTCCATTTTCACATCCACAGAAAAAGATTTTGTGCATAATATTCCAAGACATTTTATTGCACTGGTACAGGTAAAGGTTAAATTACTTTATTGACTGAAGCACATTATCAACAATTTCTTATGTATCCTTTCAAAAGTTTCCTACATATATGTAAGCGCAATTTTTCTACATGTATACTCACCTTATTTACTAATAACCAGTCCTGAATATTTATATTATTCTCTATTATTAAAAACTTGCATACATGTAATCCCAGCAGCTCAGGAGGCTGAGTCAGAAGGATCATGAGTTCAAAGCCAGCCTCAGGAAAAGCAAGGCACTAAGCAACTCAGTGACACCCTGTCTCTAAAATAAAATACAAAATAGGGCTGGGGATGTGGTTCAGTGGTCGAGTGCCCCTGAGTTCAAGCTCCGGTAATCACCTGACCGCTCGCCCCCAACAAAGCAAAACAAACTTGCTGTCATGAAAATCCTGGTCTTTGTGTATGAGTATAACCATTTATACTGAAGCAGAATTGCTGGACCAAAGAATATATAGGTTGTTTTTTTTTTTTTTTAATTCTGATAAACACTGCCAGACTGATTAAGTCTATTTACATCCCAAATGCCTCCAAATCTAGATCCACTCACAATTTTCCATCTATACAGAATAAACACCCTACTTCCCTACTTAGTTTATGTTATTAAATTGGTTCTGCATTGTCTCCTAAGTGAATAACTTTCTTTCTGATTCAATTTTTCTTAAATCATGATTAGGGTCGAGCATCCTTTGGTATATTCATATCACATTTCTATTTCATTTTCATTGAGCTTTGTGCTTCTATACCAGGTGCCCATTTTTCTTTCACACTCTTGGTGTATTCCCTCTGCATTTTGAATGTTTCCATTAGCTTGGGGTGGAGTTGCACATTTATATAGACATATACCAAATCCTGGATCAAGGGTTCTTCAGAACAATCTAACTGCCATAATGTTTTCATATATGAGTTTTATTACCCTTTAACTGTAATGGTGCTGGGCTTTAAACAATACACAAGGCCTGTCTCTTGCAAAATGGATTTCGATTTTTAATGTCAGCTCTTAGGGCCTCACCCCCATCTTTCCCTTAATGATGTGCTGGTGCTCCGTGTCAGGGTCCAGCGTCCTGTTTCTGTGAAGGCATTAACTGGGGTCCTGGTTTTCATTGGCTCTCTCTGGACTGCTGTCAAATACTACAGTGATAATAAAAATAATTCTGCGCCTGGCTTTGAAGTGTTGAAGTTGAGGGTCACTTGGAGAGGCTGATTTTTATCTGGCCGATGTGGGAGGGGTTTATGGAACCAGGGCTCATGCGTTTGTCTCTATCTAGCTAATGTGACTCTTCAGAGAGGCTATGTAAATAGGATATATTTATCCCTTCTTTTGATTTATGTATTTTCTTAAAAGTCGTGATTTACATTCCGGTTCTCTGTCTCTTTTTATGTTGCTTTCTGAGAAATGCAAAACCTGTGGGGGAAATGAACTGTGTTCCAGGATCTGGCTTTTGGGAGATTTGCAAATCCAACTCTTCTTAGTGTCATTGGAGGTGGGGCTCTCCAGGCCTTCTTCCCAGGCCAGAGCCCTGAAGAGTAATGGATTATCTCCCTCTCAGCAGACTCCATGGGAGATATTCTCAGTGCTTTATGCATTCTAGCCAGAAAATCCTCCCTGCAGACAGAGGGGAGTGTTCTTCCCGCGTTCTCCAGCAGAGGCCCACTGGGATTGAGCCTGGCTCACAAAGTGTAAACCCCATGTACTGTAAAGAGAAGATCAAGGGCACCGTTGGCGCTGAGTGGTTGTTCAAAAGTTTCCAACTGTTCTAAGTTTGCAGAAACAGAGAGTGAGTTCTTGTTGCTTTAGCCTTGGGGAATACTTAAAGAAGGTGTCTTTAAACACCCTCTCAAAATGCCCAAATTTTTAGCAGGAGGAAAGAAAACCCTAATAGGAAACATAACTATCAGTTTCACTTGGGAATAAGAAAATAGAAAGGCAGGAAGAAAATAAAATACAAAGTTTCCCAGAGCAGACTTTTATACTTGTCTGTGCAGGAGAAATTTGCAGTTTGAAAGCCAAACCATGGGTAACCAAAACATTATTTGGTAGATCAAAAATATTTCCTTTTAATATGTAATCATATCAGAATTAGGAGAATGCAACACCTTTCGTGATGAAGCAAGGGGTAAGCTTAGTAGATGGACAATGTGATTTTGGAAAATCAGCAAGACAAATCTGTGAGTTCAATGGAAAGAAAGAAAGAGATTTCTTATAAGAAAGAAAACTTTGGGGCGCAGTCATTTCCACCGCTCAAATTCTGGATCAGGATTATTGAAAGATTGATGCCATTACCAAGGACAAGTTCAACCAATGCAACTCTATCAGGGAATGTTTTTCTGGTTGTTCAGCAGAGTTTAAGGACAAAAGGTTGGCAAACACAATTACTGGTCACATTAGGCTTTCATTTTGTGATTCGTATTCCCCAGGGGGGCCTCCAATTTGAGGTTTCAATTGACAAAAGGCAGATTCAGGGGATTATTTACTTTGCTCTCTTTCCATCTGGGCTTCCACATTAATTGAATGGATTCATATGGTGCCATTTTTTGTTTCCTTTAGAAATTTGGTCATGAAAATTAAGAATCATAATTCTAATATCTCACAGTCTGTGAGTAATGGCAGGATGCTTTATTACCCTGACCTTTACAGTTTTCTAAGTTTTGATTTGCTGAATTCTTTCCTCCTCTTTCTTGCAGTTTACTTATTATGATTATTAATGAGGAAGCAGAAAAATGGCCATTCAGTCAAACTTTAGGGAACAGGACATAACAAATGGTCTCTGTCTAGGATCTAACATTTGCCCCTAAATACAGTAATTATTAGGTTGCTTGATGATATGCTGAATTTTACAAGGCTCTTATTAGGGAAAGAAAAAGAACATAATAAATCCACTAATGTGGGTAATGACTGGTATGGAAATTGAAAATGGTTCAAAATTAACCCACTCCTTCTTTCCATCTTCTAAAAGCCCCCTGGGTCCTAATATTATTCATCATATAAATACACTCACTTTTCTCTCATTTCAACTAGTTCTGCTTTGCCAAGAAGCTCCAGAATTATTTGCAATTAAGTGCTATCTGGCCTTATTCAGGCATTACCAACAAGCTAAACTAAATCTAAAGGAAAATAGAACAAATCTGCATTTGTAGATTGATTCACTGTCTCATATGCTCTTTGTGTCTTACCCACTGTTAGTTCCCTTAGCATTCTGAGCAACCTTGGAGCTGGAAGGCTCTCAGTAAATGCACACTTAGCCTTACCGATAGGTGCTCAGTGTTTACTGCTGGAGTGCCTCATAGCACAGGCTTCTCTGTTTGGGCTTTCCCATTCTGTGTGATAAAATGCAATCTTATGTTAAATGTGGGACTTTCAATGTGCCTTTTAAAGAAGCCAAAAGACAATGGGGGAAGGGTGCATGGAGAAGATGGAAGCAGGAAAAGTATAAAGTAATGTTTTATGTTCCATAATTTAAAGAATGCTGGAGGTCCAAATCTGCTCTCCTCACCATGTTGTTGTTTAACGTTCAGTTTTTATAAAACACTGCATTTATAAATTTGTCTTTTGACAAATTAAATTTAAATTCTATGTCTTTCCTAATTGTAGTATTTATTGAGGATGAAACTAAAAAGATGAAATGTGATTGAAAAGAGACCTCGATGCCACCCCAACTCTTTCTTCTTTCATCATTTAAAATTCTAAAGGAAACAAAAATGGCACCCTATGAATACACCCAATGAATGTGAAAGACCATATGGAAAAAGAGCAAAGTAAATAATCCCCTGAATCTGCCTTTTGTCAATTGAAACCCCACATTGGAGGTCTCCCTGGAGAATAAGAAATTATATTATCAGTGTTTGAAAAAATTTAAAGCTTAATTGAAATGAGGATGAGGTAGTGGGGGAAAAAGTCAAACATAACTAGGACCAAATTTCAGCTTTATGAAACAAAATCAAAGAAATAATGAAGACAAAAATAAACCTATAGCCTTTTGTAAACTACAAAGATTAGGAAGTTGCTCAACCCAATATGAACCATCTATGAGAAAACAAGAGCAAACATCATACTGAATAGTAAAACATTAAAAGTAACCACATTAAAATTGAAAAAAGAGAAAAGAGGGATTCGCCCAGCCTGCCCCGCGACTACAGAAGGTGGGACGCCGCAGAGAAGCGATTAATTAGCAAGCAGGGAGGAAAGTGGCTGCCATTCGGTGGAACCCCGCCGGCCAAGCCCGCACTGACCCCCGGGCTGAGTACGGGATTTCAGACGGGGAAGGAAGCGATACAGTCCCGTCCCCCACAACGGAAACCCCTCCAAGGCAATCAGCGGCCACCATCTTGGAGAGCTGAAGTATCCACCGCCACTCTCTGACAGACTGCAACAATAAAACAGGTCTGTGTCTCCTAGGCTCTCCTAGGCTTTCCGGGGGAGGGAGTATCAGAGTGAGCCCTCATAAAGACTAGGGGAAAACTAGAGACACCTGACCTTCAAATCCCCCTCCCATCAGCAGCCAAAACGAAACCTGTCTAGCCAGCGCTGGGGGAGGGGCAAGCAGAAAAAATCAAAACGATAGAGTGCTGGGGATCCCAATAGCCAACTGTGCGACCTCGGAGATCCAGGATGACTGATTCGCCCGGCCTTCCCCACGGCTACAGAAGGCGGGGCGCCGCAGAGAAGTAATTAATTAGCAAGCAGGGAGAAAAGTGGCTGCAATTCTGTGGAATCCTGCCGGATGAGCCCGCATTGACCCCCGGGCTGAGTGCGGGATTTCAGAGGGGGAAGGAAGCGGTACAGTTCTATCCCCCACAACGGAAAAACAATAGAGTGCCGGGGTCCCCAATAGACACCCTCCACACCCAACAAACGGCAGGTCCAGAGTACAGTTTGAACTGCCGAGAGCCATCACTCAGGGGAAATCTGGTCTAGCAGGAGAAACCAAGACTAGCAGGAGAAACTAGGGGACTAGAGGCCAGGCCCTCGCGACTGGGCAGCTGGAAACCGCAGGCCCACCGGCGACAGTTCGCCCACTGCCCGTGTAACTGGGCGGTAGGAGAACGCCCGCCCGCCGGCTACTGACCGCAGGACAGGGTGCCTAGAGATCGCCCGCCCACCGGCGACAGCCAGCCCGCTGCCCGCGCGACTGGGCGGCTGAAGTCCACTCCCCCGCCGGCGACCGTTCACCCGCCCGATGCCTGAGATACTGGGCGGCTGGAGACTGCCCGCCTGCCTCGACGGGGAGCTGAAACCAAACAGAGACAGTCCAGTCACACAGCCCCATTAGGACACCCCAGCAAGGAGCCTGGGGCCCGTCATAGCAGAGTAGTGACGTCACTGGAGCAATGCTGTCGGAATTCCTTCCCAGCAGAATCCACGTTAGCAGGCACAGTTTAACAACACAAAGAAGAAACAACAGAGTAATACAGAACCAAAACAAACCTATAGAAGAGAGAAGAAACATGGCAATCAAATAGAGCTGGAAAGTAACGTGGACAACATGAGAAAACAAGGGAAAAAAGGAGTACAAACAATACAGGACAACTTAATTCTACAGGAGGACATAGAAACATCAGAAGCAGGGATAGGGAATGAACTCAAGGCCTACCTAACTCGAATGGAAAGGAATATTAGGGAAGACATGAGACAGCAAGTCCAAGCAATAAAAGTATATTTTGAAAATGAATTAAACAAACAAATTCAAATGGCAAAGAACGAGCTCTATCAGGAGATAGAGATCTTAAAAAAAAATCAAACAATAATCCTAGAATTGCAGGAAAATATAAACCAAATTAAAAACTCAAACGAGAATATCACAAACAGACTTGATCAAGTAGAAGTCAGAACATCAGATAATGAAGACAAGGTTTATCAACTTGAAAAGAATATAGTCAACACAGAAAAGATGCTTAAATCCCATGAGCAATCTATTCAAGAGATATGGGATGTCATAAAAAAACCAAATTTGAGGGTCATTGGGATAGAAGAAGGCACAGAGACTCAAACCAAAGGAATGGACAGCATATTAAATGAAATAATTCTAGAAAACTTCCCAGAGATGAAAGATGAAATGGATTGCCAAATCCTGGAAGCCTATAGGACCCCAAACATTCAAAACCATAATAGACCAACTCCAAGACATATAATTATGAAGATAGCCAACATACAGAACAAGGAGAGAATATTAAAAGCTACAAGAGAAAAGAGGCAGATTACATTCAGGGGTAAACCAATTAGGTTAACGACTGATTTCTCATCACAGACTTTGAAAGTGAGAAGATCCTGGAACAATGTATTTCAAACACTGAAAAATAATGGATTCCAACCAAGAATACTGTATCCAGCAAAATTAAGCTTCAGATTTGACAATGAAATTAAAATCTTTCACGATAAACAAAAGCTAAAAGAATTCGCAGCAAGAAAACCAGCACTGCAAAGCATTTTGAGCAAAATACTACAAGAAGAGGAATTGAAAAATAGTGCCCAAAACTAACAGCAGGAGGTGTCTCAATAAAGGGGGAGGAAAATAACCAAAAAGTAAAACCAGCCAAACTAAAATAAATAAATAAAGAAGCATGACTGGAAGTACAAATCATATCTCAATTGTAACCTTACATGTTAATGGCCTAAACTCACCAATCAAGAGACATAGGCTAGTAACCTGGATAAAAAAAACAAATCCAACAATATGCTGCCTTCAAGAGACTCATATGATAGGAAAAGACATACACAGGCTGAAGGTAAAAGGTTGGGAAAAATCATACCACTCACATGGCCCTCGGAAGCAAGCAGGAGTGGCCATACTCATATCGAATAAAATCAACTTTAAACCTAAGTTAATCAAGAAGGATAAAGAAGGACACTATATCCTGTTAAAAGGAACCATCCACCAACATGACATAACAATTATCAATTTGTATGCACCAAACAATGGAGCTGCTACGTTCATAAAACAAACTCTCCTCAAGTTCAAGAGTCAAATAGACCACAACACAATAATTATGGGTGACTTCAACACACCGCTCTCGCCATTAGACAGATCCTCTAGGCAAAAACTGAATAAAGAAACTATAGAACTCAACAGCACAATCAATAACCTAGACTTAACCGACATATATAGAATATATCAACCATCATCAAGTGGATACACGTTCTTCTCAGCAGCACGTGGATCCTACTCAAAGATAGACCATATATTATGCCATAAGGCAACACTTAGTAAATATAAAAGTGTGGAGATAATACCATGCACCATATCTGATCACAATGGAATGAAATTGGAAATCAATGATAAAAGAAGGAAGGGAAAATCCTACATCACATGGAAAATGAACAATATATTACTGAATGATCAATGGGTTACAGAAGACATAAAGGAGGAGATGAAAAAATTCTTAGAGACAAATGATAATACAGACACAACATACCGGAATCTATGGGACACAATGAAAGCAGTTTTAAGAGGAAAATTCATTTCTTGGAGTTGTTTCCTCAAAAAAAGAAATAACCAACAAATAAATGAACTCACACTACACCTCAAAAACCTAGAAAAGGAAGAGCAAAACAACAGCAAATGTAGTAGAAGACAAGAAATAATTAAAATTAGAGCAGAAATCAACGAAATTGAAACAAAAAAAAAACCATTGAAAAAATTGATAAAACTAAAAGTTGGTTCTTTGAAAAAATAAATAAGATAGACAGGCCCTTAGCCATGCTAACGAAGAGAAGAAGAGAGAGAACTCAAATTACCAACATACGGGATGAAAAAGGCAATATCACAACAGACACTACAGAAATACAGAAGATAATTAGTAAGTATTTTGAAACCCTATATTCCAATAAAATAGAAGATAGTGAAGATATCGATAAATTTCTTAAGGCATATGATCTGCCCAGATTGAGACAGGAAGACACACACAATTTAAACAGACCAATAACAAAGGAAGAAATAGAAGAAGACATCAAAAGACTATCAACCAAGAAAAGCCCTGGACCGGATGGGTATACAGCAGAGTTCTACAAAACCTTCAAAGAAGAATTAATACCAATACTTTTCAAGCTATTTCAAGAAATAGAAAAAGAAGGAGCTCTTCCAAATTCATTCTATGAGGCCAGCATCACTCTGATCCCAAAACCAGACAAAGACACTTCAAAGAAAGAAAACTACAGACCAATATCTCTAATGAACTTGGATGTAAAAATTCTCAATAAAATTCTGGCGAATCGAATACAAAAACATATCAAAAAACTTGTGCACCATGATCAAGTAGGATTCATCCCTGGGATGCAAGGCTGGTTCAATATACGGAAATCAATAAATGCTATTCACCACATCCACAGACTTAAAGACAAGAACCATATGATCATCTCGATAGATGCAGAAAGAGCATTTGACAAAGTACAGCATCCCTTTATGTTCAAAACACTAGAAAAACTAGGGATAACAGGAACTTACCTCAACATTGTAAAAGCTATATATGCTAAACCTCAGGCTAGCATCATCCTAAATGGAGAAAAACTGAAGGCATTCCCTCTAAAATCTGGAACAAGACAGGGATGCCCTCTATCACCACTTCTATTCAATTTAGTTCTCGAAGTACTAGCCAGAGCAATTAGACAGACAAAAGAAATTAAAGGCATAAAAATAGGAAAAGAAGAAATTAAATTATCGCTATTTGCGGATGACATGATAATATACCTAACAGACCCAAAATGGTCTACAAAGAAGCTGCTAGAGTTAATAAATGAATTCAGCAAAGTAGCAGGTTATAAAATCAACATGCATAAATCAAAGGCATTCCTGTATATCAGCAACAAAACCTCTGAAATGGAAATAAGGAAAACCACTCTATTCACAATATCCTCAAAGAAAATAAGATACTTGGGAATCAACCTAACAAAAGAGGTGAAAGATCTATACAATGAAAACTACAGAACCCTAAAGAGAGAGATAGAAGAAGATCTCAGAAGATGAAAAAATGTACCCTGTTCATGGATAGGCAGAACTAACATCATCAAAATGGAGATATTACCCAAAGTTCTCTACAGGTTTAATGCGATGCCAATCAAAATCCCAACGGCATTTCTTGTTGAAATAGATAAAGCAATCATGAAATTCATATGGAAAGACAAAAGACCCAGAATAGCGAAAACAATTCTAAGCAGGAAGAGTGAATCTGGAGGTATAGCGATACCAGAATTCAAACTGTACTACAAAGCAATAGTAACAAAAACAGCATGGTACTGGTACCAAAACAGGCAGGTGGACCAATGGTACAGAATAAAGGACACAGAGACTAATCCACAAAGTTATAACTATCTTATATTTGATAAAGGAGCTAAAAACATGCAATGGAGGAAGGATAGCATCTTCAACAAATGGTGCTGGGAAAATTGGAAATCCATATGCAACAAAATGAAATTGAATCCTTTTCTCTCGCCATCCACAAAAGTTAACTCAAAATGGATCAAGGAGCTAGATATCAAATCAGAGACGGTGCGTCAGATAGAAGAAAAAGTTGGCTCCGATCTACATATAGTGGGGTCAGGCTCCAATTCCTTAATAGGACGCCCATAGCCCAAGAGTTAATAACAAGAATAAACAAATGGGACTTACTTAAACTAAAAAGTTTTTTCTCAGCAAGAGAAACAATAAGAGAGGTAAATAGAGAGCCTACATCATGGGAACAAATTTTTACCCCTCACACCTCAGATAGAGCCCTAATATCCAGAATGTACAAAGAACTCAAAAAATTAAACAATAAGATAACAAACAACCCAATCAACAAATGGGCCAAGGACCTGAACAGACACTTCTCAGAGGAGGACATACAATCAATTAACAAGTACATGAAAAAATGCTCACCATCTCTAGCAATCAGAGAAATGCAAATCAAAACCACCCTAAGATACCATCTCACTCCAGTAAGATTGGCGGCCATTATGAAGTCAAACAACAATAACTGTTGGCAGGGATGTGGGGAAAAGGGTACACTTGTACACTGCTGGTGGGACTGCAAAATGGTGAGGCCAATTTGGAAAGCAGTATGGAGATTCCTGTGTAAGCTGGGAATGGATCCACCATTCGACCCAGCTATCGCCCTTCTTGGACTATTCCCTGAGGACCTTAAAAGAGCGCAGTATAGGGATACGGCCACATCAATGATTATAGCGGCACAATTCACAATAGCTAGACTGTGGAACCAACCTAGATGCCCCTCAATAGATGAATGGATAAAAAAACTGTGGCATCTATACACAATGGAGGATTATGCAGCACTAAGAAATGACAAAATCATAGAATTTTCAGGGAAATGGATGGCATTAGAGCAGATTATGCTAAGTGAAGCTAGCCAAGCCCTAAAAAACAAATGCCAAATGTCTTCTCTGATATAAAGAAAGCAACTAAGAACAGAACAGGAAGGAAGAGCATGAGGAAAAGACTAATAGTAAACAAAGACGAATGGGGGGAGAGAAAGGGAGAGAGAAGAGAAAGCATATGGAAATGGTAGGAGACCTTCAATGATACACAAAATTATAAGAGGTTATGAAGGGCAAGGGGGAGGGGGGGAAAAGGGGAGAGAATTGAACAACATCAGAGGAGGTAGAGAGGGAAGATGGAAGGGGAGGGGAGGGGAGGGGGGATAGTAGGGGATAGGAAAGGAAGCAGAATACAACAGTCACTAATATGCCATTATGTAATATTGTGAGTATGTAACAGTTGTGATTCTGCAATCTGTATCTGGGGGTAAAAATGGGAGTTCAAAACCCAATTGAGTCTAATGTATGAAAGACGATATATCATGAGCTCTGTAATGTTTTGAACAATCAATAAAAAAAAAAAAGAAAAAGAAAAAAGAGAAAAGATGTCCAGGATTATCACATAACTCAATACTATATTATAGATCTCACCAATGTAATGAGATAAGAAAAAGAAACTCAGATCTCTAAACAAAATAAAATAAACAACTTCTGTGCAATATCATAAAAGAAAATCTTATGCAACAAGCTGAGAGGAAATAGTGACATGATATACAATAGACAAAAGGATTAATATTCAAAATTCATAAACAGCCTATTAATCAAGAAATGATCAACAAACCTCAGAACAAAGTTAATTCACACAAGAAATAATTCAAATGGCCCATAGACTTCAGAATTCTGAGCCTCATTTTGTTAGTAATTCAACAATGAAATATCAAATTTTACTCATCTTTATTAAAATGATTTATGGGGTCAAGGGTTGGAAAATATGGATAAAATGATACAGATGAAGACTTTGAAAGGCAATTTATATGTATCTGAGAGTCTTCTTCTAGCTTTGCAGCCTAGTGAAATACACATATGAACAAAGGTGTACATGTTCAAGGCTGTTCAGCAGCATAGTATTTGCATATAATCTACACATATCCTCCCCAATACTGCAAGTCATTTCTAGCTTACTTGTAATATTACTGTAACCCATACATCCCTTCATTCAAGTGGATTTAGCCTAGTACTTAGCACATGGCAAATTTAAGTTTTTTTCTGTTGGAAAATTTCTGGAAATTAAAATATATATATACATTTTTGATATATAGTTGGTTAAATCCACAGATGTGAAGGTCCAAATGAACACCAAAGTATTGGGAGTGGTTGCTTCTTGGAAGGAGGTAGAAATGGAAAGGGGGGTTGGGTAGAAAGAAGGGTGATAGGCAAAGGGTAGGTGGTATGTTTTACTGTTTGCTTAAGTATTTCACAATGGGAATGAAATTTCTAATTACTGAACTAAAGAAAGTAACATATACACACACAAAAAGAAGATTTGGATTTGAGGTTGAAGAAAACAAAATTTCTAAGCATTTAACACCATCTAGGTTTTCAAAATTCTACTCTACAGAAATGAGAGCACCCTAAGTCAATTTCTCTTTTTGGTGCTGTTTGCTTTCATAGGGAATGTGGATTAATGCTCTGATCAACTGGCAGAGTGATGTTGAAGAATAAAATGCAAAGAGGAGATAGGAAAGGCACCTGAGGCCATTTCCTAAGGAGGCCTCTCCTGAGTGTTGTTGGGGGCGGGGGGGGGGGGGAGTGGGGACACCTAGTTTGCTAGCAGGTCATGGCCCTGATGAGAGGGGGCAATTGTGTATCCTCCCTGTTAGCTTCCAACTTCCCCTGACCTGGGATCCCAGGCTCTGTCAATGAGGGGATTGGGGACAGCAGCTGGCCCTGAACTAAGTCTTCAGGATTGTCAGGGGATTAAGTCCCACCTGTTGGGAAGCTTTGAACCAGAGTTCACCAGGGAATTATGCTGGTGGACTGGGAGCCCCAGGACAGGAAAATCTCAATTCTCCTCTGCAACCTGAGTGTATGCTACACCCTCAAAACACTTCAGATTAAAATATAACACTTAATCATGACCACTCTCACCTTGGTTTAGATAAGAGAAAGCATGAGAGATTGATTTGCTCAATCCAGTTCTCTTTGAGGGCATCTATTCAGCTAAGATTTACGTTTTTCTAATTTCAAAGAGTTTTATTTCCATAGGAAATTCTATAAGGAGGAGTTCAGTTGGGAAGAAAAGCTCTGAGGGTCAACATAATGTGAAGATTCATGGATGGTAAAACAAATCAATTTGCAACCTAATAATTTTTTAAAATGTGCTTCATAGGATATATAGATAGATAGATAGATAGATAGATAGATAGATAGATAGATAGATAGATAGATAGTATTATGGAACTCTCTAAAGGATGAGGCTTTGAACTGTGATTCTGGAGCATGGTGGGCTGGGGCAATAGTAGAGATGACCAGGAGTTGTGATAAAATAATTAGATATTTCTTAGTACAAATAAAGCTAATTTTACAAAGATTTGGAAATGAGAGTGTGGACCGCTAAGAAGGCCTTATGCAGAGAGGTATATAGGGTTGGTTGGGAAGGAGTGAAGTTGCTGACAGAAAGTTCTTTAGTATTTCACGTAGCTTCAGCTGATTTTAAAAACATTTCTCCCCTTTTTTTTCTCTATATGCAAGTGTCATACATAATACATTAAATGCATTATGATGAGAAGTAATAAATCCAATCTCTAATCTACTAGCAAAATATCAATGTCCTTACTTACAATTATCACTATTTTCATTTTGTAACTATTAATAGAGCTTTTACTCATTGCGTGGAGCAACATAGCAGCCACCTCCTCTGTAGAATCACAAGTAGCAAAATCTGCTTTTCCATTTGCCCTCGATGGAGCCTGGCTCAGATGGGTAGCCACAGCCCAAGGGGAGGGCCTTTTGGAAATGAATGAAGTGAAAAAATGAACTGAAACTTCTCCTTTTAAAACTTCTTTCAAAATAACAAGGAAAATAGAAATAAAAAGATGTGCTAAAAATAAAGGTTTCCTGGGTAAATTACATGACATGTGTATTCCAGAGCTCGATCATATTCTGTGGGAAAAATTCCTTGGTTTCATCTGATATAACCTTGTTCAAAATCTCTCATCCTTCATAGTCTCCAGAGCAAAATTTATGTAGAGTAGAGCATTAATTGGAATAGATCATGCTCAACTATTAAACAGACACCCTTAGAGGATTAATAAGATACATCTGGTCCATCCTACTGAACAGTGCACTAATCATAAAAGCAAGCTTAATGGAATTTTAACAAAGTGAATACACCCATGTAAACAACCCACATCAAAGTATAGATAATCTCCATCACCCTCAAAGTCCTTCTCACAGTCTCCTTCCAGTCAGTGTACTTCTCTTAAAGGTAACCATGACTCTGACTTTTATCACTATGTTTATTTATGCCTGGTTCAGATCTTTGTAGAAGTTGTATCATACAGTAGTGGGCTCTTTTTGATTATTCTGTAGCATTCCATCATATGACTACACAAGCCAAACTGTTTATCCATTCTATTGTTGAGATACATTTAGGTTTGTTTCCACTTTGGGAATTAAACTGTTGTGAATTATACTTACCTCTTGGTGAACATATGTATGCATTTCTGTTGGGTATAAGCTCAGCAATGGAATTGCTGTGTCATAGGGTATGTGTGTATCAGCTTTAGTAGATTCTGCTAAAAGGTTTCCCAAATAGTCTGTACCAATTTACACCCTCATTAGCAGCACATGAGCGCTCCATCTCCTTGCCAACAGGAGGTATTATTGATTTATTTGAACAAAAATAACAGTAGCTGTGCTGCCTCTTCTTGTTGCTGTGTGTTTCTTTGATGGATAATAACGTTGAGCACCTTTTCTTATGCTTACTGACCAGTTAGATATTCTCTCTTGTGAAGTTCCTGCACACAAGTTCTTGTATATTTTCATGTTATCTGATTTTCCCAATGACACACACACACAAACATTATGCATTTCCCTCTCTTACTCATGGTGTCTAAAAATGATCAAATGTTTTTAATTTTAATAAAGTCTCCTTGATCATTTTTTTCCTTTATGATTGGTGCTTTCGGGGGTCTTGGTTAATTTTTTTTTGTGTACTCACAAAGTCTTAAAGATACACTCCAATATTATCCTCTAGATTCTAGAAGCTTTGCTTCTTTACATTTCTAATCTAAATTTGAGTGATTTTGAATTGACCTTTGTATATTGTGTGAAGTAGTTATCAAGGCTATTTCTCTTCATATGGAAACGAATGAATCCAATGCTATTTATTATCCAGGCCATAATTTTTCCAGGCATTATCCTGACCCCATTGTTATCAAACAACACACTTTATGTTCCTAATCTTTCAATTCTGTTTCACTGTGTCAGTATCACTTGTTTTAGTTATGGTAATTTTTTTGAAAGTGTTGATACCTGTCAGCTCCCTACTTTTAAGAATGCCTTAGTATTCTAGGTCATTTGCTTTTTTACATAATTTTTTTTTACATATACCTATTTGTCTATGTATTTAATTCAGTTAGTTTTTCCCCTTACATTTTTCCTATTTTATGCTTTGAAATTTTTTTTGATGCTTGTTATTTTAATGAATCATCATAATAGCTATTATTTATCAGGTGTTTATTATGTGCCCAATACTGTTAAAACACTTCATGAACTAGATTTCTAAGTCATGTTTGTTGAGATATAATTTATATATGGTACAATTTGCCCTATTTAGTTTTATTGTGATATAAATTTTGATAACACAAATATAAAAAATGACAACATATATCTGTGGATATATAGTATTACCATCAATATACATAAAATGTTGCCTTGTTCTCCTTATTTTTTAACAAATAGAGAAATTTATTCTAATATATTTTCATTTAACCCAATGGATTACCAACATAATTTGCAAAGAAAATAATTGTTAGTAAGTTATTTCATGTTCATTTTCTTTGTCCTAGTAATTCTTTGGAATCTAATGTCTATTTAACAAATAGCACACCTCAATTCAGACGAGACACATTTCAAATACTTGGTAGCCTCATGTAACCAATGGCTGCCATGTTGGCTCCTTTCTCCATCTTTCACCTTCTGGTGAGACATATGCTGTAGGCTGCATGATAAGTTGCCCTGTTATGTGGGAATAACTTCAGTTAGGTCACGTTCTCCTACAAGTTTTTCATAATGGCTCTTTCTTCTTTCACCTCCTACCTCTCCAAGTTTATGAAAGGTGTTTCACAAAATTTGTGTTTCCCTCAACCTTGCCTTTACCTTTGTAAATACCTTATTACACAGTTTTTACTCTGATTGATCTTTTTCATCCTTGAATCTTGAATAATGGATCTTTAATTATAAGAGAGTAAAATTACCTCATCTCATAATGCAAGCAATGTATACACACATACCAGATTGATTATATATTAAAATATAATATATAAAATGCTAAAACTTTTAAAGAAAATATTTGTGTAACTTTGTGAAGAGATAGAAAACAAAAAATACAAAATTAATAAAAACCTGAAAAATTAGATGATATTGTAGTTAAAATTTTTATGTGTAAAAATTTATCAAAAAGAGTTGAAAGAGATATAAATTGTATTACTGGTCATTTATGTTTATTTTTGATACTTAGCTTGACTTGGTTTCTCCTTTGGTTGGCTTCTCCTTTACTGTAGTTCTTCCCTTTGCAGATTTTCATTTCCTCCTCATGGAATATTTTGCCAAGAATGTTCTGTAGTGCAGGCTTTCTTGCTGTAAATTCTTTTAGCTTTTGTTTGTCATGGAAGTTTTTTATTTCATCATCAAATTTGAAGCTTATTTTTGCTGGATATAAGATTCTTGGTTGGCATCCATTATGTTTTAGAGATTGGTATATGTTGTTCCAGGATCTTCTAGGTTTGAGATTCTGGGTTGAAAAATCTGTTGAGATCTTAATTGGTCTTCCCTTGTAAGGTAATCTGATTTTTCTCTCTTGCAGCCTTTAAAACTCTAACCTTATTCTATATGCTAGGCATTTTCATTATAATGTGCCTTGGTGTTGATCTGTTGTAATTTTGTACATTTGGTGTCCTATAGGCCTCTTGTATTTGATTTTCCAGTTCATTTTTTCATGCTTTTTCCAGTTCATATTTCATTGAAGAGGTTGTACATTCCTTTGGTTTGAATCTCTGAACCTTCCTCTATCCCAATAAATCTTAAATTTGCTCTTTTGATGGTGTCCCATAATTCTTGGATATTCTGTTCATGGTGTTTTTCTTACTATCTTCACTGTGAGGTCAACTTTATTTTCAAGATTGTATATTTTGTCTTCATTGTCTGAAGTCCTGACTTCCAAGTGATATAGTCTGAAGGTGATGCTATCTATTGAGTTTTTTAAATTGGCTTATTGTTTCTTTCATTTCAAGGATTTCTGTTTGTTTTTATTTTTCAGTATCTTTATCTCTTTCTTGAAGTAATCTCTTGCAAACTGTATTTGCTCTCTTATCTCTTTGTTGGAGTGATCAGTTTTTGCCTGTATCTGTTCAGTTATGTCATTCTTTAATTCCCAAATCATTTTAGTTATGTACATTCTGAACTCCTTCTCTGAAGTTTCACCTATTGTGCTATCTATGGGTTTTATTGTTGTAGTGTCTTGATTTGTTTGGGGCACTTTTCTCCCTTGTTTTTTTATGATGTCTACGAGTCTTTCTCTCTTGCTGTATAGATCCAAAGTATTACAGCTTCTGCCCTATTGTCTTATAGTGTTCCTATAGGTTACCAATACCTCACTTTTAAGGAAGAGATCAATATTATAGCACTCAATGTATTCAACATGTACCCATATATCAGTTACCTTCTATTTTTACATTTACAATTTTGTCACTATAATCAGAAATGATGTGTTCGGTTATCTTCTACCTTATAGTCAATAGGTTTGTGTCATGGTTTACATTTTCTAATGGTAGAAAGGAAGTCTGGTGGGGATTTTGCTTAGATGTTTATGAGGTAGGATGGGAGAATATGGAGGTATTAGATTATATGACAAGTGAGAGGGTTATCCTAAGAAGTTGGCTGTTAGTAGGAGAAACAAGAGATAGGAAACCCCTTGCAAGACGCCCTGTTACTTCAGCAACAGGAGAACTGTTAGCATCCCTAGTAGGGAAACCTCTAGTGCAGCCAGGCTCACAGGGACCTTGGTGATGTCTTACCAGGTCCTTATTTTTGTCTCTTGATAGAAGTGGCGATATCCCAGTTTTGTGACAGTGGCAGCCTCAAGCCTGTATATACACTGATGTTGGGCTGTGGAGCCACGCTTTGGTAAGTAAGGAACCCCAGCGCAGGGTAGCTCACCATGTATCTTCACATGCAGGGTGGGCCTCGCTTCCAGAACTCTGGGCCACCAGTGTGGTGGGTGGGCCTCTCCTCCGGATACTGGGCCTTGGTGTGGTGGGCAGGCCTCTCCTCCAAACTCTGGGCTGCAGTCCATAAATTTTATTAACCGTCTGACATTCACATAAAATATTTACTTACATTGATCCTATTGATTAGTTTAGAAAAAATTCACATATTTTCAGTACTGATGGGTCCAATCAATGAACAAGGTATAAACTTCAGCTGATTTATAGGTGGCTTAATTTCTCTTAATAGCTTCTGCATTAAGTGTTGAATATTTTGATACATTTATTTCTGAGAGTCTTTTTAATACTATTGCAAATTCTTATGTAATTTTTGTAGTATATAGAAATATAATTGATTCTTGCATATTCATTTTATAACTAGACAACTTGTTAAATTTATTATTGATTTTAATAATTTATAACTTTGGACTTTCTACCTATGCAACCATATTGTCTGTGAATAATGTTAGGTTTACATATCTCTACTCTCATACTTGTATTTCTTTTTATTGACACGTCACTTGCTTGGATTTCCAATATAATGTTAAATAGAAGCAGTGAAAGCAAATATCATCATTCTCTATCTCAACAAAGTATGTGTTTGAGGTTTTTTTTTTTCCCCTAGAAACTTTTTATCATACTAAGTAAGTTTTCCCTATCCTTTATTTTGTGAAGAGTTTTTAATAGATTTTAAATAAATTCTTGATTCAGAGAGGCTAATAATTTAGTTAGAATTTTCCTTTCATGTTTATGAAGAAGATTGGGCTGTAATTCCTCAGTTTCAACATCTTTGTCAGGTTTTGCTATGAAGGTTGCACTGGCAACATATTTTATTTCTCTGTTCTCTGAAAGAAGTTGTATAAGATTGGTGTTATCTTTCTTTATTGAGAATAATTCACCAGTGAATTATATGACTATTATGACTATTCAGATTTTCTATTTCATCTTGTGACAGTTTTTGTTTTTTGTTTGTTGTTTGTTTTGTGTTTGTTTTTGGTACCAGGGATTGAACTCAGGAGTGTTTAACCACTGAGCCACATCCCCATCCCTTTTTATTTGGAGATAGGATCTCACTAAGTTGCTTAGGGCTCACTGAGTTGCTGAGATGGCCCCAAATTTATGGTCTTCCTGCCTCAGCCTCCCAAGTTGCTGGAATTACAGGTGTGCACTTGGACAGCTGACCTGGGACGGCTTTTGAAAATTCTTTGGTTTTCAATGAATGTGCTCATTTCATTTGCCTTTCAAATTTATTAATATAAAGATATCCATATTTCCCACAGCTTTCTCTTCCCATAATAATGCTGCAGATCAAACCACCTTAGAACTCAGTGGTTTAAAATAGTAAGTATTTGCATAGTACAGAAATCTGCAGATCAGTGACATAGACAGAGCTCAGCTAGGTGCTTAATCTCCTTTGGGCTGGTCTCACTCACTTGTCTGGTGGCCAGGTGGCTGCAGGTGGTCTAGACTAGCACTAGCTGGGGCAGCTGGCGAGACTTGGCTCTTCCCCATGTATCTCTTGTCACCCAACATATTAGCCTAAGCATATTCTCATGGCATTGGCAGTCTTCTGTGAGAGCAAAGAAATCTCATTCACACATGCTTTCAAGATACTTTTGCATTTCTTTTGCAGGCTGCTCATTCTCCAAAGCATGCAACCAGTCTGAAATCAAGGTCAGACTAGAAGAACTCTTTAAAGAGACATGCAAGAGGAAAGAAATCTAGGATGGAGTGAAAAATTAGAGCTTTTTTTTTTTTCAATTTACCATGATTATATATTTGTTTTACCCTTTGAATTTTGTCATATTTGTGGTAATGTTCTTTCTTGTTCCAAAACTGGTATTTGGTGCTATGTCTCTTTTTTCTTGATAACCAGCCATATTATTTTTAATAATTTTACTAATTTTTTACAAGCCAACTTTTGATTTTGCCTATTTTCTCTATTGCATATTTGTTTTTATTTCATCAATTTTGGATTTCACTTTATTATTTTTTCCTTATACTTTCCTTTTTCATTTAATCTTTTATTGATGCATATTACACTCAACCTACTTCCTTTAAACTTTCTCTTTACTCTTCAGAAGCTTTACTTTAATATACCTAGGTGTGGTTTTCTTTATAATTATTTTTTGGGATATGAGCCACTTTATAAAGTGAGAACATGAAACCAGTAATTAGTTTTGAAGAATTCTCAGATCGTGTCTTTTCACATTTTTTCCCCTAGTCATTCTCTATTCCCTGAGAATACTAGGAAACATATTTTAGAATGTACCAACTGTGGCTCCATATGCCTCCTTTCTTTCCCCTATATTTCTTTCTGTACTTTAATTTCTGTTTTCTACTGACCTATCCTTTAGTTCATGAATCTTTTGTTGCTGGATCTAATCTAAAGTCAAATTTAACATTATAAATGTTAAATTTCTAATTTCTGTTGGATATAGGATTTGATTTTTATAAAATATACTCCTAGATTTTTGTTTAATTTCCATGTTATAAGCATATTAATAATAGACATTTAAAAATATCTGCCTGATAACTGAACATTAGGATTACCTGCAGGTATATTTTTTTAAAAAAATTTTTCCTGCTTTTTAGTCATTTGTTCCTACTTCTTAGAATGTCTACTAATTTTTTACATTTTCCATTTCTAACTAGTTTTAGACTTACAGAAGTTTCAAATATAGTACAGGTTGAACATCCTTAATATGAAAATCTGAAATGCTACAGAATGTGAAACTTTATGAGCATTGTATTATACTATAAGTAGAAAATTCCACACTAAGAAACTTGGTTTCATGCACAGAATTTTTACAAATAGTGTATAAAATGACCTTCTAGCTATATGCTTAAGATGTATATGAAATACAAATGAATTTTACATTCAGACCTGTGTTTCATCCCCAAAATATTTTATTATATATGGTAAATATTCAAAAATATTAAAAATTCCAAAATCTGAAAGACTTTTGCTCCCAAGAATTTGGGAAAGGGATGCTCTTCCTGCATGATAAGTTTCTTTATTGCTCTCCCCCAGCTCCTCCTAATGATAGCATCTTGCAAAATCATAGTACAATTATGAAAAGAAAAAAAAAGATGCCATTGTTACAAAACTATCCACTAAACTACACACCTAATTTGAATATCTACCCTAGCTATCCTAGGACACAATTCCACAGTACAGTTAGTTGCTATCTCTTTAATCTCCTCAAATCTGTGACAGTTTCTCAGTCTTTTCTTGTTTTTCATGAATTTGAAACTTTTGGAGGACACTGGTCACTTATTTTCAATTTGGGTCTGTTTTATGCTTTCTCATTTTTAGTAAGCCTACTTCAGGGTAACCTCCTGCCCTTCTTCCTTATCAAGGGTTGCGAGATGTAGTATGTCTTACTGTTGCTGACGTCGTCTCTGATTCCCTGATTAAGGTGCTGTCTTCCCGTTGTCTTTACTATAATGTTACTGTTTTCCCTTTGTAATTAATAAATAGCTTCAAGGAGATACTTTGACATTGTGCAAATACTTTCATTTTTTCTCAACTTTTGCCTAGAAATCACTGTTACATGCCTAATAGTAGTTTTCTACTTTCCTCTTCCCTTTTATATTTATTAATGGGAATTTTTTGTATGGAAGAGTTGTCCCCCCCCACACTTACTTTTTCAGTTGTTATTTATACACTACCCATATTAGGATAATAGATATTTATTTTCTTTCTTGAGTTATAGTCTGATGTTATTGTTATTTTTTCTTCATTCAAATCATTCCAGCTTTGACCACGAAGAGCTTCTTTGACTCCTGTCAAGAGGAGTTTTGACAGACCCCATACTCTTTGAGTACTTCCCTATTTCTGGCATCACAGATGTTTCCGACTGAGCTTGTCCTTACCCTGCCCAGCTCTGCAGCCCCTTCTTCAGGGAGCTTTGGCTCCTTTCATGGGAGATAAATTTTTACAAAATCAAGATCTGATCATGAGTTGGGCTTCTTACTTCTAGACCCTCTCAGCAAAGTGAGATAGGAAACATGTGTTTTTGTTCTTGTGTGTACCCAAACATCATTTTATTTCTCTGTATGTATACACTCTGAAATCTTGTATTCATACTGAACCCTTGGGTTCTGATCTAGCATCATAGAGTCATGGTGAGCTTTCCACTTTCCAAATTCATCACTTCTTTCTATGACAGTGGAAAAGTTGGTTTCCATCATCTACAACGTTTTCTCTTATGGTCAGTCCCACAATACCCATGAACTAGCTGTAGGATGGTTGACCCACATCCCTATGAGAGAGAAGAACACTAACCAGGCTTACAGCATTTGTGTACAATTCTTCTTGTATTTAGATTTCTAGTATCCAGTCAAAACCCTTGTTTTTCTTCCCACTCCCTTCATTGCTGTTATGTCATTCATTTGTAGTAGGCAGGATAACATGTTGTTGTATGCTTTGTATTTCCTCTTTTCCTTTTTCAAGGGTTTAAAACCAGGCAAAGTAAGAGCCCAAGTTTAATCATTTAGTAGAAAAAAATGTTTTAAAGTATAGCACAGCTGTAAGATGAAATGAATCTACGCCCCTCAGTTGTTTGGTGGAACAGAAATTCCCCACAACCTGTATGTGGGAGAGAAATAAAACTCAGTCTTATTCAAGCCACTGCATTTAGTAGTGCTGGGGGGTGGTCTCTTTGTTTTAGCAGCTTAACTTTTAGTAGCCTAACTAATACACCATCTATTTTTAAACAGATGCCATGCATGCTTGTCTGGAGACATCTTGAAGTTTCTCATCACCAGATTCTTGGAGTATACATAGACACCGACCAAGCAGATAATTATGAATGCATTAGTAACCAATCAAACATCAATGAACAAATTACAATGCTAATGACAGTTAAAATGTTTTCTCATCATGCTTTACGATCTCTAATTAGAACACCTTTCATTTGAAACTACATCTCTGTAGCCAATATACTATAATTTAGAATGGCTTGCAATTCAGCCACAGAATGTTAATATTTTTCTCAGCCATTATAAAGCATGAATTTAATAAAATCATCAGCTAGGTGACTCCTGAAGATAGTCTCCTCAGTTTTCTGGATGCATGTAAGTGGAAGAAAACTGCCCAATCAGGGGAATGAAAACAAAGACACCTGGCCAGATGATAATGAGAACCACATCAATGTAGGGAAAGGAGAAGAGGCCCTGGAGTCCTGTTCAAATTCTGAAGTGTCAGAATATGAAAACCATCCAAGGGAAAAATCATGTTTGTCCTACGTGCGCCATGACCTGAGGCCGGGCCTCTTTTGAAAGGCTGTCATGTTTAGGTCAGCAAGAAACTCAGGTTAGAAATGAAAGAACAAAAGGATGAGAGCAAGAAGGAAGAAAGGGAAGAAAGGAGGAGGGAAGTAGGAGTAGGAGAGATGTGTAGGGAGAAGCAAAAAGCAAGCTCCATAAGCTGCACAGAGAGGGTAGTTTATGTTTCTCCCTTGAAGGTCGTAAAACTTTCCTGCGGGGCCTCCCTCTGCAGATGTGCGACACACCCAAAGGAAGTCTATGCGGGGGCTCCTCGGAGCAGGAATCACACCTCATCTTAAGGCCCTTCCAGCATTTGGCCGGGTTTCTGTGAACTTTACGCTCACGCAGAGTTTCTTAGGCAGCCACCTCCCTTGTACGTGTAGGAAATAAGCCAGAGGCAACAGAAGAGTAGCTTTTCTCCAAGGTGTAGCTTGGAGGGTTTTATATTTTCCAGTGGCCCCTTTGCCATGTCACCATTTGTACTCCCTGTAGCTAAATCTTGCAAGAGCTAAGGACTCCCACACTAAGTTCTCTCCTAAGGTCATCAAGTAGAGCAGGAGGTAGAACAGAACATCCACATGAACTTCCCAATGAGCACAGCTTGCAGTCTCTCCTGAGGGAGAACAGGGGACCAGGTCTTCATGTACAGTTGGCCCTCTGTATCTGCAAGTTTGCAGCCATGGATTCAAACAGTGTGGAATTAAAAAAAATAATAAAATAAAACATATGTACTGAACATATACAGATTTTTTAAATGCAATTATTTCTTAAATGATACAGTATAGCAACTATTTACATAGCATTTATATTAGAGATTATAAATAATCTAGAAATGATTAAAATATATAGGAGTAGTTAGAATGACAATCAACAAAAATACAAAGAATATTAAATGCTGATGAGGATTTGGAGAAAAAGAAATGCTTATACACTGTTAGTGGGATTGTAAATTAGTACAACCACTATAGAAATCAGTATGGAGACTCCGCAAAAGACTAGGAAAGGAGTCAACATATGACACAGCTATACCACTCCTTGGCATTTCTTATGGTTTGGATGTGAGGTGTCCCCCAAAAGCTCATATGTAAGTCAATGCAAGACGGTTTACATGAGAAATGATTGGGTTATGAGAGCTTTAATCTAATAAGTGAATTAATCCCGATAAGGATTAATTTAACTGAAGGCAGACAGCGTGTGGCTAGAGGAGGTGGTTCACTGGGGATATATATTTTGTATCTGGAGAGTGGAGTCTCTCTTTCTGCTTCCTAATCATCATGTAAGCTGCTTCCCTCTGCCATGCTCTTCTGCCATGATGTTCTGCCTCACCTTGAGCCCCAAGGAATGGAGCTGGCTGTCTATGGATGGACATTTCTGAGATGGTGGACACCTAAATAAACTTTTCTTCTCCTAAAATTGTTCTTGTCAGGTCTTACAGTCACAGCAGTGGAAAAACTGAATAAAACAGTATTTATCTTAAAGAATTAAATCAGCAAACTATAGCAATATATGCCTACTCATGTTTATAGCAGCACAATTCACAATAGCCAAGTTATAGAGCCAGCCTGGTTGTTCATCAACAGATAAATGGGTAAAGAATGTGGCATCTGTACACAGTGGAGTTTTATTCAGCCATAAAGAAGAACAAATTATGTCATTTGCAGAAAAATGGATGGAACTTGAGATCATCGTGTTAAGAGAAATCACTATGACTCAGGACTCATACTTTTCTCTCACACGTGAAAGCCAGAGAGATAAAGGGAAAAAGAAAAAAACAAGGAGGAGGGATCTTCTGAAATTAGAAGGGAGATCAGAAGAGCAGGGTAAGGGAACTGGAGCGGGAAGGAGAAGAGGGAAAGCGGAGCTACGGGGGAATGAAATTGACCAAATTATATTATGTGCATGTATGAATATGTCACAATGAATCCCACTATTATGTATAATTATAATGTGCCAAATTAATTTAAATAAACTAGATTATAAAAATAAAGCATTTTTGAAATACAAAAGTATATGGGTGTGTGTGTTTTTGTGTAGGTTATACATAAATACTATACCTTTGTACATAAAGGACTTCGGCCTCCATGGATTCTGGTATTGGAGGGAGGTGTGTCCTGGAACCAATCAACCCCCTGTGAATACTGAGGAACAACTATGTTCTTCAGTAGTCTTCTTATAGACTCTAGTTATAATCTGTGGTCTCCACATGTATTCAGGTTGTTTGGTAAACTCTAGCATCACTGTCCCCACTCCTTCCTAGACAACTCAGCCCTTTCACTTTTTGACAATTTTTCCCCCAAGAGCATGGTAAATTTTAGCTACAGGACTGTTAATTATAAATTTACATTAATTTATACTGAGCATCCAGGAAAGAGAATGTAAATCTCATTAGCCCAATATTTACTGACAGAATTTTCTCTTTTATCTCTAAAGTCTAATGTAAACTCATAGTGCATGCTAAACTTTTTCTTGTTTTCATTTGGGGGTGTTGGTTTGTCTATGCTTTCAAAAGTATCACTGTTAAGATGTTAGTGAGATACATTTAAACAGTCTTTAACAAACTGATCTTAAGAGGCTGTTCAGAGGATCATGAAAGATAATATGAGCAAATGTTATTTACAAGCTATTAGAAGGGGAAATAGGATAACTAAAAGCACTTGATTAAACCCGAAGATGAGAAAAAAGAGAAAAAAAAAGTAATAGTTGGGACACTCAGAAAATAAATGGCAATTTCAAACTCAAATATATTGGTAATTATGTTAGATGTAAATGGATGATAACTAAAAGTAAATGACCAATTTTGTTAAAGAAAAAGAAAATGTCACCCAAGTATTTGCTACTTTCACAAGATTCACCTTAACTATGAATGATATAGAAATATTGAAAATAAAAAGATTGAAAAATATTTAAAATATACATATTAAAATAATGAAACTAGTCAAACTATTTTATTTGGTGAAAAAATGAGCTTCACTGTAAGAAATATGACTAAGTATTAAGAGGAAACTTTTTTCTTTTTTTATTTGTTCTTTTTAGATATACATGATAGTACAGTGTATTTTGACATATTACACACACATGGAGTATAACTTTTTGTAATTAGGATCCCATCCTTGTGGTTGTACATGGTGTGGAGTTACACTAGTTGTGTATTCATATATGAACACAGGAAAGTTATGTCTGATTCATTCTACGGTCTTTCCTATTCCCATACCCCCTCCTTTCCTTTCATTCCCCTTTGTCTAGTCCAATGAACTTCTATTCCTGCCCCCCTCCACCCTTATTGTGTATTATCACCCATGTATCAGAGAGAACATTCAGCCTTTGTTTTTTTTGGATTGTCTTATTTCACTTAGCATGATAGTCTTTAATTCCATCCATTTACCAGCAAATCTCATAATTTTACTCTTCTCTGTGGCTGAGTAGTATTCCATGAACTACATTTTCTTTGTTCATTTATCTGTGGAAGGGCACCTAGGTTAGTAAGAGGGATATTTTATAATGACAAAAGATAAAACACATTCAATCCTGAATTTGGATGCAATAAATAAAATAGCCTCACTTTGTATAAAGAAAAAAAAACTAGGAGAAATAAGGAAGAAATAGACATATTCACACAATTCACAAAAAGTACATCCTTGTATGTTTTAACAAATTACTCTCAGTAGTAGATAGAACAAAAAGAAATTCAGCAAATATCTAGAAAACTTAGGAAGCAGGAGTAACAAACTATCAAATTTGTATATAAAGACTTCTATACAGACTCCTTTCCACTGTACAGGGAGCATTTACCAAATGAAATCATATTCTTGGCTATGGAACAATCTCAACAAATCTCAAAGGATGGAGACCATGTAGAATATCTTATCTGAAAGTAGTGGAATTAAGCACGAAATCAATAAGAAACACTATGGGGAAATCCTTACATATTTTGAATTTAAGGTAAACCCTTCTGATAACCCATGGGTAAAGGAGCAATTAAATTGAATTCAATAATAAACTGAACTAAGTGGTAAAAATATGACAGATCAAACTTGTGGGATGCAGCTAAATCTGCACGTATAAAGACATGCCTAGCTTTACAGCCACATATTAGAAGGGAAAGCTAAAAGCAAACAGTCTAAGCACCTTTCTCAAGGGACTAGGGAAAGTTCAGCCAGTGAATTCCATTGAAAGTAGAAGGAAATGATAGAGATAAAAGCAAAATCACGGCAATAAGAAATAGCTATACAACAGAGAAAAATCAACAAAATCAAAAGCTTTTATTTGGAGAGATCAAATCCTACCAATTAGTAAATCCTTAGTAATACTGTTCAAGGAAATAAGAGCAGTCAGAGAGAGAGAGAGAGAGAGAGAGAGAGAGAGAGAGAGCGCAAAATCCAGGATATGAAGAGGAAGACATCTGTGCAGAAAACCTCCAGTTTAAGGAAGAAACAAAACCAATTTTATTCAAATTCTTCTCAGAGAGTTGAAAAAGAGGGAACACTTTCCAACTTATTTTATGAGATCCACAAACTGGGATAAAAAGCCCTGAAAAAGGATATTACGAGGAAAGAAAACTACCAGCTTCTCTCTTCAATAAAAAAAGATTTTCAAAATTCCATGAAAATATTAGCAAATGAATCCAGTGATCTGTAAAAAGGATAACCCTCATGACCATTTTGGGTCTCCTTTAGAAATATAAGGCTGGTTTCACCTTTGAAAAACATTTGTAACCTCTCATATTAGCAGAAAAATGGTTATCCCAATAGCTGCAGGAAAAGTCTTCTTGATAAAGATTCTCAGCAAACTAGGAAATGAAGGGAACTTTTAAAATCCGATTAAGGGAACTGCCAAAAACAATCTAGCAACTGAGTGTGGAAAATCGCCTTCCCTGATCACAGATGAGGCCGGGAACATCTGTTGTCATGGCTTGTATTCAGCCTTGTACCAGGAAGAGGGACCAGGAAACAATGCGGAGACTCCCAGGCACTGAGACATAGTTGAAGCCCAGGGAAGAGTTGGCCCTTTGAAGGGTGGAAACTTCAAGTGCTTATTCCCTGAGAGGCCTGTGGTCTCAGGAGGTTTGCCCTTAGCCAATAGGCATGACAAGGAGAATTTCAGTAACTCTGATAAAACCTCAGATTGACCAGGAGCCTCCTGATTACCTGAATGGCCCTGGAAAGAGGTGAGAGATTCTGTCCCTAAGGACTGAGAACACTCTTGTAGGACCTAAGAGAGGCCTCAAAACGTTGCTGCGTGATCATTCATAGTCGTGATCCTCTGAACTTTCAGCAGGTATTCTAGTTTCTTCTGCTAGATCTCCAGGCCTTTGTCTATTCTGCAGTCTAGAGAGGTGAACTGAAAGTGTCAGGAAGAGCTCCGTTAGCATACAGAGGAAAGGAGATGCTGGAACATGGGATGGGTGAAGCAAAGGATCCCAGAGGCTGGAGGAAGGCAGGAGAGGACAGGGATGTGGAGAGATCCAGCCCTGCTGGTGCTGTTGCTGCTGGAGGCCGGGAGAGAGGAGAGGTTTGGGAAGCAGCCGAGGTGAGTGGAATCTGCGGGGGAGAGGGGAGGAAAGGGAATCTTTAGAAAGAACTCTGGTGAGGACATGTCACAGATTTTCAAGACTTTCTGAAGTCTTTCTTTGGGGGAGGGCAAAAATGCCCCATTTTATTCAAGCCACCCATAAAAGTGCCTCTAACCAGCTTGCCAAAATAAAATGCCCAGTTAAATTTGAATTTTAAATAATGAACAATTTTTAAGTATTAACATGTCCTGATATTGCATCCAGGCAAACTCACACTAATAACTCTTAGTTGTTTATCTGCAGGTTATTTGTTTTTATTTATTTTATTTTGATACTAGAGATTTAACTTGGGGTTGCTTAACCACTGAGCCACATTCCCAGCCCTTTTACTATTTTGAGACAGGGTCTCATTAAGTTGCTGAGATTGGCTTTGAGCTCACAATCCTCCTGCCTCAGCCTAGGATTACAGGCATCTGCCACTGCACCTGGCAAGTTATTTTTACTTTGGTGTCCTGTATTCTTATTCAGTAAAGTTTGCAATACTATTAATATCAGAATTCTAAATGACGCTGAAAATTTTGATTATGATATCACCATTATTTATGCATTGCAGTGTTCATTTGCATTTTTATATATACTCATATACATGTGTATATATATATATTTATAGATGTTTGTATATGGTATGTGAATACAAATGTAACTTTTTTCTTTTGGTAAAATACCCTTTTAAGTTGCTGAGGTCAGTTGTGGCCTAAATGAGGAGTTTATGTATTCTGGTAGACTGTTGAGTGAAGAGGTTTTCCCAGGTTACAGGCACCAGGAGAGGTATGACCTGAAATGTTTTACAGTAGAGAAGGAGGTGGGTCTATGGGAGCCTGGGCAGCTAGGTAGGGAAGTGGGGAAGCTGGGAGCACCCGATACATGCTTTTGAGAATGGATTTGTATTATTCCTTATCTACAACTGTGACAAAACTCAAAATTCTTTTTCTCACTTTTCCCCTTGATTGTGTCCATTATTCCCTTCTTCAGCACATACTAATAGTGCTGTTATAGAGGCACACTGTTCCTGCTCAGACCAAAATTGCTGAACAATCATCCCCTATGATTTTAACATCTTTTGACTATTGGTTTCAATTCTGCTTGCTTTTCATTACATAATTTTTCTTGCCTGAATAGATTTCTTTCCTGTATTCCTTTTAAGTTATTTCTGTCCAATTTCTCCTTAGTAAATTATTGATCCCCTCTCTCAAATCATGAATATGTTCTCTCCAGTAAGTGACATTAAAATACATAGTTCCATGCACACTTGTGCAGCATATACTAATATTGGAACAATACAAAAAAGGTAAGCATGGCCCCTGCATGAGAATAATGTGCAAATCCATGAAATGTTGTGGATAAGCAGAATTAATATTGTCAGTGGCCATATTACCAAAACCACTATACAGATTTAATGTAATCCCATCAAAATACCAATGACATTCTTTACAGAATTAGAAAAATCAGTCATAAAATTCATTTGGAAGAAGAAAAGACTCAGAATAGCCAAAACAATCCTGAGCAAGAACAATGATGCAGGAAACTTCACAAGATCTGATCTCAAATTATACTACAGAGCTACAGTAAGAAAAACAGCATGGTCTTGACACCTAAATAAACATGGAGACCAATGGAACAGAACAGAAGACAAACCCACATACTTACAGCCATCTTGATATGGGATACTTGAGAGTTGCCAAAAATATATGTTGGAAAAAGATAGCCTTTTCAACAAATGGTGCAGGGAAAACAGACTATTCATGTGTTAAAAAAATAATAAAGCTATAATTCTGTGTCTCACCCTGCACAAAAGTTGAGTCAAAGTGGATCAAATATTTAGGAATTAGACCAGCAATTTTGCAACTGCTAGAAAAAAAAAAAACAGGATCAGCTCTCCATCACACAGGTGCAGGCACCTACTTGCTTAACAAGACCCCCAAAGTACAAGAAATAAAACCAGAATCAATGAGTGGGATGCATCAAATTAAAAAAGCTTCTGCACAGCAAAGGAGATGATTAATAGTGTGAAGAGAGAGCCCACAGAATGGGAGAAAATCTTTACCAGCTGCTCCTCTGACAGGGGATTAATATCCAGAATATATAAAGGACTCAAAAAGCTCAGCACCACAAAAACAAATAACCCAATCAATAAATGGACAAAAGAACCAAACAGACATTTCTCTAATGGTCAACAAATGTGTGAAAAAAATGTTCAATATCTCTAGTAATCAGGGAAATGCAAATCAAAACTACGCTAAGATTTCATCCTGCTCCAGCCAGAATAGCATTTATCAAGAATACAAATAATAATAATGCTGGCAAGGATGTGGGGGAAAAGGCACCCTTGTACATTGTTGGTGGGATTGCAAATGAATACAAGTACAGCACAGAAAGCAGTCTGAAGGTTCCTCAAAAAACTAGGAATAGAACCTCCATATGACTCAGCTATCCCACTCCTTGGTATTTATCCAAAAGATCTAAAATCAACATACTATAGCAATACAGCTCTTCAATGTTTATAGCTGCACAATTCACAATAACCAACTTGTGGAACCAAGCTGGAAGTCCATCAATAGGTGAATGGACCAAGAAAATGTGGTGTATATACACAATGGAGTTTTACTCAGCCATAAAGCAAAACGAAATAATGGCATTTACTAGCAAATGGATGGAACCAGACAACAGTAGGCTAAGTAAAATAAGCAAGACTCAGAACATCAAGGTCAAATGTTTTCTCTAATATGTAGAAGGTAAGACACAATATGGGAAAGGGGCGGATGGATTGGATATCCTAAAGACATAAGGAACAATGAAGTAGAAAGAGATGGAGAAGGAGGGAGGAGAAACCAGAAAGGGGAGGAAATTCAGAACGAATCTAATAAAATTATGGTATGTGCATGTGCAACTATACCACAGTGAATTCCACCTTTACGTGTATCTATAAAGCACCAATAAAAAATAAATTGATGAGTGACAGGTAAACCAGTAGAGCAGAGAAAGGAGAATGGAGGAGGGAGGAGGAAAGATGGGGGAGGAGCCACTGAGAACTGAAATGAAACAAATCAAATTCCATATATATATGATATTTATTAAAAATGAACCCAAATATTATGTATAACTATAATGCATTAATAAAAGAAACAAGGCAAAATAAAATGAAACTTTAAAGTAGAATTATTTAAAAAATGTATATATAGTCAATTCTTTGCAACTTTATTAATTCTTTGTTAGCTAATTTTCAACATGCTTTCAAATTTATATTCATACAGGTGTATATTGACCATGCCCAGGGCTGTTCTTTATGCACTTGGGCTGAACTGTGAGTCCTGTGTGTGTACATTCTCTGGGGTTCTTTTTTTTTTTTTTTTGATCCTTCATAGAAAATATAAAACTCCATTCATAAGCATGACTTACAATATGTCCTGGGCACGACATTTAAAAGATTATTTGGTTTGTATGAGTCTATTCCACTGAGGAAGTCCAAATAAACAGCCTAAGGAGTCAGTGTCACCACTGAATAGAATTTATTTAACATTCAGTGCATGGAAAATGCGCAAAAAGATTTGTGCTGTTTATACAGAATGAGTTGTAAAATGTGTGAGGGCTAAGAGAGTTTATAGCAGAGTCCCTAAGAGCCCCCTGAGAAAGCCCCCCATTCATCTGGTCACCTTGTCTTGGCTTTTTAAACATAAAGCTCTGTGTAAATAATGTGGAAGCCATGCTGGCATCACAGATCCTTGAGGATAGGCACAGAGTACCATTTTTGTGGTGCTCTGTTTTCTAGTGCGTTGATGGCTTTTGCAAAATATCTCAGCTGATGTCTTGAAACAAAAGCAGAAAAGTCAAATTTTACTGCTTTCATCTGACTCCCTGGGAAACCTGAATCATTTGTGTTTAAAATGATTCAATTCCCTTGCCTGACAATGGAATGTAACCAGCACAAAGAATAATGATCAGGCTTGTCCAGCGACATTACCTGAGACCAGTTTTAAGGAGCAGAAGCCAAATAATGGTTATCTGTGAATAAACAATGGGCCCAAATCCTTAACATCTTTTCTCTCTATTATATTTATTAAATCTTCCTTAAAATCTAGTTGGTACCCAGTTACAAAGAAGCCCTGTCAAGTATTAAGGGTTTATTATAAAGTCAGACTAAATAACATGGTATGAGAAAAATCCTCATCGATGCATGAGAGCAGAGAATCCAGCACTATCTCCCTCTATGAGGTAACTGGGTGGTTGGAAGAGGGGTCACTGTAGATGATCAAGGAGACAGGTGGGTGGGGTCTCACTGTCATTAAATACATTGAGATAATAAGGTATCCACATGGAGAAAAGTTAAATTGAATCCCTACCTCACATCACAGGCAGAAAAAAGCATCCCTAATAGAATATAAATTTAAATGCACGAATCAAAGCTTTAGATTTTTAGGAGAAAATGCATTTCTAATCTTGGGGATGGGAGAGATTCCCCTAAAGAAGACACAAAGAAAGCCTGCTTTTTGCAATACTGGGGATTGAACCCAGTGACAGTCTTCATTGAGCTGCAACTCCAGCCTTTTTTATTTTGAGAGAGGGTCTCACTAAGTTGTCCTTGTCATTGTCTCCTTCTCCTTCTCCTTCTCTTTTTATCAAAGAATCCACAGGTTTTGGAGATGTGATCCAGGATTTCCTCTCCTTTAAGATTTAGGTCACAAGATCATCACAAAAAGCTCTTCCTCTGTCCCCTCATTTTTCCTGAGGAATCTCTTCAGGTTCTACTTCCTGAGCCCCCTCATTTCTCCTTCATTTTGACAGTTTTCCTCTGGTCACCCTTTTGTCTGAAAACTTCCTCAACTTTGAGATCAGGTGGTCCTGATGCTCGTCCCACTCAAGCTGGGCATACCCAGTTCTTCTAAGACTTGAGTGTCACTTGCACCTCAGGGCCCAATGTTCCCAAGTGTAGCAGCCAGAGATGCAGAGAGGCCTAGTCAACGCATCCTGATGCTTGGGCAAAGGGAACACAGAGGAACTTGTTGACTATTTATCAATTTATTTACTAAACCTTTAGAGCTATTCCAAGAACAAGTACCTTATTTAACCCAGACTTGAGCAAATTCTGAATGAGTAGGAATAAGATTTATATAATTTTATTTTCCCACACTGCAGTGACTGGACTTTCATTTATGATGCCAGGGTTCAATAAATTATTTAACAGAACAGATTAAAGCTTTTATTACACACTACCACACAAAGTTCTCCTCATGGGTCATAATAGATTGAATAATTGGTTCCATTCCATTGCCTTTTCCTGTATCCAGGGATTTCGCTACATGACCGCATTTTTTTTTCTCTCACTAAAGGTAGAGTGGACATTCCTGCCTGCCTTACTTGGTTTCAGCCATGTGACCTGCTTTGGTCAACCAATATGAGCAGGCATGATTCAAATGGAGGCACTCTGCTTCCACCACGAGGATGCTAACTACAACTGGTCCATAAAGATGAACACTCCATAGAGCAGACCCAATCTGAACCTGCAGTCTGGAGCCGGACCCAAATGCAATCAGCAGTGCTACTCTAGCCAAGGTGCAGATGCATTCATAGCATAAATACTTATTATTGTATACCACTGAGCTTTTGTGATTGACACAATGTTATTTTGACACCAGGTGACTAATTCATTGGACTAAGAATTACTATAGGCTTTCAAGGGACATCAAGTACCAAGGGACTGGTTGACAGTAATGACAGTTTTTACTACCACACCATCATCATCCCTCATCATCATCATTATTAGGAGAGTAATTACTGAGAGCTCTGAAGCACAGCTTCTGAATCTGATTCCTGGCTTTGCTTCATAATAGCTATTTATCCCTGGACAAGTTACTGCTTTAAGGCGTATTTTTTTTTTTTTATCTCCTTACTGTGTCCATCTCTTGGAGATCTCAGTAATAGTTAACATATCAAAGTCACTGAGAAGTTCTACAAGAAAGCAAGCCTGAAATTTCTTTAATCTGGTTTTCTCCAAAATTGTTTTTCAAATCCTATTTATTTATTTAGTAGAAAACCATTTCAAAACTCAGGAGACCTCCATGACTTGGGACATGCTGTGTATGACAATTTACCACTGGTTTTCAGATGTTGCCCAGTGGTCAGCAGCACAGTCAAATGGCCTCCCCCGCAGGAGTCTTTGCCAGGTTCTAAAATATTTCCTTCCTAGACACAATAAAAACGCATTATCTTTATCTCATTTTCTACTTAATGTGATACTAATCAGCAAAGTCTAACTCAAATCCTCCGATTTTAAACATTGAGCTCTTAGATAATGCTCTAGTGTAAGACAGAACTCAATCCAATAATTTTAAAGTGGGAGATTAAAATCAAAATTATACTAACCACAGAACCACCACGCTTCCTTTGTTTTTCTCACATCTGTGCACACTGTTCCAAAAACCAAAACTTCATCTTTAGCTCTTGCCAAACTGCCAGATCCGCATTTGCATTCTCCTGTTGAACATTTTTTCCAGCACATGACACTCAAAAAGTCCTGAATTAAATCAATCGTTAAGTGAATCAATTCCTCCTAATTTATTTAGTACAGTTGATAATAACACCACTTTCACTGGGACCTAGGCTAGGAACTTTGAGGTTATTGGTCCTTCTTGTCACGTTATCTCCTAATTTCAAGTGGTTTCTGTTTTTTGTTTGTTTTGTTTTGGTATCAGGGATTGAACCCAGGGGCCCTTAACCACTGAGCAACATCCCCAGCCCTTTTTATTTTTATTTGGAGACAGAGTCTTGCTAAGTTGCTTAGGGTCTCACTTATGTATGGCTGAAGCTGGCCTTGAATTTGGGATCCTCCTGCCTCAGCCACCAGAGCCACTAGGAT
This sequence comes from Spermophilus citellus, assembly GCF_964194105.1. Lineage (NCBI taxonomy): Eukaryota > Metazoa > Chordata > Mammalia > Rodentia > Sciuridae > Spermophilus > Spermophilus citellus. The sequence continues at coordinate 143,316,874 of NC_138184.1, forward strand.
TAAGGGTGTGCACCACCGCACCCAGCCAGTTGCTGGGTCTTATCCATGTTATCTGTCTCGCCTTTATATTATTCCCCTCCTTTTACTTCCATGACGATATTCAAGGTCAGCAATTACTTTCTATGTGAAGGGCCAGATGTAGGCATTCCAGGCTTTGGTGGTGGGGGATGGGGCATGGGGGGGTGCATATGGTCTCCATAGCAACTGCTCCTTTCTGTCCTTGTAGCTATGTTTCAATAAAGACTTATGTGCAAAAAAACATGATGAGGGAATTTGAAGGAAGGCTGTATTTTGCTAAGCCCTGCTGTAGGCCAGCCTTTATCTCCAGAGCTGGCACTTGCATTTGTTTTGAAATTTACACATGTGTGTGTGTGTGTGTGTGTGTGTGTGTGTGTGTATGCTTTGTGAGCTCTCAGACATTCCACACTTAGTTGACAGAGGAAGAACCCGAGGTTTGGAGGAATGACATGACTCCCTGAAGACCCTCAGATAGCAGTGATGGAGCCAGAATCCAAACTTAAGTTTTCTACCAGAAAACCTAACCTTCTGCCCTTGGAAGTGATCTGAAGCACTATCTCTTCAAAGGCCACCAGGTTTTTGCTTCCATCCTCAACATTTAGCCTCATGATGGGATCACACCATTTTTCTAAGGCACAGCCTGGTCCTTGTGAATTCTCTACTCAAAAACTTCCTTGGACTACCTGGCTGTTCTGTTGAAAAATTTCTCATTGCCTAAGACCTACTTTTATGCACCATCTTTCTTGTGAAGAATTTTAAGACCTACCCAATGGTCATGGGTCAGGTTCTCTGGAAAACAATATCTGGATGGAGTTTAACATACAGGATGATTACTAAGGAGCCCTCTGGGTCAACACCCATGGAAGGGAGGGTAAGAGCAGAAACTGCAATGAATGACAGATTCAACCCAAGCCTAGGAGTTTTGGAGCCAGAGTGGTCCTTAGAAGGTGTTGCAAGTAAGCCAAGATGGTCACGCCTTTCACTTCCATGTCAATTGGTCAGTGGATGTGCACATCTCAGGATGGGGCATGGCCTTAGACAAGGTCACTTTCTGCAGAAGGAATGAGTTTTTGAAGGAGCTACCAGCTGAAAGTGGTAGAAGCCCGTGCTCCCTGCAGCTAAAACATGTCCTTCATTGAAAGGGGATTGTCTCAGTGTCCACTACATTAACTGCATGTTGAAGCCCTCAAATTGACATTTCTTATACAGTTTACTAAAGTCTCTTCGTATTATAGTTTTAGGTAGACTCACATTTTCATATTGCTATAATTCTGTTGTCCCTTTCTTTGAAAGCTCCTGAAATGATGTGGACAGAGAAAAATACGGACTTCAGAATCAGATACAGCATGTGTGAATCTCAGTCTTAACTCTTCCTAGCTGTGTGAGTGTGGGCCACCTGCTTGATCTGACTGGACTTCTGTGTCCTGATGTAGAAAATCATAGGACCTACCTCAGAAAGTCCTCATGAGAGTAGCAGGAAATGACAAGTACAAAATGTTTGACACATGGAAGTGTTCATTAAATATCAGTTTCCTCCTTTTTAAGGGAAGAGATTCATTTTGGTGCCCAACTGAAGCAACTGTCATCCTGCCATAAACACAGAAGGAACTTGGTACATCTTTGCTGAATGAAATCTTTGCAAGCTTTTGGAAATTCATTCCTATTATGATAAGAATTCCTCATGTTGGAAGGCCTATGCATGTTAGATCTAACTGAGAGACTTTGGAAAGAGAATATAAGTGAGAGAGAGTGAGACGTGGGGATGGGGAGAGGGAAATAAAGGCTCTTTTAATGTTTCTTTGCACGAGTTTGAGTGTGTGTGTATGTATGCATGAGGCTGTTGGGACCACTGGGTAAACACTTCATGAGTGTCTCATTGAAAATCCATTGCTTAAAACACATCTGTCTTAAGGACCATAGGGCAGCAACAGAGTTGCAAAAAATGTACCAAAGCTTTGTTCTCTTAGTTGGCAGTGCTAAGACAGTTCTGACCCTCTCCTTGAGTCTGTAATCTCTTTTGCAGCAAACAGCAGTAAATGTCAGCTCTGAAAGCCACCCAGTTTGACAGCAAATGATTTAAGCACTAAGGGTGACAAGAAGACCATATTTTATTGAGCCACTGGGCTGGCTTTGAAAACTTACTTGCTGGCATTTCATATCAGCCGGGCAAACATGCCTACAGTAGCAGATGGAAGTGTCAGCCTGGGAGTTTATATTTTTTAAAAAAAATCTCAGCTTGTAATAAAAGATGGAAATTGGAGCTGATTTGCTATATTTCTTAAAAAAATTTTGGACATTCTTGCGGTCCATATTTATTTAAGTATAAAGTGGGTTATTTCAGAGAATGATACTGTTCAAGTCCCAAGTAGAAGCTAAACATGTATTTTGGATGCCATCATTCACAACTTTCAAGAAACCCCTGAGACTAGGAGCAACTTCTTGATTTATCTAAAAAATCATAATTTCAATGGGAATTGCAGTTAAAACTGGATTTTCCAATAAACAAAGCTCACTGACAATGGCTTTTATTGCCTTCAGTGAAGCCACATCATACATATGTGCAGACTGTGATCTGCACAAAGGTGCCCAGCTGGGAGGTGATTGGGCACTGGAATCTAGGAAATCAAGCTCAGGCTGTATCTATCACCTGGCTGCATCCATTAAAAGGGAATGTCTTTAAAAAAAAAAAAAACCTCAAATGCTTTTATTAAGGATAAATAATTTTTATAATTCTACTTCTCTTTATTATACATCAAAGTTCAAAAAAGCTCAAGGGAAAAAAATATACCCATGTTGTAGGGGAGAGGAGATCAATAGGCGTGGTTATAAAAGACCAACATGAGGGATCCTTTTGGTGCTAGAACTGTTCTGCAGCTTGACTGGGGTGGTGAACACACAACTCTATGCACATGATAAAATTGCATGGAATATAACACACACACACACACACACACACGTGAATGAGTATAAGTAATGGGAAATCACAATGAGCTTGATGCTGTGCATCATTGTCAATAATCTGGTTGAGATATTGAGCTACAGTTAAATGGTACTATTGGGGCTGACCAGGCACTGGGCAAAAGAGGTCTCTATTATTTCTCACAACCACATGTAAATACACAACGACCTCAAAATAAAACTGCTTAATTACAAAAATGGATATCCAAGATTCAGGGGAAGCTATGCCTTTTACTGGGTGGTCCTCCTCTTGTCTATGGCAAAGTTTTAACTTTCCTGGCTAGTGGGAAAAGATGAATGGCTAGCCCATTTCATGAATAATAACGCGACTTGGCCAGGACTTCAGGGAAATGATTCTTGATCACTGTCTGTGCACACTCCAACCACCTTATCGCGAAGTTGTCTTCCACTGACATTCTAGAGAGAATATAAATACGGGTGTGCATGTTTTAAGTAAGTCCCAAGAGGCAGGAGCCCAAGCTTACAAATCTTCAGAAGTGTTTTAATAGTCTGTCCAACCCAGTTGACAATGTTTTATCCATTATGGAAGCTATTTCCATAATGATAAAATTAATGGTTTAGAAGGAGATGGAGAGATTCTTTGACATCTAAGCACAAAAGTCATCCCAGGGGTTTTGCAGATAAATCAAACCCAGTGTTCTCTCTGTTAATGAAGAAAACCCATTGCAAGAGCATGCCTCTGTTCCAGAAACATCATTAGCAGGGAAGGAAATAATAATGAAAATATTGGGAAATGTTCCAGGCTGTCAGACAAAAGGCTGTGCAGATTAAGAAAATATTAAATACTAACTAAAAGGAAGGCAAACATCACAGGAAACACAGACCACATTGTGGCATTCTGGTTTTCCTGCTTTCTCTCTCTGCAGTTTGGATAAAGGACTTCAGGGGCAGAGAGAGGCACCCACAAATGGGGACAGTGCATTTTCTCTTGTCTCCTTTTCTCCACTCTTTCACAAATTCTCATTCAGTCTCTCTTGTTTTTTTTCCATGAGAAATGAACCACAGGGGCATAAACTCTAGGCAGTTCTTTTTTTTTTTCTTTTTGGCGGGTGTGTGGTAGGGGAGGTAACTGGGGATGTGGCTCAGTGGACCAGTGGCCCTGAGCCACATCCCCAGCCCTATTTTGTATTTTATTTAGAGACAGGGCCTCGCTGAGTTGCTAAGTGCCTCACTAAGTTGCCAAGGCTGGCTTTGAACTCACAATCCTCCTGCCTCAGCTTCCCGATCCATTGGGATTACAGGCTCACTCCCCTGTGCTGGGCCTCTATGCAGTTCTGACAGCACACCAGGGACCAGGTTGTAGATGGCTCATTCCCTCCTGTCCTTCTTTGTTCTGTCTCCTGTACCTCTATCCCTATTGTCTCCTTTAGATTTATCTACTAATGCTCCACCAGTGCTACAGGAAATTAAGATGAATACTTTTATCCTTTGAATAGCTTTAGTCAAATAAATGCACATTAAATGTGTCTGTCGCAGAAACATTTTTTATTTTCTCAGGCAGCTTCAGAGATGGATACCATCCCTCAGGTGGAAGGTACTCAGTGCCTCTGTGCTTCTCTCATAAAACGGATGGTTTCATTTAGTTTTGTCAATGCTAGCAATGAACTTGGCTAGTGGGCTCATCTGAATTAACCAGACGCAGAGCCTTTCATTATAAAGCTTCTTGGAGCAGAGCTGATGCATGTAAAAGGCAAAAGACAGGTGGGTTTCTTCCCCATTGACAATGTTAGAATTACAGAAAATTAATTTTAATAAGTGAAGAAAACGTTATTGAGAAGGGTAGAGTTCAATGGGTTGGTTGAGGATGGTGCAGAGATCTGTTAATTCTGTTAATCATAGTTAGAAATAGCACGATAAGGCTATTTTGTGAATGAATTTTATTTATTTATTTATTTTGGAGCATTTGACCAGGAATCACATTTGTACCTTGTAAGCTTCCTTTTATCTAGCAAATTGAGCAACAAGGATTAAGATCATAGAAGACAGAAATCATTTATCTTTTATAGGACCTTATTCTAGAGTCTAAATTGAACCTACTTGAATTTCTACCTAGTGTCATCCAATTTCTCTCCCATGCTCTCTCCTCCTAGCTCTACATCCTACCTGCAGAGGATTCCCATGGCTCTTTGGATTTCAGGATGATGTTGGGTCTGATCAAATCTGTTCCTACCCACTTCTGCCTTGCTCCCCCTAACTATTAAGATAGTTGATGATCTAATTAATTATCATCCTTCCTCTGGTCTCATCTTGCCTTTTATGCCTCACTGCCCACAATGCCCTGTCTTCTCTTGATTGTGATGGTCACCAAGGGTAGCCAGGCTGGCCTGGGCTGAGATCAGTTTTCTCATGCCCAAACCCTTCTCTCAGGGTCTCCCTCAGACTTTGTTAGATTCCTGGGGCAGAGTTGAGCCGGGCTAGGCAAGGTGTTATCTGATAGATTTGCAGTGTTTGTCATAAGGAAAATTTCAATCTCAAAAACAACAACTAGGGGCTGGGGTTGTGGCTAAGCAGTAGAGTGCTTGCCTAGCACATGTGAGGCCCTGGGTTTGATCCTCAACACCACATAAAAATCGATAAATAAAATAAAGGTATTGTGTCCAACTACAAGTAAAAAAATTTATTTTTTTTTTAAATTCCAACTCATTCTCTTATTTTCAAGCAATTCTTTCTTTCTTCTTTTTTTCTTGTTTGAAGTGATGAGTATTAAACCCTGAGCTGTTATATCTCCAAGTTACATTCCCATCCCCATTTTAATTTTATTTTAAAACAGGGTCTTGCTAAGCTGCCCAGGCTGGCCTCAAACTTGTAATCCTCCTGTCTCAGTCTCCCAAATAGCTGGTTTTCAGGGATGCACCATGCCTGGCTCAAAGGCATGTTTTTTCAACAAATGCAGAAGATATCTCAAAACAGGAGAGGGGATTATCTCTGCGTAGCACATCACATCCTTGTTATGGTCTCTGCATTGCTAGCCATGTCATCTGCAGTCTCTTGTCTCCTGGGAGGAGGAATTCACAGTCATTTCTGCTGCCTAGGTCTTTTCTAGATAATACTCCTCGGAACTCTTCCCTCAAAAGTGTGCAGCAATGCTCAGTGATTGTCTTAGAATCTCATCGCTTTCTTTTTCTCTGGAATGCAGTGAATGTTTGCATCTTTCTTAGGATGACATGGTTAATTAATCTCAAGATATATAAAATAGCACGCAGTTCCATGGTTGCTGTGCTTTTGACAAATTCAAATGATCATTTCTAAGAAGAGATGGAAAGGACTGTAAGAACAATGGAGATGAAGAAAGAAATGGAACCACTCTTCTTCTTCTTTTTTTTTAATTGCCCAGTTTGCTGTTAAAATACCTCAAATATTGTAATAAAGAGAAACAATATTGCCTTCTATTAAGCTTGAAAAGGATTAAAGGAGTGTTTTTTTTTTTTAAACCCTGGAGGATTGTTACAAAATCCAGTTTATAAGCATCAGCTACTAAATTACAGACAAGAATTTAGATTCCAGATACCCATAGGGTACAACAATACAATCAAGAACAATTAGCCAGGTGCAGTGGCACAGCCTGTAGTCCTAGTGGCTCTGGAGGCTGAGGCAGGAGTTCCTTGTAGCTCTGTAGTGTCAGGATCCCTTTAGCTTAGGTTTGCCCCCCAAAAAGTTTCACTAGTTTTTAACTAAAAATGATAACTGATGTTCACTTTATAAAGAACACACTACTGAGTGGTGGCTGAAAGCTTTCAGGGTTTTCTGAGTCTCGGCTGCGTGCATTTTTCTACTGTACCACAGCTGCTTCCCCACAGTGACACATGTGACTTAAAACTCACAGGAGACTTTGTTGTAACATTTATGACTAAGATATGTGGAAAAATCTATATGTCTTAGGGCATCTTTTAAAAAGCAAACAGCCTTTAGAGTGGAAAAGGTCTCACTATTCTGGAAGAGCGGCTTCTCCTCTTGCTGACCTCCAGATCGATGGTGGATCCAAGGCCCCAGTCCTAGGACCTCTTCTGTATTTACACTCTCTCCCTCAGTGATCTCATTCAGCTCTGTGGCTTTAAATAACATTTATAAACGGATGGGCCCAAAATTTATATCCTTAGGCCTAACCTTGCTGTGAAGCTCCACCTGCTTCCCTCTGGAGGGATGTGAGCGCCAACCAGGCACCTCCAATTTAGAATTCTTCCGTGTGTGTGTGTGTGTGTGTGTGTGTGTGTGTGTGTTTGAATTGACACAGAATAATTGCATCTATTGATGCAATGCAGTGTGATAATTCAATATGCATATGCAATGTATAATGATTAAATAGAGTAATTAGCATTTCTTTGTGATGGGAAACTTTGACCCCCTCTTCATTATGTTGAGATAGATGATAAATTGTCAAACTTAGAATTTTTGATATTGTCATCTCAGTAAAGGGCACAGCTTATCCAATTACTCAAACTGAAAACCTAGAAGTTGTTCACGATCCCTTTCTGTCTTGTTTTTACTTACAATCTGCAACCATCTGCAATTGTTGTTTCTCCAGAATCCATGCCTGCTTACCACCTCCTTCAGAGCTCCAGCATCTAACCAACCAGTCTCTTATCAAATCTTATAACTTCCCTCCTTAAAAAGCATCGAATGGCTTCCCACTGCCTTGGAAATGAAATCCAATCAATTTGTGATGGCTTATAAGACCTTAGAAGATCTCTATTTACTTTTCAGACTTCATTCTCTTTATGCTTCACTTCTGATGTTCTGGCCAATCCAGAATGGAAAGCCCAACCCATCAAATAAGAACTTATTCACCTCCTTGCTTCGCAGCTGCCCATCCCTCTATCTTCAAGTCTCACTTCCAACATAGCTGGTGTCTGTTATTGGTGTATTAATTGAACTCTTACTTCCACAGAGACCTTCCCTGACTGCCCACTCACTCTCTTCCACATTGCTTTGATCATGTCATTAACACCCACTCTCTGAGGTGACCTTATTCATTCTTTTTGTTTCCTTGGCTATTTCACTAGGATGTCATCTCTGTGAGACCAGGGACCTTGCCTCAATTGGGCATCATTTCTTTAGTGCCCATACATGTTTGGGTTAAGATCAAAACTCAATCACCATTGTGCCATGAATGAATGGAAGAGAGCTCACCTACTAATACTTATGTCTTGGGCCCTGGGGAGTAGTGAACTTTTATTTCTATTGCTTGTTTAATGATTTTTCTCAGTGGCATTTCAAGGTTACACCATCTGTCTGGTGAGATTAATGAAGTGATTGGCTACAGCTCATTGGGCCTCATAGTCAAACAGGTAACAGAACAACACACCAGAAGTGAAAGACTTTAGGGGCTAGGGCTGTGGGCTCAGTGGCAGAGTGCTTGCCTGGCATGCTTGAGGTACTGAATTTGATCTTTAGCACCATATAAATGTAAAATATATTGTATCCACTTAAAACTAAAAAATAAATATTAAAAAAAGAAGTTAAAGCCTTTATATTAATTAGGCTAGGCTAGGTGAGGCTGCAATAACAAATAAAACCCAAACCTCATTAAGACAAAAAATGTTTTAACTCACACAAACTCCAGTGCAGTTTGGGTCACTCTCTAAGAACCTCTTCTTCATATGGCAACTCAACAACAGAGACTTTCTATGCTATGATTACATAGCATAGTGGCATTCACAATAAGTGGTTTCTAGTTTCACAGCCAGAGAAAGGGAGCTGGTGGCTCACAACACAGCTTCTAAGTGCTTTAGTCCACAGGGGACAAACATATGTCTGATCACAGCTCACTATTCAGAACAAGCCAGAAGACCTTTGGGGCTTACAATACCAGGAGATAAATGAATATCTGGTGAATAGAAAACGTCTCTGCAACAGTCCACTCTCACAGAACAGCTAACACCTCTCCAAGGGTGTAATCTGAAATTCCATCTAATCATTGCATCCAGCTCAAAGTGCAGGGTGTCTAGGTAGTGTGCTGTGTATACTGTCTCCACCAAGATGGAGCGAGGCTCACGTAACCCATAGAGCTATGAACTGAAAGGGCGAGTTAGCTTCTCTACACACAACTACTATCCATGAGTGACAGGGAAACCACCAACACCTTCTGGTAAGAGAAGATTGTGAGACACATAGCAGCGTCCAGTCAATATTCAGGTCCAGGGTTCCCCAGAGCCTTTGGTTTCCACCCTCTAGAAGTTCCATCCTCTTTCATTGTTTTCTGTGGTCAAATGTGAGTGAGTGTTGGGGAGCACCCCAGAGCATTGCATGGCTTTCACAGCCTATCTCCTACTTCCAAAATATGGGGCCCCAGGTCATTATAATCTCAAATAATCTCTTTCCAAGAAGTAGCAGTTTTCTTATCTTTCAGCTTCCAGTTGATTCTGTAAGTCAACAATCTCATCCACCATAGTTCTTTTAGAGAAATAATTTAAAGTTTATTTCTTTGCTTTCTTACCCCATAGTCCTCATGACCAGGGTTAATCATGCTGTCTACTTTGGAGAATATCTACTCCTTTCAGAGGATTTTCCCTGAATCTTTTCATCTATCAGAAAGGTGTTATTGGGCACCACACTGTTAGTCGGATTTTTCACCCTGAGTTGCTTTAGGTCTTTGTTATTCAACTGTTTTCTTAGTACTTAGGTATCAAGGAGGGGTCCCTTGACCTACTCATCAGGTCTCACATTTATTAAATGTATATCCTTTCTTTTCTGCTTGCAAATGGCCATTTCTTCCTTGAGATCTTTTCCTTCTCTTAACACCATGCTACACATAGTCCATGGCCCCCTCTTCCCTAGAGCTATATGTCCACTGCTCCTTCAGGCTCTTTCATTAATATCTTCTACACAGTAGCAGGAACAGACTGCATCCCACAGAGTACCAATTTCTCAAAAGTTGACAATGGTTTCCTTACCCTCCACTGCCTATCTGCTGGAACAGAACCACAAATTTCAATTTTGAGTTCTTCTATTATGGCAGCACCCTTGGGTTAGGTGATGTCCCAGATATCTTCAAACCATTGTGTCCTGTGATCCTAAGGTGCTGCAAATTGATTCCTCCTCCAGTAAACCCCACTGCTCAAACACTATTGTCCAGAGCACGTGCATGATGCTCATAAAGAAATCAGTGTAAAGAGAAAATATGGTGCGTAGTTTCCTCCTTTGCTTGCTTAAAAATAGCAGGAGACGAAAGAGGCAGCCATGTGAAATGTGGGAGAGCACCGCAGGAGATAAATGACACCTAATGTTACCACCTAGAATTAATCATGGTTAAACGTGATGGATGTGCTTCCAGCCCTTGCCCTAAGCATGGCTATGCAAATGTATACTAATATACTTTTAAATTAAAATAAAATTCTATTATTTATATTTTAAAACAAGAAGAGGCAGCAGTGTGGTGTGATGGTGTACGTCTTCCATGTTTTGGGTGCACTGGTCGGAACCATGGCGATCCAGTAAAAGAAGAGAGACAGAGAGCAATGGAAAATGTAGGCAGCATGAGAAGAGAGGATGGAAATGGTGCTAAAGAATGTAAATGAAACCCGGTGTGGTGGGGCACACCTGTAATCCCAGCTGCTCAGGAGGCTGAGGCAGGGGGATAAAGAGTTCAAAGCCAGCCTCAGCAACTTAGCAAGACCCTAAGCAACTCAGTGAGACCCTGTCTCAAAATAAAATTAAAAAAAAGGGCTGGGGATGTGGCTCAGTGGTTAAGTGCCCCTGAGTTCAATCCCTGGTAGCAAAACAAACAATCAAACAAACAAACAAAAACATGGTTGAGAGGAATAATTCCTATAATCAAAGAGAGTGTGGTGGGCACAGCAAGCAAGACTCAGCTTCCCAAGTCTCTGGCAGTCACTCAGGTAAGGAGTTTATGACCAGTTCCTGCAAAGGACTCAAAAAAGAAAGAGGATTAGCCATTAAAGCTCAGAGTCTCAGAGAGCTCTAGTATTGCTAGACTTCAATTACCTCCTTTAGGTGTTTGATTTTCTATTCATCCCAGGCTTGGTAAGAGTGACAGCCAAGGTGGTGGAGGGGTGGATTACCATCATGGTGGAAGCTGGTGGGAAGAGATCAGACCCCAGGCACCATCCTTACATGAGGCTCTTCCTTCAGAACTGAAATTCTCTGAGCACTGGATGAGAACACTACTCCAAAGGAAGTTTAAGAAGGCCTCTCTGCAGGAAAAAAATAAAATAAAATGGATTCCTCACCTGGTACTTAATTAGCTATTTGACTTCAGGCAAGGTACTTAACTGCTTCATTGTTTCTTTCTTGGTCTATAAAATGGGGATAATAATATTTTGGTTGTGGTGAGAAACAAATAAGATAATCTACATGCAAAGCATGTGTTCAGTGCTCATCAATTGCTAATGGTACTAATGATGGTGATGATGATTCTACAGGTGTGTAGAAGTAAGAGAGGCTCTTAGCTGTGGTTGCCCGTTGGGAGCTTGTCACAACCCAGTGCCTAGGAGGTACCTCACCCATGGCATCAAAATTTTCTGGGAGTAGAATCCACACATTAGCACTTTGATTCCAATGTGCAAAGTAGAGAAACGCCCATTGAAGTTAACACATTTGGACAACATGCTTCCTCTACAAGCATATTACATTAATCAGGGATAATTTGAAGAAATTGTATACTAAAGTGGTGAAGAATGGTCCACAAGAATAGTGGGTGTGAATTGATTCCTTTTTGCATGTGTTTGGCCAACATTACTCAATCTCTTTCTGCATTAAGCACTTAGCAAATGCTGGGGATTCAGGAATGAATGAGAGAGAAGCTGTTCTTGAGAAGCCAGCAGTCAAGTGCAAGAGCTACAAGAGAAAATCTATCACAAACTTCAACAGCAATGTCTCCAATGAAAGAAGAGTGCACAGAGGGGTCCCAACTATTTTTATCATGGCTAATATCTCTTTGAAAGAAGCACTGAAATCAATCCATCGAAGATTTTTTTTTCCAGTTTGTATGGTGGGTATTTGTTATGTTGGATTTTGGGTTTTGTTCCTTTCTGCATATTTGAAATTATTTCACTAAAAAGGAACATGTTACATTGCTCTAAGTTTTACAGTGGGGAGAAGTTTTTCCATGCTTATATGATTATATCAAAATGGATTCTGCAGTTGTGTATAACTCAAAGGAACCAATTTTTTAAAAAAGGATACAATGGGAGCAAAGAGGAGGCTATTTGTCAACTTGTCCACAGGGGTTATAGGAAGTGGACGAGAGTCATGGAATATTTCAAGAAATCACTGGCACTTTAAAAAAACTTTTTATTTAGTTTTAATTGACAAATTATAATTGCATGTATTTATGGGGTAAAATGTGATGTGTATGCATGTAGGCATCATGGAAAGATTAAATCAGTCTAATTAACATACTCTGGCCTCATATTTCTTTATGGTGAGAACATTTAGAGGCTACTTTTAGTAATTTTTGAAATATGTAACACAATATTACTAATGATAGTCACTGTGCAGTACTCACTAGAACTTTCTCTTCCAGTCCAACTGAATACTGTACCCTTTAGCCAACATCTCCCTCTTTCTGTCAGACCCAGCCTCTGGTACACACACTTCCACTCTTCTCTTTCTGTAGGTTCAACTTTTTGGATTCCACATATGCCCGAGATTATGCTGTGTTTGTCTTTCTGTGCTTGGCTTATTTCCCTTAGCATGAGGTTTTCTAGTTTCATCCGTGTTGCTGCAAATGACAGGAAATACGGAGTATATAACAATGAAGAACTATCCAGCCTTAAAAACAAAAATTCCGGCATTGAAGCTTTTAAAGTAAGAAGGTTTCACAGGGATGATTTCATTTTAGGAAGATGAAGGGGAGAGAACAGAAACATGAAAACAGGGGTATCATTAGAAGACCATTTTTCCTGAGTTGAGATTTGTGAAGGCCTAAGCCTGTGAGGTGGTTTGAAGAGGAAAAGAGACTAGAGACACTCTATAGTGAACCCATAAACCTGGATACTGATGGAATGTGAAGGTGAGTGACAGGAGTGTGTCCTGAGTTCCTGGTATAGGCTCTTGGTTTGTGTCGTCATTAATTCAGCAAGTGCATGCTGGGTAGACAACAGTTGGCAAGCAAGGAAAGGAGGAGGATGAACTACTTTGGTGATGTGTTACATTGGTGTGCTCACAGTACATCCAAGGGTCCCCAGCAAGAGAACACATGGATTCAGGATGGGAGTGGGAGCGAGACACACAGATGTGGGATTATGGATTGTGGATTTGATTGGATTGAGAGATGTCTAGATTAAAAGACCTCTGGGTGTGTGGATAAGGATGTTTTCAGAGATGACTGTCACGTGGGACAGCAAAGTGAGGAAGGAGACCTGCACAGAATGGGGACTTTGCAGTCCAGTAGGCTAGGGGCTTGGATGGAAAAAAGGTGGAAGGAGAAAGACAATTCAAATGCCAACTCCATTCTTCTTGAGTGGGGGCTTAGCTTGCTACTGAGAATGCCTTGGGACTGTGGACTCTAGCTCCTTCACTCTTCCAAAGTGGACTCTGACCAGCAATTCTCCAGGAAGTTTCCAAGCC